>NC_135889.1:3750855-3775855 GCF_964194155.1 Cetorhinus maximus | reverse complement strand
GGGGCCTGGGTAAGTGAACTTGTGGAGCCAAGCCCATAGATTGTAGGGTAACTGATCCCAGTTGAGTTACAGCTGAGGATGGCCCTGGTGAAGCTGTGTGGGAAACAGATCCTTTCTGTACCCTGATATAGTGCCATGCCCCCCCCTGTAATATAGTGCCCATTGGATGATACTGAGCAGGCAACCTGGTTCACACCACCCGCCCCGATCTTTATTTCTATTAATTTTGACTCGTTTTGTAACCAGGACTTACCCCCACAAATCTTTCCCTTCCCTACCTCCCCCGCCCACCTCAGATTTATCAGAGGTATTCAAAAGAGGGAATGGAAAAGATGACTAGTGCAAACTGTGACAGACGGTTCAGCTTTGAGGGCAGGTCAATGGGAAACAGAAAGAGAATGACAGGCAGCTGGTGCAGCGTGTGGGACAGCTCACCGAGGAACGCAGAGACTCCAGACATTCTGGGCGCAGTCAATCTTCGAGAAACCGGCCCTACCTTCAGCCTTGCTTCGTGGACTAGGCTTGCTCAGCACGGAATGCTCGTTTCCCCAACAAATCGGGAAGGGTTGCATTGACTGCCATGGCCCAAGGAGACTGCTCCTCCCTGTTTATTCTATCACAACCCCTCAGGAATCTGAACGCCTCCCCTGAATCTCTGCTGCTCCTCCAGTCGCTCCATAAAGCTGACGTTCCTGTTCATTTGGTGTCTTCATGTGAAAACCTGATCCAGCTGGGGTAAAACACAACTGGTGCCAATCCTCCCTGGACATTCGGAAAGATCGGTGGTGGGTGGGTGGGTGTGGGAGGAGCAGGGTTGGGAATTGGCACGAGTACCCCAAGTTTTATCCCCCATCCCCACCCATTCTGCACAGGCAAATTAGAAAGCTTCGAAGAAAGCAATTCCCTACAAATGTGTTAAAACATCACAGGATGTACTTTCATACTTAGCAACTGATATAATCCCCTCCTCCGGCTCGAAGGTGCTGAGGTCTGTTGTGGTGTAGCTACAAGCACACTGACAGGTCTGCTAATCCAGCACAGTTCAGGAAACCCCTATATTATCAATGAAACATATTAATCACCCCTCAGCGCCCTACCCACCCTTCATTAAACAACTCTGGCGCGGGTTTCCAAGGCAATCGCTCCAGGACATTTGAGGACAGTATCTAGAATATTCCCTTAATGTAATATCTCTGGAGATAGGCTAAACGCTTCATTACAGGCATTCAAAAAGAGAGGGAGACAGGAGGCAGGAAACTACAGGCCAGTTAGCTTAACATCTGTCATAGGGAAAATGTTAGAAGCTATTATTAAAGATGTTATGGCAGGGCACTTGGATAAGTCCAAGACAATCAGGCAGAGTCAACATGGTTTTGTGAAAGGGGAATCATGTTTAACAAAATTATTGGAGTTCTTTGAGGAAGTAACATGTGCTGTGGATAAAGGGGAACTGGTGGATGTACTGTACTTAGATTTCCAGAAGGCATTTGGTAAGGTGCCACATCAAAGGTTATTGTGGAAAATAAAAGCTCATCGTGTAGGGGGTAACATACTGGCATGGGTAGCTAACAGGAAACAGAGAGTGGGCATAAATGGGTCTTTTTGCAGGATGTAATGAGTAATGTGCCTCAGTGATCAGTGCCAGGGCCTCAAGTCTTTACAATCAATATAAACGTTTTGGATGAAGGGATGGAAGGTACGGTCGCTAAATTTGCTGATGACACAAAGAGAGGTAGGAAAGTAAGTTGCGAAGAGGATGTAAGGAGGCTATAAAAGGACATGGATGGGTTAGGTGAGTGGGCAAAGATCTGGCAAATGGAGAATAATGTAGGAAAATGTCTATTTTGGCAGGACGAATAATAAAAGCGGTATATTATCTAAACGGTGAGAGATTACAGGGCTCCGGGATTCAGGGGGATCCGCGTGAGGAACGATTTATTTCTCCGAGGGTTCTGAGACTTTGGAATTTACTTCCTCAAAAGGGGGTGGAGGCAGAGTCCTTGGAACATCTTTAAGGCAGAGGGAGGTAGATTCTCGATAAGCAAGGGGGTGAAAGGTTGTCGGGTTAGGCAGAAATGGGAGGTTAAAATCAGATCGACCGTGAACATATTGAATAGCGGAACAGGCTTGAGGGGCTGAGTGGCCTATTCCTGATCCTAACATGTATGTTCGTATCTATAGTGTAAGGTCACAGATCTGAAACGCTAACGCTGTTTGTCTCTCCACAGGTGCTGCCGGGCCTGTTGAGTGTTTCTAGAACATTCTCTATGTGACCAAGAGCTCCTGCTGCCCTCTCGTGGACATTGCAGCTGCTGCATTCAGACTCACCGTCCGCAGGAAGATCAATGTGGGATTTACTCTCTCTCTCTGGGTTAAAGTGACGGCAAAAATCACATCAAAGATTTACCTTCACCTTCAGCACCAGAGAAACGCACAAACACCAGAGGACCTGAGGACCTGAGTGTTGTAGCGGAGTCAGCACTTGTCACACAAACTTAATCCTGTTTAAAGACAGTTAAAGGGAAGACTGAGCGAGAGAGCGAGGGGGCAGGGGGAGAGCGAGGGGGGAGAGCGAGTGGGAGGGGGAAGGGGAGGGGGAGGGGGAGGGGGAGAGTGAGGGGGAGGGGGAAGGGGAGGGTGAGGGGGAGGGGAAGAGCGAGGGGGAGGGGAAGGGGAGGGTGAAGGGGGAGGAGGAGAGTGAGGGGGAGAGGGAGGGGGAGAGTGAGGGGGAGAGGGAGGGGGAGAGTGAGGGGGAAGCGGAGGGGGAGGAGGAGGGGGAGAGTGAGGGGGAGAGTGAGGGGGAGAGGGAGGGGGAGAGTGATGGGGAGAGGGAGGGGGAAGGGGTGGGTGAGGGGGAGGGGGAAGGGGTGGGTGAGGGGGAGGGGAGAGTGAGGGGGAGGGGGAAGGGGTGAGTGAGGGGGAGAGTGAGGGGGAGGGGGAGGGGGAGAGTGAGGGGGAGGGGGAAGGGGAGGGTGAGGGGGGAGGGGGAGAGTGAGGGGGAGAGGGAGGGGGAGAGTGAGGGGGAGAGGGAGGGGGAGAGTGAGGGGGAAGGGGAGGGGGAGGAGGAGGGGGAGAGTGAGGGGGAGAGGGAGGGAGAGAGTGAGGGGGAAGGGAAGGATGAGGGGGAGGGGGAGAGCAAGAGTGGAGGGGGAGAATGAGAGGGGAAGAGAGAGGGCAAGGGCATGGGGAAGAAGAAGCAGGAGGGGGAGAGCGAGGGGGAGGGGGAGGGGGAGGGGGAAGGGGAGAGGGAGAGCGAGGGGGTGGGAAGTGGGAGAGTGAGGGGGAGGGAGAGAGAGCGATGGGGGAGGGAGAGAGAGCGAGGGGGGAGGGAGAGGGAGAGATGGGGGAGGGAGGGAGAGCGATGGGGGAGAGAGAGAGAGAGCGATGGGGGAGGGAGAGAGAGAGGGGGAGGGAGAGTGAGCGATGGGGGGGAGAGAGAGCGATGGGGGAGGGAGAGAGAGCGATGGGGGAGGGAGAGAGAGTGATGGGGGAGGGAGAGAAAGCAATGGGGGAGGGAGAGAGAGCGATGGGGGAGGGAGAGAGAGCGATGGGGGAGGGAGAGAGAGCGATGGGGGAGGGAGAGAGAGCGATGGGGGAGGGAGAGAGAGCGATGGGGGAGGGAGCGAGAGCGATGGGAGAGGGAGAGAGAGCGATGGGGCAGGGAGAGTGAGGGGGAGGGAGAGAGCGATGGGGGAGGGAGAGAGAGAGGGGGAGGGAGAGAGAGCGATGGGGGAGGGAGAGAGAGCGATGGGGGAGGGAGAGAGAGAGGGGGAGGGAGAGTGAGCGATGGGGGAGGGTGAGAGCGATGGGGGAGGGTAGAGCTGACCTACAGACATTTCTTGGGTGGAAATGTTAAGTTTATTTACAATATACTCAGCAGCAACTACACGTGTGCTTTCAACTCCAACTCTATCTCTACACTGACTGCGGAGGTAGCCCGAGCTACTCTCCTATTGGTTACTACAGATCACGTGATCTTTCTTTACAAGTTTTATTCTTAAATGTACATTATACACTAAATAAAACCATAATTACTCCAGGCTCCTGACAGGAAAAGGCTGAACAAGGCTGGTCTAACTCGTCAAACTATTCCTCTCATGTCATTCTGATCTCTATAACGGGATCTGTACATTACCCACACAAATAGACCCAATGATCAATGTGCTTCCATTTCTATCCATTCATATCAGTGGGAGATGTGGGACTGAGTTACCGGCTGGAACATGATCAGGGGTTTCTGATGATTTACAAACAGAATAATGGATACCTGGAAATGGTTCCAAACTAGAATCTAATCGAGATGTTTTTTTATATAGAATATCCAATACCTGAGTTAACTAGGCTGAAGAGTTTGGGGGATTTACAGAATAATTGATATCTGGGAGTAAGATATAAACTGTGTCTAATCAAACCGCTGTGAGTGAACTGGGAACCAGCGGCAGGTTCAAACTGTGAATAAAGAATACATGGGAGTGAGAGGCCAGGGTCCAATGTGGGATTTCAGGTATAGAATAGATACTAGAGATTGAGGTACAGGTTCAAATCTAATGGAGGGGCTCCGGTGCTCTTTGCATAGAATAATATATCTGCAATCGAACTGAGATTGCAGATAGTTTTATACAGAACAATACATACATAGGAGCAAGTTGTAGTCTGGAATCCAAACCACGGGTAGGATGGTTTATCTAGAATAATACCTGGGAATGAGTTACAGACTGGAATCTAATCCAGGATTAGGGTGGTTTATCTAGAATAGCCAATACCTGGGAATGAGTTACAGACTGGAATCTAATCCAGGATTAGGGTGGTTTATCTAGAATAATCAATACCTGGGAATGAGTTACAGACTGGAATCTAATCCAGGATTAGGACAGTTTATCTAGAATAGCCAATACCTGGGAATAAATTACAGACTGGAATCTAATCCAGGATTAGAACAGTTTATGTAGAATATTCAATACCTGGGAATGAGTTACAGACTGGAATCTAATCTAGGATTAGGGTGGTTTATCTAGAATAATCAATACCTGGGAATGAGTTACAGACTGGAATCTAATCTAGGATTAGAACAGTTTATCTAGAATAGTCAATACCTGGGAATGAGTTACAGTCTGGAATCCAATCCAGGATTAGGGTGGTTTATCTAGAATAATCAATACCTGGGAATGAGTTACAGTCTGGAATCCAATCCAGGATTAGGATGGTTTATCTAGAATAGCCAATACCTGGGAATGAGTTTCAGACTGGAATCTAATCCAGGATTAGGACAGTTTATCTAGAATAATCAATACCTCGGAATGAGTTACAGTCTGGAATCCAATCCAGGATTAGGGTGGTTTATCTCGAATAGCCAATACCTGGGAATGAGTTACAGACTGGAATCTAATCCAGGATTAGGGTGGTTTATCTAGAATAATCAATACCTGGGAATGAGTTACAGACTGGAATCTAATCCAGGATTAGGACAGTTTATCTAGAATAGCCAATACCTGGGAATGAGTTACAGACTGGAATCTAATCCAGGAGTAGGATTTATTTCCCAGGTCAATTTTATTAAAGTCTGTTTGCTAATCACGTGTTTGTGATCTGCATGGCGCACAGGCCCACCCCTCCCCCACTCCCCGCCCGCCATCTCACCCCAACCCAGCACCCCCCAGCAATCACCAGAGCGATTTTGTAAAACCGGCCCTCCGGAGTAGAGACTAAGCGGGATGGATGGGTGACTGATTTCCAACCAGCGGCCTGTTTGGCTGTTCTGATAACTGGTTTGAAAATATCGCAGAGCCATTGCTGAATGAGACGCTCGACAGACACAAGCCTTGATTTCACGTCTTGCCCGGCTGTGCTGTTGAGGCTGTACGTCCTTGCTGAGTGGACCTTGCCTGCAGGGCGGGCATCAACATCAGCATGTTCTGTGTCCCCTGAAGAGTCACGTGAAGGGATCAATGATTTTGAAGTCGCTTTTCCGGGTTGATGAGCCGTCTGCCCTCGGTCACCAGGAAACTCAACGTTTAGGAAATTACGACAGAATTCTTAACAGTGCCGTTCAAATAACAGGATCCCAACCCCCGCCCCCCACCCCAGGACGAAATAAGAGCTTCCAGAGATGTCTCAGGATTGGATTTGAAATGCAGGCAGGATATTGGGGCTTTGGTTCGAATGTATATTCTAATCAGTTAATCAGCAGCGATTGTGAATGTAATGAGACACATGTTTACTGAGCTTGCAGTGATGAAGGACTGCAAATCACACAGTGCTTCATAAACCCAGCAGAAGTATATTTCCATCAGTGCTAATGCCTTGCCATTGAGAATTTTATGGCAAAGCAGTAATGGCTCTCTTCAGTCAGTCTTCACGTAGCCCGGTCCTGCCGATGGGATAGCACAGCCACTTGGAACAAATTTGTCTCTTAATATTACTGCTTTCCACTGAATGCTTGTAAAACCCAGAAGATACTGGTTTGGAAGTGGATAATTCCAGTATTAAATTACTTGAGATTAAATGAGATTTGAAGAAAAACAGCTGACTCTCGGAGGGTGGGGGTGGGGGCGGGGGTGGAATGTAATATCCATTTAAGCTCTGCGGACGGGGCTCAATTCCTTAACCAATTGGTATTTTTGTAACTGCGTTTAATATTCCGAAGGGATGCGAGATTAGTATGCTAATTGTGGAATTCAATCTCCTTTTTGTCAAACATATCTGGTTGATCTCAGCCTTGAAGCACAGCCTGGCCTCACTTCTGAATCTTCTTCACCGAGAATAATTCTGTGCCTCAATGTTTTCCCTTCCACTGAAATCCAAAGAATTGGTTTTCCCTTGAGTGCTGTCTCCCGGGAAAAAGGGACATAGGGTCCCGATAATAAACCAAAAGAGAGGCTTGCATTTCTGTAGCGCCTTTCACAAGCTCATGACCTCTCGTGGTGTTTTACAGCCAAGAAATTGCTTTCCCTACATCACAACAGTGGCTGCAGTTCAAATGTGGCGGCCAAATTGCACACAGCAAGATCCCACAAAAGCAACGTGATAATGACCGAGTTGTCTGCTTTTGTGATGTTGGCTGAGGGCCAGAGAGAACCACCCCCCTGCTCTTCTTCAAATCGTGCCATGGGATCCTGTGCGTCCATGTAAGGGGGCAGATGGGGCTTTGGTTTAACATCGCCTATGGAAGGCAGCACCTCCAACAGTGCAGCACTCACTGCCAGTACTGCATTGAGTCACTAGCCTAGATTTCTGTGGCCAAGTCTCTGGAGTGGGACTTGAGCTCATGATGTTCAGCCTCAACCACTGGGGTGTACATACTGTTGAAAGAAAAATAAAACAGGTTAGCTTGCTGGGGCCAATTATGTACATAAAGATTTTGCGCACTTTATTATTATTTTTTTAAAAAAGAGTTTATTCCGTCGCTGGGGATTTCTGATTTTGTGAGGACGGTGCTGAATTTTAAGGTCATCACATGTGCAATCTCATGTGGCAAATTATTGCTGTTCAAAGCTAGGAGGCATCTCATACTGCAGAAACTCATAGAAGCAGCATTTCATAGCAGAACATTCCAAGAGACAGGTTGAAGATTATGGATCCTAATGAACAATTTCCATAATTAGGTTCATACGCAGCCAGTTCTGATCAAGACTCACAGGCAACAAGTTCACAAGCTACTTGGGAACTGCTTCGTTTAATCAGCACTCTTCATTTAACCAGCTTCGTTGGTGGTTAGCCAATAGCGTGGGCAATGCATTCCTGACACCAGTGTGGAAAACATGTCATCTCTGTTCCCAGTGGATAAAATTGTCACAGCCATACCCAGGCTTTATCCTGCTGTCCAAAATATCTAAGTGCTGGAAAGCCCCTCCTCAGAGTTTCTTTATTTGAAGAGGCTGAGGGCGGGATTTTCTAATCCCGCCCGAGGCTGGGATGGTCTGGTCCTGCCGGAAGTCAATTTCGGACTTTTGCCCGGGCCACCAAATCTCCCATGGCAGGTCAGGCCATGACTGGGCTGGAAGATCCCAGCCCAATGTTCCCAGAATTTTAACATACAAACATACGAATTAGGAGTAGGCCATTCGGCCCCTCGAGCCTGATCTCTGCCGTTCAGTAAGATCATGTCTGACCTGAACGTAACCTCGATCCCACATTCCCTCCTACCCCCGATAACCTGTCACCCTCTTGTTAATCAAGAATTTATCTACCCCTGCCTTAAAATTATTCACTCTGCTTCCACTGCCTTTTGAGGAAGAGAGTTCCAAAGACTCACAACACTCAGAAAAAATTTCTCCTCATCTCTGTCTTAAATGAGCGACCCCTTATTTTTAAACTGTGACCCCTCTAGTTCTAGATTCTCCCACAAGAGGAAACATCCCCTCCACATTCACCCTGTCAAGACCCCTCAGGATCTTAAAGATTTCAATTAAGTCGCCTCTTACTCTCCTAAACTCCAGTGGATACAAGCCTAACCTGTCCAGCCTTTCATCACCCATTCCAGGTATTAGTTTGGTAAACTTTCTCTGAATTGCTTTTAGTGCATTTACATCTTTCTCTAAATAAGGTGACCAGTACTGTACACAGTACTCCAGATGTGGTCTCACCAGTGCCCTGTACAACTGAAGCATAAACTCCCTACTTTTGTAATCAATTCCAATCACAATAAACAATAATATTCTATTAGCTTTCCTAATGACTTGCTGTGCCTGCATACTAACCTTTTGTGATTCATGCACTAGGACACCCAGATCCCTCTGCACCTCAAAGCTCTGCAATCTCTCACCATTTTGATAATAAGCCTCTTTATTCTTCCTGCCAAAATGAACAATTTCACATTTGCCCACATTACACTCCATTTGCCAGATCTTTGCCCACTCACTTAAACTATCTATGTCACTTTGTAGCCTTCTTACACCCGCTTCACAATTTACTTTCCTACTTATCTTTGTGTCATCAACAAATTTAGCCACCATTCCTTCGGTCCCTTCATCCAATTCATTATATAAATTGTAAAAAGCTGAGGTCCCAGTACTAATCCCTGTGGCACACCACTTGTTACATCCTGCCAAACAGAAAAAGACCCATTTATGCCAACTCTCTGCTTCCTGTTAGCCAGCCAATCTTCTATCCATGCCAATATGTTACCCACTACACCATGAGCTTTTATTTTCCACAATAACCTTTGATGTGACACCTTATCAAATGCCTTCTGGAAATCTAAGTACAGTACATCCACCAGTTCCCCTATATCCACAGCACATGTGACTCCTTCAAAGAACTCCACTAAACTGGGTAAACATGATTTCCCTTTTACAAAACCATGCTGATTCTGCCTGATTGCCTTAAATTTTTCTATGTGCCCTGCCATAACATTTTTAATAATGGTTTTTAACATTTTCCCTATGACTGAAGTTAGGCTAACTGACCTATAGTTTCCTGCTTTCTGTCTCCCTCCCTTTTTGAATAAAGGAGTTGTACTGGCTATTTTCCAATCTAATGGAACAGAATAAAGAGAGGGTGCCTGGTCTGGAGGTTATTAGCTATGAGGAGAGGTTGGAGAAACTCGGATTGTTCTCACTAGAGTGACGAAGATTGAGGGGCGACTTGATAGAAGTTTACAAAATGATGAGTGGCATGGACAGAGTAGATAGTCAGAAGCTTTTTCCCAGGGTGGAAGAGTCAATTACTAGGGGACATAGATTTAAGTCTGAGATAAGAAAACTTTAGAGGAGATGTGCGGGGCAAGTTTTTTACGCAGAGGGTAGTGAGTGTCTGGAATTCGCTGCCAGAGGAGGTGGTGGAAGCAGGTACGATAGTGGTGTTTAAGAGGCAGCTTGACAAATACATGAATAGGATGGGAATAGAGGGATACGGACCCCGGAAGTGCAAAATGTTTCAGTTGACGGGCAGTATGATCGGTGCAGGCTTGGAGGGCCGAAGGGCCTGTTCCTGTGCTGTACTTTTCTTTGTTCTTTCTTTGTTCCCCGAATCTAGTGAATTTTGGAAAATTAACTATCTCACTAGCCACTTCTTTCAAGGCCTTGAGATGAAGTCCATCTGGACCTGGGGATTTGTTAACCCGCAGCCCCAACAATTTGCTCAATCCCACTTCCCTGGGGATTGTAATTTCCCCGAGTTCCTCCCTCCCTTCCATTTCCTGATTTACAGCTATTTCCGGGATGTTACTTGTGTCCTCTACAGTGAAGACCGAAGCAAAATACCTGTTTAATTCATCCGCCATCTCCCTACTTTCCATTATCAATTCCCCAAACGCACTCTCTATAGGACCTATATTATTTAAATATCTATAGAAACTCTTAGTATCCACCTTTATATTAGTAGCTAGCTTTCTCTCATACTTTAATTTATTTTCCCTCCTTAATAATCTTTTTGTCATTCTTTGCTGTTCTTTATATTCTTTCCAATCTTCTGACCTGTCACCTGTCTTTGTGTAATTATATGCTTTTTCTTTAAGTTTGATACTGTCTTTAGCTTTTTTAGTTAACCATGGACAGTGGGCCCTCCCCTTGGAATTTTTCTTTCTCATTGGAATATATATATTCTGCATATTCTGAAATATCCCTTTAAATGTCTACCACTGAACACCTATTAACATATCCCGTAACCTCATTTGCCAGTTCACTTTAGCTAGCTCTGCTTTCAAGCTCTCATCATTGCCCTTATTGAAGTTTAAAATATTAATCTTGGAGGCACTCGTTCTCCCTCAAAATGAATGTAAAATTCAATCATATTATGATCGCTGCTACCTAGGGGTGCCTTCACTAGGAGATTATCAATTAATCCTATCTTGTTGCACAATACCAGGTCTGGTATAACCTGCTCTCTGGTTGGCTCCAGAATGTGCTGTTCTAAGAAACTATCCTGAAAACATTCCTTCTACGCTACCTTCACCCATCTGATTTTTCCAGCCTATGTGTAGATTAAAATCCCCCATGATCATTGCTGTACCTTTCTGACAAGCTCCCATTACCTCTTCTGGTATACTCTGTCCCACTGTGTAGTCACAATTAGAGGGGCCTGTACACCACTCCCACAAGTGACTTCTTCCCTTTATCATTCCTCATTTCAACCCAAACCGCTTCTACATGTTGGTTTCCTGAACTTAGGTCATCCCTCTCTAATGTGCTAAAACCATCGTTAATTAACAGAGACACTCCTCCACCTTTCCCTAACTTCCTGTCCTTCCTAAATGTCACGTACCCTTCAATGTTCAGGTCCCAGACTATGTCATCCTGTAGCCATGTCTCTGTAATGGCCATCAGATCGTATTTATTTATGTCCATTTGCGCTATCAGTTCCCCTGTTTTGTTTCGAGTACTATGTGTATTTGGATGCAGAGCCTTTAGTTTTGTTCTTTTATTATTTTGTAATGTCTAGCCTTATCTGCTGATTTACTCTTAGATTTGTCCTCTCTGTCCCTTCCTGTCACAGTCTGTTTATCATTTCCCATATTAATAACTGTCTCTCTTGCCTTGTCTCTACGCTTTGATATACCACATCTTCCCAAATTTGATCCCTAATCCCCATTATTCAGTTTAAAACCCTCTCTACTTCCCTAGCTAGGCGGCTTGCGAGGACACCAGCCTCAGCAGGGTTTGGGTGTAGACCGTCTCAATGGTACTGATCCCACTTTCCCCAGTATAGGTGCCAGTGCCCCACAAACTGGAAGCCACTTCTACCACACCAGTCTTTGAGCCACACATTCATCTTTCTTATCTTATTTGTCCTATGCCAATTTGCACATGGCTTAGGTGCGTCTTAACTTGGTGCCTAGTTCATGTTGACTATGCAGAGCCTCCTTCCTCATCCTGCCTATGTCGTTGGTACCAGCATGGACCACAGCCACAGGATTCTCCTCCCTCCCACTGCAAGTTCAGCCCTGAGCAGATGTCCTGAACCCTGGCACTGGGCAGGCAACAAAGCCATCTGGACTCTTGCTCTTTGCTGCAGAGAACAGTGTCAATCCCCCTCACTATACCACCCGCTACCACCGCTTTTCTTTTTTGCTCCTGCCACTTGAGTGGCTTCCTGTGCCACGGTGCCATGCTCAGTTTGCTCATCCACCCTAAAGCCCCACTCTCATCCAAACCAGTTGAGAGAATCTCAAACCTGTTGGACAGTTGCAGAGGCTCACACCTCCTGCCCTCCTGCCACACTTGCAGTCACACCCTACTATCCCTGGCCACTGGCCAAATGAGAAGATCCTATCATAAGTGGTTTGACTGACTCCTGTTAACTTTCCTCTGCCCTGATGTGTCACTGTGCCTGCAGCTCAGCCTCCAGCAACCAAATAACTAGGGCTGTAGAGAGGGCTTTAAACTAAATAGGGGAGGGGGAGAAGTTCTGGATAGAGGGTGCTTAAACTTACAAAGCAAATTGATATGGCAGCATTTCAGGGCAGCTGTTTCAGTAATGATACCCAGAGTGTGACAGGAAGGGACAGAGTGTATAAAGATAAAAACAGCAGCAAATAGGACCAAAGGGTGAAAAAATGGTAAGAATGCAAAATTAATGGTCCTTTACTTAAATGCACATAGTATTCGGAGCAAAATAAATGAACGGCACAAATAGAGGTTAATGGGTATGATCTTATAGCCATTACGGAGACGTGGTTACAAGGAGATCAAAGCTGGGAACTAAATATTCATGGGTATGTTACTTATCAAAAGGACAGGCAGAAGGAAAGGGTGATGGGGTAGCTTTTTTAGTATGAGTTGGAATAAGTACGATAGCAAGAAAGGAAGATGTAGAATCCGTATGGTAAAAAAAATCCCCTAGGAAACAGTGACCATAATATGGTGGAATTTAGCATTCAGTTTGAGAGTGAGAAACATGAGTCAGAAACAACTGTGCTAAACTTAAATAAGGGTAATTACAAAATAATGAGGGCAGAGTTGGATGGAGTGGACTGGGAAAGGAGTTTAGCAGAAAAGACAATTGATGAACAATGGCAGATGTTTTAAGAAAATAATTCATGATTCTCAACCAAGATATATCCCAGTGAGGAAGAATGATTCAAGGAAGGGGATAAAACAACCATGGTTAACCAAGGAAGTTAAGCATAGTATCAAATTGAAAGAAAAAAAACATACAATGCGGCAAAGATTAGTGGTAAGCCAGAGGATTGGGAAAGTTTTAAAAACCAACAAAAGGTGACCAAAAAGTAATAAAGAGGAAGAAAATAAACTTTGAGGGTAAACTAGCAAGTAATATAAAAATAGACAGGAAGAGCTTCTTTAAATATATAAAAAGGAAGAGAGAGGCCAAAGTGAACATAGGCCCCTTAGAGAATGAGGCTGGGGAAATAATAATGGGAAACCAGGAAATGGCAGAGGAGTTGAAAAATACTTTGCTTCAGTCTTCACGGTAGAAGATACTAATAGCATTCTAAAAATACTAAATAATCAAGGGGCAAAAGGTGGGGAGAAAATAAATACAATAACTATCACTAGAGAAAAAGTATTATGGAAACTAATGGGGCTAAAGTTCAATAAGCCCCTTGGACCTGATGGGTTGCATCCTAGGATATTAAAAGAATTAGCTACAGAGATAGTGGATGCACTGGTAGTAATCTTCCAAGAATCCTTAGATTCTGGAAAAGTCCCAGAGGATTGGAAAACTGCCAATGTAACACCCTTATTCAAAAAGAGAGAGACACAAAAAACAGGTAACTATAGGTCAGTTAGCTTAACATCTGTCATTGGGAAAATGTTAGAGTCTATTATAAAGGATGTAATAGCAGAGCATTTAGAAATGCATAATCTAATCAAGCAGAGTCAGCATGGCTTCATGAAGGGGAAATCATGCCTAACAAATTTATTAGAATTATTTGAGGAGGTAACAAGCAGGATAGATAAAGGGGAACCAGGAGATGTAATATATTGGATTTCCAAAAGGCGTTCGATAAGGTACCGCACATAAGGCTACTTAATAAGATAAGAGCCCATGGTGTTGGGGGCAGTGAATTAGGTAGGATAGAGAATTAACTAACTAATAGATGACAGAGAGTTGTGATAAGGGGGGCATTTTCATGATGGCAAACTGTCACTAGTGGAGTGCCACAGGGATCAGTGCTGGGGCCACAATTATTTACAATATATATTAATGATTTGGATGAGGGAAATGAATGTACTATCGCCAAGTTTGCGGATAGCACAAAAATAGGTGGGAAGGCAAGTGGTGAGGATGACACAAAGAGTCTACAGAGGGATTTAGACAGGTTAAGTGAGTGGGCAAAAACTTGACAGATGCAATATAATGTGGGAAAATGTGAGGTTATGCACTTTGGCAGGAAGAATAGAGGAGCTGAACATTATTTAAATGGAGAAAGACTGCAGAAAGCTGCAGCACAGAAGGATTTGGGAGTCCTTGTGTATGAATCACAAAAAGCTAACATACAAGTTCAGCAGGTAATAGGGAAGGCAAATGGAATGTTAGCCTTTATTTCAAAGGGAATGGAGTATAAAAATAGGAAAGTCTTGCTAAAACAATACAAAGGCACTAGTTAGGCCACACCTAGAATACTGTGAACAGTTTTGGTCCCCTTATCTAAGGAAAGATATACTGGCATTGGAGGCAGTCCAGAGAAGGTTCACTAGGTTGTTTCCGGGTATGGAGGGATTTTCTTATGAGAAGAGGTTGAGTAGGTTGGGCCTGTACTCATTGAAGTTTAGAAGAGTGAGAGGTGACCTTACTGAAACATATAAGATTCTTAGGGGGCTTGACAGGGTAGATGCTGAGAGGTTGTTTCCCCTTGTGGGAGAGTCTAGGACCAGAGGGCATAATCTCAGAGTAAGGGTTCACCCATTTAAGACAGAGATGAGGAGGAATTTCTTCTCTCAGAGGGTAGTGAATTTGTGGAATTCTTTACCGCAGAGGGCTGTAGAGGCTGGGTCATTAAGTATATTCAAGGCTGAGACAGACAGATTTTTAATCAGTAAGGGAATCAAGGGCTATGGGGAAAAGGCAGGAAAGTGGAGTTGAGGATTATCAGATCAGCCATGATCTAATTGAATGGCGGAGCAGACTCGATGGGCTGAATGGCGTACTTCTACTCCTATGTCTTATGGCCCTGAGCCGAAGTTCCTCAAGCTGCCAACGCTTACTGCAGACAAATTATTGAAGGTAATAAAGATGGGGATTTCACCATCTCTGCCACCGTCAAATGGAAAACTAACCGAGTGTATTCTAATCCACATGGTTCCAAAGAATCGAAATCTGTGAAAAGACAAATGTAAAACTGAGAAAGAGTGCTAATTTGGTATCAGCAGTGCCTTCCTCTCCTCTCGCCATAGGGAATACAGAAAGTCTAACTATTGTTCAGAATCAGAGACTCTGTGGCACAAAGTCACTTGCTTTCATTGGGAAAAATATGACCAGCGCAATTACGTTCAGTGCTGAGGGAATATTTATGCTCATTTATTCAGGAGGCTGGAAGCAGAACACATGATCCAAGTACATTCCACTAGACTGGTGGAAAGATCCATTCATACCTTCCGAAATATTTCACAGCCAGCAAAAGTACTTTTGAAGAGTTTTCACTGATGTGTTGTAGCAAAGCTTAACAGTCAAATTGTGCACAGCAGGCTCCCACATACAGCAGTGAGATAACTGACCAGGTGGCCTGTTTTAGTGACTACGTTGAGGGGTGCACACCAGGAAGAACTCCCCTGCTCTTTTTGAAGTCATGCCTTGCAATCTTTTATGTCAATCTAAGCAGACACGGTTCATTGCCTCTTCTAAAATACTGCATCCCCAGCACTATGGTGCTCCAATTCTTAAACATTGACTAGGATTTTGCTTAAATCACATACCCTGGTGTGCATCCCACAGCAAAGAACAAAGAACAAAGAAAAGTACAGCACAGGAAGAGGCCCTTTGGCCCTCCAAGCCTGCGCCGATCATATTGCCCGTCCACTAAAACATTTTGCACTTCCGGGATCCGTATCCCTCTATTCCCATCCCATTCATGTATTTGTCAAGCTGCCTCTTAAACACCACTATCGTACCTGCTTCCACCACCTCCTCTGGCAGCGAATTCCAGACACTCACTACCCTCTGCGTAAAAAACTTGCCCCGCACATCTCCTCTCTAGTTTTCTCCTCTCACCTTAAATAAGCCTCACAAAGCCTCTCAGCCTCACAACCCTCTGTGTAAAAACAGTTTCAGCTGCTGTTGGTCCTGAAACTCTTACATTTAATCTCTATCTATGGCTTCTAAAGCCTTAAGTCACTGCAAAGAGCCCGTTTCTATCCACTCTCTCCCATCGCTTCATAATTTTAAACATCTCGATCAAACCATCACCTAAAAACATCAATGCATCTCTACCAAATCGACATCCCTATCACATCACGCCATAATCTGTTCTAAAGAAAATAGCCCCGGTTGGACCTGAACTGTCCTGGGTACATGATCCAATCCCTTAAAACAAGCATTTGTCCAGGACTCTCCAATAATCGAGCAAATACTTTTGGATTATCTTAAATCCAGATGGAAGCTTCCCCCAAGCAATGTTCTTATTTTAGGCAAGATAGAATCCCTCCAGCTCAAGGTTAGGCTTAAATAGTCCCAACTACAGGAAAGTAATTGAGAGAATCAATTAGCAGCAGGCAGGCTGAGTAGGCCCCAGGCAGCAATATCTTTCTCATCGCATTTTCCCAGTGAATGCGGTTCAAGATGAATAAATATTTCTCTGTTTTGTTTACTGAGCCTCTCTTGGACAGTAAGTGATCTCTGCATTCATTTTTTCTCATTTACATACAGTGAAGGGGGAGCTTTTTACTTTGAACTTCTAAGCCAATCTCATTATCGGACACTGGTACTTAAATAAAAAAAGAATTACCTGGAAAAACTCAGCAGGTCTGGCAGCATCAGCAGAGAAGAAATCAGTTAACGTTTCGAGCCTTCATGGCCCTTCGGCAGAACTGAAGCATAGTTAGAAGAAGGGAGAAATATAAATTGGTTTAAGGTGGGTGGGGTGGGGGGGGGTGGGGGAAGAGAGACATTGAGGGTGTGGTGATTGTGGAGATGAGCAGATAATCAAAAGATGTCACAGACAAAAGGGTCAAAGAGGTGTTTTGTCTGAGAGAAGTGCTAATTAAGAATGGAGGACAGGATATTCAAAGTACAGCTCTAGTGGGGGTGGGGTGGAAAGGCTAACAAGGTTTTAGCTTTAGATTTAAAAATAATGGAAATAGGTGGGGAAAGAAGAATCTATATAAATTATTGAAAAGAAAAGCGGGGGTGGGGGGGAAGAAACGGGGTGGGGATGGGGGGAGGGGGAGTTTAAGATCTAAAGTTGTTGAATTCAATATTCAGTCCGGAAGGCTGTAAAGTGCCTAGTCGGAAGATGAGGTGCTGTTCCTCCAGTTTGCGTTGGGCTTCACTGGAACAATGCAGCAAGCCAAGGACAGACATGTGGGCAAGAGAACAGGGTGGAGTGTTAAAATGGCAGGCGACAGGGAGGTTTGGGTCTTTCTTGCAGACAGACCGCAGGTGTTCCGCAAAACGGTCGCCCAGTTTGCGTTTGGTCTCTCCAATGTAGAGGAGACCACATTGGGAGCAATGCATGCAGTCGACTAAGTTAGGGGAAATGCAAGTGAAATGCTGCTTCACTTGAAAGGAGTGTTTGGGCCCTTGGACGGTGAGGAGAGAGGAAGTGAAGGGGCAGGTATTGCATCTTCTGCGTGGGCATGGGGAGGTGCCATAAGTGGGGGTTGAGGAGTAGGGGGTGATGGAGGAGTGGACCAGGGTGTCCCGGAGGGAACAATCCCTACGGAATGCCGTCAGGGGGGGTGAAGGGAAGATGTGTTTGGTGGTGGCATCATGCTGGAGTTGGCGGAAATGGCGGAGGATGATCCTTTGAATGCGGAGGCTGGTGGGGTGATAAGTGAGGACAAGGGGGACCCTATCATGTTTCTGGGAAGGAGGAGAAGGCGTGAGGGAGGATGCGCGGGATATGGGCCGGACACGGTTGAGGGCCCTGTCAACGACTGTGGATGGAAAACCTCGGTTAAGGAAGAAGGAGGACATGTCAGAGGAGCTGTTTTTGAAGGTAGCTTCATCAGAACAGATGCGACGGAGGCAAAGGAACTGAGAGAATGGGATGGAGTCTTTACAAGAAGCGGGGTGTGAGGAGCTGTAGTCGAGGTAGCTGTGGGAGTTGGTAGGCTTGTAATGGATATTGGTGGACAGTCTATCATCAGAAATTGAGACAGAGAGGTCAAGGAAGGGAAGAGAAGTGTCAGAGATGGACCATGTGAAGATGATGGAGGGGTGGAGATTGGAAGCAAAATTAATAAATTTTTCCAGGTCCCGACGAGAGCATGAAGCAACACCGAAGTAATCATCGATGTACCGGAGAAAGAGTTGTGGGAGGGGGCCGGAGTAGGACTGGAACAAGGAATGTTCCACATACCCCATAAAGAGACAGGCATAGCTGGGGCCCATGCGGGTACCCATAGCCACACCTTTTATTTGGAGGAAGTGAGAGGAGTTAAAGGAGAAATTGTTCAGTGTGAGAACAAGTTCAGCCAGACGGAGGAGAGTAGTGGTGGATGGGGATTGTTGGGGCCTCTGTTCAAGGAAGAAGCTAAGGGCCCTCAGACCATCCTGGTGGTACCATCCTGGTACTTAAATATTGGACGAGTGGGAAAAGTAGAAACTATAATCTTTCAGCCAGCAGAGCCAGCAAACATGTGCCAGGGAAAGAAAAGGAGAGAGACTCATATTTATATGGCCCCTTAACAATTCTCTCCAAAACCCTTCACTCTTCTACAATCATGATGCTTGTGAGGAGCCTTGCAATCTTCACAACTCTTGTGAACAGGCAGACAAGACTCAGTTTAACATAGCATCCAGAGCCCAACAATTCCAATCACATAGTGCTCCCTCAGCATTTCACTCCAGCGTGATCCTGTAAGGTCCTACAGTGGGGCCTGAGACCTCGGTTGTCTCACATGGAGCGCCACCAACTGAACTAAGCGGACAAGGAGTTGCCACCCTGCTCCTGAGCCCCGCTGGTGGGTAAGCGTTATCAGTTATAGCATTCATAAGAGGAAAATGCAGCAGCAACAACAGTCATTCTTACAGCTCCTTTAACAGAGAAGAGCATCCCAGAACCACCTCAGTGAGTCATTCGTTTCAGAAAGTGCACGTGCCCTTTTGATCGCTGGGCTGGGTTAAACGGGACTGAAGTGGATGGGTGCTTCTCTGCTGAATTTTAGAAAATGCAGCTGACATCATCAAGAAACACAAACGCCTCACTTTCTCCTTCATCATCTACCTTTGTTGCTGTGTCATGTAGATCCAGATACTGGAGGGGTGGGCAATACGAAGCAGAAGATCAAGTTTTGCGCACAAGGACTTGCTTTCCATCACCGAACCCCAAGGCTGCAACCATCAGGCATTCAAACATGGCCAATCTTTCAGTCACCTGACAAAGCCAAAATAACGCTGATTCATTATCATCCCTCCAAGCGCTGCTTTGGGCACTCTGGATCGGGTTTAAATATTTAGGGTTTTGGCCAACTCCCTTGATCCTTGCATTAGATAAAGCCAATTATCCTCAGCTTCTTGTTGCTATTGTATTAGTCAATTGCCCCAGGCAACCCTTTGCTTTCTTTAATTACTGGGGTTAATATATGGAAATGAATGTTGCACTCACTCTTCTTAGATGTTTTCCAATATACCTCTGCTGATTTACATAGAGAAGAAAAACGTATCAATAAATTAAACTACGTCTCCCTTAGGAGAAAAGTATTTGTCTTATCCAGATTTATAATGCTGTTATTTGTCTGTAAGAGACGCCCAGTGAGTTTACACGGAGCTTACAGAGGAAAGGATCACATCGGCCCATTAGCAATAGCTATCATTTGCAGGTGAGCATAAATGGGATTTCTGCCTTGCCTTTATACACCTATTTATTGTCCCATTTAACCGGTAGCATTCACTAATGTCTTGTTAAGAGCCACAAACAAAAAGAGAGACTTGCAACATGAAGAAAGGTTGGACAGGTTGGGCTTATACCAACTGGAATTCAGAAAAATTGAAACATGTAAGATGCTGGGGGGATTTGTTCGTGTAGGTAGTGGGAGGGATAAGAGGTCTCCCTTTGAAGACAGGGATGAGAAGAATTTTTTCTGTTTCAGAGAGTCGTTAGTGTGTGGAATTCTCTTCCCCTGAAAGCAGTAGAGGCTGAGTTATTGAATATATTCAAGGCTGAGTCAGGCAGGTTTTTGATTGACAAGGGAGTCATGGGTTATGGGGGGGGCAGACAGGAAAGTGGGGTTGCGACCACAACCAGACCAGCCATGATCTTATCGAATGGCAGAGCAAGTTCAAGGGGCCAAATGGCCTCCTCCTGCTCCTAAGTCCTATGTTCCTAATTCTATAGGACCTTCATAACCTCAGGGTGTCCTAAAGCACTCTACAGCCAACAGAGTAATTACTGTTGGAATGTAGGAAAGACAGCAGCCAATTGTGCACAGGAATCTCACATAAACAGCAAAGCTGTCGGTGACCAGGTCAGATATTAATTAAGGGATAAACATCGGCCCTGACTGCAGGGAGAACTCTCCTGATCTTCTTCAAAATAGTGTCGTGTGATCTTCATGGACCACCTGAGAGGGATGACAGGGCTTTGGTTTAACATCACATCTGAAATGCGGCACCTCCAACACTGGAGCGTCAGTCCAGACTTTTGTGCTAATGTCTCTGGAGTGAGGCTCGATCCCTCAACCTTCAAACTCAGAGGGCAAGGCTGCTACCCAATGAGGCTAGTGTGTGGGAACTCAGCATTGCTCCAATGGTCAACACTATAGAGTACAGCCATTATTCTCTACCTTCAGTTCCCTGTTCAATGTTCTCCTGATTTTGGCCCTAGACACTTGACAGGAGAGCAATAAGCAGCCACTTTACCAACTGTTTCATCACAAATACAATGCAGCATCGCCATTAGCTCCAGGGACACTGGAGAAGTGTCATCTCCTTCTGTCCCCCTTGGAATTGGACAGCAACAGAAAGACCCTCTTGCTCTGGCCATTTCCCCGAGTTGGCCAGGACATGAGCACAGCCCCAGGAACAACAATTAAACCAGATCAAAAACAGAATTACCTGGAAAAACTCAGCAGGTCTGGCAGCATCGGCGGAGAAGAAAAGAGTTGACGTTTCGAGTCCTCATGACCCTTTGGCAGAACTTCCAGATGTTTCTTTCTTTTCATGGCTTCTGGCCAATTCACACCTCTTTGGGTGTACTACTGCCACCTACTGTATCGGAGGAAGAAGTGCAATGCAATAAAGGAAAGTCCAAATTCTATGCGCTGATCCTGTGAAATATAGAAAGGGCAACACAACTTTATAAGTATCCCAATACCCAAACCTAACTGCTAAAATACCAGCCACTGTCTCTCACTGTATACCCTTCTGTTGCAAAATGAAACTGCATAGTTCCCCTTTCAGCTGCAAACTTAGTACAGTGTAATAAACCATGCTCCACCGATTGCAGGAATCCTACCCCACGCTCCTGACACAAACCATCAGCACCTTTCCTTCATTCAACATTAAATACGGAGACGTATTTAACCCCCAGTGCCCAATCCTAATCCTGCTCATAATCACCTCATCCCTTCTGCACTCGCCAGTGAATTTACTAGATAACTTCACATTGTTTTGAATCTGATATAAATGTCTCGCATTGTTTTGAATCTGATATAAATGTCTCCCTTTCTCATCCGTACCCACTTTTGTTGCCATAGTGCATATAGTTTATCCTTAATAATAGATTTAATTTGCATCTTCCTTAATGAAGTCTCGATACCTGGAATCAAGCGATTTACAGAATGAATCTGCTGTCTCGTTCCCCGCCACGCCTTTATCTGCTGGCACAGATAAAAAGCCCAGCACAATACCCACCTGTTGTATACTGTACAATAAATGAAACATTTCAAGAATAAAATCCTGCCTGGATTCAGAAAAAACAAGATTGGGTAGAGACCAATGCTGATGATGAATTTGAACAACTGACAACTCTTAATGGTTTTACCTCCACCACCCACTCTAAAACCAACATAATTGCCATCTGCTCAACTGAAAATGCTGATGGATTGTCAGATAACCTTTTCGCAATCTTATCATTACATTCAGGAATGAAAACTGCTGAACCTGTCCTTCCCCTCCCAGGGTCCTTAGAGCCATCAGTATAGAGTTGAAAGTAAGCCAACTGATTCTTATCTCTATATTCTTTCACAGAACTAGACAGATTAAAACCTAAACTATTTCCTTTAAATTTGTCCAGTATTGTAAAATCAATCTCTGGGATATTGAACGTACCAGGGTGGAATTACTGACCAGCGTGCATGTATGCTTATATTAAAAACTCACAGGCCCAACTCTTTCACTAAATCACTTTCCCCCAAAATTTCCCCTTTATTTGCGATGTGTGCTCCCAACTATCTTGAAGGACACTTTTGGTTAAATGATTGTCTTTCTTCCCTACCAAGTTCACCCGATAAGTCAAATCCATCCCCCTTCTCCTCAATTCGAGAGGCATTTCCCCATTCTCCACCTGTACAACAATCGGAGGAGAAATAAAAGCATCGGAACAAATTCTCAATGATTGAGACTGAATTGCGTCCAATTTAGACAATAAGGTTTTTGCTGCTGATCCATAGGCCTGGCATCCATAGCCAACCACTGGCCGTATCGTTGCTTGATATATTCTTAATAAAGTTCCCTTATCTTCTCCGCAACCATATCCAGCAATACATCTCATTAAATGAATCGCTTTTTTACACTTAATGACTGTTGTTTCAATATGTATTTCCATGTCTGAGTGCAATTAAACCAGATCCCGAGAAACTTAAACACCTTTACCACCTCATTTGGTTTACGATATAGACACAAAACATTGCCATCCAGGTTTTTCTTTCTTGTGAAGATAATTGCCTGGGGTTTTGAATGAGAAATCTTAAACTCCCACTGCCTGGACCAGTGCTCCAAATGCCCTTAAGACTTCTTGAACTTGTTCAGTGCATACTTGATATTTCTGCCTCTTTTCCAAAATGCACCATCATCTGCATACAATGACAGTCCCATATCCTTAACCACGTTATCACATATATCATTAGACATAACATGAAAAGGAACCAGACTAATCACACTTCCCTGTGGGATACCATTCTCCACTACCCCACTGCATCGGACAACTCCTGCCCACCCTCACCTGTAAGCCAAAATCTAAGGAATCTAGTACCCATGTAAACATGCGCCCTTCTATACTCAAACCTTTTTCCACAGCATATCATATTCTTTTTCCATATCAATGAAGACTGCTATAAGGATTTCTTTATAATATAAAGCCTTCAATATCTAACCTCATCACTTGATCCAAATACCAACAGCCTATATATCCTGGCGGGTATCGCTCCCCCTGATATAAGAAGAACGGTAGCCAGCAAGAAAGAGCGACTCCGTCAAACATCAGATGAGAGACACCCTCTACATGGTCATACACCTACACCCAGCCGCCTAAAGTCAAGGAAGGGCTTCATGAACAGTGTTGTTCCATTACAATCAACCCAATCTGAAGCCCACATCGCCTTGTGGAAAGACCAGCTCGCCAGTCTCGAACAACCCCCAGCAATGGAAATTCTACCGGATGAAAGCCTTCCCCCAGGAGCTAATTGCAACTGGGCAACCTGGAAGTGTCTTAACAGACTTAGGACTGGTGTAGGTCGTTCAAAGGTGTCACTAAGCAAATGGGGATATACAACCAGCCTGACAACTTGTGAATGTGGAACTGAGCCACAGACTATGCAACATCTCCTGCAATGCCTATCGCTAGAGGAACCCTGCACTGTTGCAGATCTTGTCGAATTCAACAACAAGGCGCAAAAATGTGTCCAGTTCTGGCTGGGCCGTGTATAGACTGTCCGTGGACACGATAAGTTGAAGACCTTGATCCACTGTGGAATGAACTTCCTGAACCCACTATGATATGGTGTCAGATGCTGCTTGCTCTCTAGATAATAAGAGTCAACCGATAACCATGTGCTCCATTATTTTACAAATATCGGCCGTCAATTCAGTGAGCCCCAGTGATGATGGACTAGATAAACCTTTTCCTGGCTTTCCAATTGGCACTACAGTAGCACATTTCCAACTCTTAGGCAAGGTACCCTTCTCCCATACTAAGCTTAAAAGCCCAAGAAATACTTCCAAAACATCATGCCCCATGTTGTGAAACATTTCATAGCACATGAGATCCCTCCCAGGAGTTGTATTTTTCGTATTGCTAATTGCCTGTTTCAGCTCATGGAAAGTAAGCCAATCATTTACAGGATTGCCTTTATTCTCACTCCTCCTGATTTTTCTCAGGGAAAGATTTGCAGATGCTAGAATATTCAGGGTCTAAATTATCACTACTTTGTGGCTTAGCAAAAGACATTTACAACATATTTGCCTTTTCCAGATTGATTTTAGCAACATCATCTCCATCTCCCAAGACAGTTTTGATCTTACAAGTTCCATTAATCCTCCTAATCTTCTCCCAAGCATCACCTATTGATGTATCCCTCCCTACAGTATCACAATAACTCCTCCAATACCTCTTGCTCACACCTAATAACTCAACGAGCTATGGTTTTCTTCTTACTATAATCCAGTATTGCTTCAAACGTTTAAGTTTTGCACGCCACCTTTAAGGTTTTATTCCTCCTCTTTATTGCCACAACACAAGCCACAATTCTTTTCTTCCCTATTCCTTTCTTTAATGGAATGGACACTTCTGCACCGCCTAACACTATATCACATAAGTCATTATTTAAATTATTCACATTTTCCATAAATCCCAGACCTTTAATGCTAACCGCACACCCCTACTGAAAAACTATCCACCATACTTAACAAGAACACCATTGTGAATTCACCTCAGTTATTTCTTCATTCAAACACAGCCCTACTCTTCCCCATACAGCAAAATGGTCACTTCCGACAGTGGGATCTT
>NC_135889.1:3722143-3749643 GCF_964194155.1 Cetorhinus maximus | reverse complement strand
ATGTGTAATTGAGAAATCCACAATGTACCATATTCAACACCTGTATTCAATTAACCGACAACATCTGAATTCTGCAGAAACAAAACGCGTGAGTGTCAGGCGAGTGAAAATCTTTCCCTCAAAGAGTAAGTCTCCTCCTCAGAATCTTACCAAATGTTACAAAGACCCCCCTCCCTCCCCTTACTTTGGGGAACAAATTCTATCCTCCACGAGGGGAAGGATATCAGTGTGGGCAATGAAACAAAGTTCAGCTTGACGGGCACACCCTGCCCTCATGACCCCCATGCCGATGGGACATAAAAAGGGGCTGAATGAAACACTTTGCTCCAACAACTGACCTTGATCTCTGGCCCTGCCATTGCTTCAATGTGACACTCCCACCATTAGGTCAGATGGCCAATTTGAGCTCATCTGAAGTAACAACTTCTACTTATATAGCACTTTTCACTAACTCAGGATGCCCCAAAGCGTTTCATAGCCAAGGAATTACCTTTCAAGTGTATGTTTTCACATAAGAGAAATGCGGCAGCCATTTTGACACAGCCAAGTCCCACAAAGCATAAATCACTGTCCACATCATCTGGGTCCGAAGGGATCTTGGTTGAGGGATAAATATTGGCCGGGACACCAAGAAAACGCGTTAGTTCCTGAAATTTTGCCACGGGATCTTTTCCATCTGCTTTATTGTCTCATACCAAAGACAACATCTCAGTGAAGTGCAAGATTTATTTATTTATACACGAGACAATACTTGTTGCCCATCCCGAATTGCCCTTGAGCTGAGTGTCTTGCTCAGCCATTTCAGAGGATAGTTAAGAGTCAACCACATCGCTGTGGGCCTGGAGTCACATGTAGGCCAGACCGGGTAAGGATGGCAGATTTCCTCCCCTAAAGGACATTAGTGAACCAGATGGGTTTTTATGACAATTGATAACAGTTTCATGGTCACTGTTACTGAGACTAGCTTTAGAATTCCAGATTTATTAATTGAATTTAAATTACTCCCACTACCCTATTGGGGTTGGAACCCATGTCTCCAGAGATTTTAACTGCCCCTCTAGATTACCAGTCCAGTGATATTACCACTACACCACCATCTCCCCAATCTCTTTACGGGCTTGAACCCATCAGCTCCTGCCTTGGCAGTAAGAGAGCAATCAGAGCGCAATGGCTGTTCACCTCAGTTTAAGGGCAGATTTGTGTAGTGAACGTGCAAGGAGTTGATTCTGTCCCAATACCTCACTGGGCTCCATCACCCCAAACCACTCTGCTTTACCAGAAACCCCAGGACCTTCTTTAATCCTGTCCCTGGCAGAACCACGCGCTACCTCATTTCGATTCCTGAAATGAGCTGCTGTCTCCGGGTGGCATTGCAGGTCATTTCCTTTGACGCAGTTTTTTCTGCTTCTCTTTAGGCCACATTTTGTACCACGGCTAGGCCTGAGGCCTGCCTCCTAGGCCTGCCCCCTGAGAGTGGGAGGCAATGGCAAGCCAGCACTGACAAAAACTGCTGAGTGAAACAGCTCAGGGTGAAGCATCAGCAGACCAATGAGCCAAGGAGCTGAGCACACAGCACACGAGGATGAGTGATTGAGTACCACCAGCCATCAAGCTCCCAAACCACTCCTGGCGCTCTTCCACAACGGAAGATCAAGAATAACTTGAAAGCTTTTACCCAGAGCTGAATCTCCTCACGGGTCACTTAGGAACAGGGACAGGAGAAATTATAATGTGGAATAAGAGAATGGCAGAGACATTAAAACGAATATTCTTGTCTTCACGGCAGAGAACATTCCAGAAGTAATGCGGAAACAAAATGCCTGGCGTGAGAATCAGGAGCTTAAGGATATTAGTGAAGAGATTATACTTAAGAAATTAATGGGATTAAAAGCCAACAAGCCCCCTGGGCCTGGTGACCTGCATCCGAGGGTTTTCTAAGGCTTGGCTGCAGAGCTCGTGGACCCATTGGTTTTGATCTTCCAGAATTCCCCAAATTCTAGAATGGTCCCTTTGGGTTGGAAGGTAGCAAACATAACCCTGCAACAACAACAATAACAACTTGTATTCATATGGTGCCTTCAACATAACCAAACATCCCATGGTACCTCAGAGAAACATTATAAAACGATGTTTGACATATTGCATAAAGAGATAGGGTTGATGCCCAGGAGCTTTGACAAAGAGGGACGTTTCAAGGAGTGTCTTAAAGGAGGAAAGCGAGATAGGGGAGTGGAGAGGTGGAGGAGGAAATTCCTGACCTTAGGTCCCAAGGCAACTGAAGGTACGGTCACCAATGGCGAAGAAAGTAAAATCGGGGATGCTTAAGATGCCAGAATTAGATGGTCATGACTATCTTGAAGGGTTGTGTGGCTGGAGGAGGTCACAGAGATAGGGAGGGGCGAAGCCATGGAAGGATTTGAAAACAAGAATGCACAGGAGCGGGACTTGATGCAAGTCAGTGTAAATTAGATTTGAACCAAGGTTGCAGGGCACTAGGTTGCAAGTGAGGACACAAAGAAAGGAAGGAGAGAGAAAACAGGGAATGACAGGCCAATCATCTCAGTTCCAGGACATCACTGCAGGAGATCCTCAGGGTAGTGTCCTCGGCCCAACCATCTTCAGCTGCTTCATTCCACCAGAAGGTCAGATGTTCACTGATGATTGCACAATGTTCAGCACCATTTGCGACTCCTCAGTTACTGAAGCAGTCCATGTCCAAATGCAGCAAGACCTGGACATCCAGGCTTGGGCTGACAAGTGGAAAGTAACATTCGTGTCACACAAGAGACAGGCAATGAACATCTCCAAGAAGAGAGGATCTAATCATCGCCCCTTGACATTCAATGGAAGTACCATTGCGGAATCCCCCATTATCAACATCCTGAGAATTACCATTGACCAGAAACTGAACTGGACTAGCCATATAAATGCAGTAGCTACAAAAGCAGGTCAGAGGCTGGGAATCCTGAGGTGAGTAACTCACCTCCTGACTCCCCAAAGCATGTTCACCATCTACAAGGCACAAGTCAGGAGTGTGATGGAATACTCTCCACTTGCCTGGATGAGTGCAGCTCCAACAACACTCAAGAAGCTTGACACCATCCAGGACTAAGCAGCCCACTTGATTGGCACCACATCCACAAACATTCACTCCCTCCACCACTGACACACAGTAGCAGCAGTGTGTACCATCTACAAGATGCACTGCAGGAATTCACCAAGGCCCCTTAGACAGCACCTTCCAAACTCACGACCACTACCATCTAGAAGGACAAGGGCAGCAGGTAGATGGGAACACCACCACCTGGAAGATCCCCTCCAAGTCACTCACCATCCTGACTTGGAAATATATCACCGTTCCTTCACTGTCGCTGGATCAAAATCCTGGAACTCCCTTTCTAACCGCACTGTGGGTGCACCTACACCACATGGACAGCAGTGGTTCAAGAAGGCAGCTCACCATCACCTTCTCAAGGGCAACTAGGGCTGGGCAATAAATGCTGGCCTAGCCAGCGAAGCCCACATCCCATGAAAGAAAAAAACCAGCCTGGCATCAGTAATAGGGAAAGTACTAGAATCTCTTAGCAGGGCAATAGAAACAGGGCATTCATCTGGTAATTGGGCAGAGGCAACATGGATTTATGAACGGGGATGGTTGAGCCATGATTCAAACATGGAGAAAAGAGCTGAACTCCCGAGGTGAGGTGAGAGTGACTGCCCTTGACATCAAGGCCGCATTTGACCGAATGTGGTATCAAGGACCCCTAGCAAAACTGGAGTCAATGGGAATCAGGGGGAAAACTCTCTGCTGGCTGGAGCCATACCCAGCACAAAGGAAGATGGTTGTGGTTGTTGGAGGTCAGTCATCTCAGCTCCAGGACATCACTGCAGGAGTTCCTCAGGGTAGTGTCCTAGGCCCAACCATCTTCAGCTGCTTCATCAATGACCTTCCTTCCATCATAAGGACAGAAGTGGAGATGTTCGCTGATGATTGCACAATGTTCAACACCATTCATGACTCCTCAGATACTGAAGCAGTCCATGTCCAAATGCAGCAAGACCTGGACAATATCCAGGCTTAGACTGGCAAGTGCCAAGTAACATTAGCGCCACACAAGTGCCAGGCAATGACCATCTCTAACAAGAGAGAATTTAACCATCTCCTTTTGACATTCAATGGCATTACCATCACTGAATCCCCCACTATAACTGTCGTGAAAATATAATAATATTCATGATATTATCGCGATTTATTGTAAGGGTAGGTTAATAGTGGGGTTTGGATGAGTTTCACGGGGCAGAATTTTACGACAGCGGGATTTTACATTCAGTTAGGTCAATGAGGTTTAGAAGGTCTCGCTGCATTTTATGGCCCTGTCTCCGCTAAAACAGGGCCATAAATTCCTGCCCTCTGTGTGAGGTCGTGTGTGGGGGATGTAATTTAATTGCACACAGCTAACCTGGAGCTTTTGAGTTTTCAAAACAGAAGCTAGGTTTGAAATGCTAAATATGTAGTCATGGCTGAAGTTTTAGAATAAAAGCAAAATACTGTTGATGCTGGAAATCTGAAATAAAAACAGGAAATGCTGGAAAGAACACAGCAGGTTTGACAGCATCTGTGGAGAGAGAAACAGAGTTAACGTTTCGAGTCTGCATGACCCTTCTTCAGGGCCACAGAGAAGTGGAAATATGAAGTCACATGGAAATCACACTTCTACTTCTCTTTAGCTCTGAACAAGAGTCATACAGACTCGAAATGTTAACTCTGTTCCTCTCTCCACAGAGGCTGTCAAACCTGCTGAGTTTTTCCAGCAATTTTTGCTTTTATTTCTGGAGTATTAGAATGTGAGATGTGAGGAACATTTGCATTTTTAGATAAACCAGATTTGAGACTTTGAAAGAGATGGTGAGGTGTTACACCTAGCCAACAGAGGCTAAGCCAAACAGTGTGTTTATTTTTCCCAAAGATTACTGATAATGTGAGTGCTATGAAAGATTTATATTATGGAAAAAGCAAAGTTGCAAAGGCATATTGGAACAATGGGATTTACATTCAAAAGGGAGAAACCTGTATTAAGAAGATGAGGTTATGTGTAAGGAAAGAAGGCATTCTAAGATCTGACAAGTGTGGAAAGCCTCCAGCCTCTATGTACCAAGCTGCAGCCTCCAGGAACTGAAGCTAAGAGAACTAACTTTAAATATCACTGAAGTGACAGTGGAGATAGTGGATGCATTGGCTATAATATTCCAAAATTCCCTGGATTCTGGAAAGGTTCCAGTGGATTGGAAAAATGCTAATTCAGAAAAGGTGGGGAGGCAGAAAGTAGGAAACTATAGATCAGTTAGTTTAACGTCTGTCATTGGGAAATTGTTGGAATCCATTATTAAGGAAGTAGTAAGGAGGCATTTGGAAAGTCAAAATGCAATCCTTCAGAATCAGCATGGTTTTATGATGAGTAAATCATGTTTGACTAATTTGTTAGAGTTCTTTGAAGATGTGACAATCAAAGTGGATAATGGGGATCCTGTAGATGTAGTATATCAGGACTTCCAGAAGGCCTTTGATAAGGTGCCGCACAAAAGATTAATACACAAAATAAGATCACACAGAGTTAGGGGTAATATATTAGCTTGGATAGAGGATTGGCTAACCAACAGAAAGCAGAGAGATGGAATAAATGGGTCTTTTTCTGGATGGCAAGCTGTAACTAGTGGGGTGCCACAGGGTTCGGTCCTTGGGCCCCAACTATTTACAATTCATATTAATGACTTGGATTCAGGGATAGAAGGTACTATAGCTAAATTTGCAGATGACACCAAAATAGGTGGGAAAGTAAGTTGCAATGAAGAAATAAGAAATTTACAAATGGATATGGGCAGGTTAGGTGAATGGGCTAAAATTTGGCAGATGGAGTTTAACGTGGATAAGTGTGAGGTTATCCATTTTGGTTGGAAGAATAAAAAGGCAACTTATTATTTAAATGGAGATAAACTTCAGAATGCTTCAGTGCAGAGGGATCTGTGCATGAATCGTTGAAAGCTAGTATGCAGGTACAGCAGGTAATAAGGAAGGCAAATGGAATTTTGGCATTTATTGCTAAAGGAATAGAGCATAAAAATAGGGAAGTGTTGTTGCAACTGTACAAGGCATTGGTGAGACCGCACCTGGAGTACTGTGCACAGTTTTGGTCCCCTTACTTGAGGATGGATGTAGTTGCATTGTAGGCAGCTCAGAGAGGAGGTTCACTAGATTGATTCCAGAGATGCGGGGCTTGTCTTGTGAGGAGAGATTGAGCAGTTTAGGCCTATACTTGCTCGAGTTTAGAAGGATGAGAGGAGATCTAATTGAGGTATATAAGATGCTGAAGGGGATAGACAAAGTAGATGTGGAGCAGATGTTTCCCCTTGTGGGGCATTCTAGAACGAGAGGCCATAGTTTTAGGCTAAGGGGTGGTAGATTTAAATCAGAGATGAGGAGGAATTACTTGTCTCAAAGGGTCGTGAATCTGTGGAATTCACTACCTCAGAGTGCAGTGGATGCCGGGACGCTGAATAAATTTAAGGAAGAGGTAGACAGATTTTTAATTAGTACGGGTTGAAAGATTATGGGGAGAGGATGGGAAATTGGAGTTGAGGCTGAAATGAGATCAGCCATGATCGTAATGAATGGCGGGGCAGGCTCGAGGGGCTGAATTGCCTACTCCTGCTCCTAGTTCTTATTTTCTTATGTTCTGTCCAGGGTATTGTGTGCTTTGCCTGGGTCTGTTAAAATCTATGTTGTTTTACTGTTGCCTTAGCAGAGGTGTAACTGGGAGCCAGATTAATTAGGAGAATTAGGAGTTATTATAGTAGTAATTTGTAGACCTATTATTGTGCTTAAAATCTTTTCTTCTATTAATAAATGTTTAATTTAGTTTTGTAAAGAACCTCTAAGATTTGGCGGGCTTATCATTACTGAATTCAAGGCACATATCTCCAAATAAAATATAAATTGCAAATAATTGTGGCAGCTGTTTCAAGTTTCCCTCTGGGACTTGAGCATCTCAGCATTTACCATCTGCTATGCCATAACACAACATTCTGGAGGTTACCATTGACCATAAACTGAACTGGACTAGCCATATAAATACTGTGGCTACAAGAGCAGCTCAGAGGCTAGGAATCCTGTGACAAGTAACTCACCTCCTGACTCCCCAAAGCCTGATGGAATACTCCCCACTTGCCTGGATGAATGCAGCTCCCACAACACTCAAGAAGCTTGACACCATCCAGGACAAAGCAGCCCCGCTTGATTGGCACCACATCCACAAACATTCTCACCCTCCACCACCAACACACAGTAACAGCAGTGTGTGTACCTTCTATAAGGTGCACTGCAGGAATTCACCAAGGCTCCTTAGACAGCACCTTCCAAACCCAAGACCATTACCATCTAGAAGGGCAAGGGCAGGAGGTACATGGGAACACCACCATCTGGAAGTTCCCCTCCAAGCAGAGATTATTAGTTTGAGCCTAAAAACCTTGGAGATGAGATGAATGTGAGGTGATCTCATTGAAACATATAAAATTCTTAAGTGGTTTGACAGAGTAGATGCTGGGAGGTACTTTCCCCTAGTTGGGGAATCTAGAAAACAGGGGCACAGCCTCAGCATAAGGGATCAATCAATTAGGACTGAGATGAGGAGAAATTTCTTCACTCAGAGGGTTGAGAATATTCGGAATTCTCTACCCCAGAGGCTGTGGAAGCTCAGTTATTGAGTACATTCACAATGTGTATCTCTGATTTGGATGACGGAACTAATTGTAATATTTCCAGGTTTGCCAACGATAAGAAACTTTGTGGGAATATGAGTGGTGAGAGGGATGTTAAGAGGCTTCAAGGTGATTTGGACAGGTTGAGTGAGTGGGTAAATACATGGCAGATGCAGTATAATGTGGAGAAATGTGAAGTTATCCACTTCGGTAGGTAAAGCAGAATGGCAGAGTATTATTTAAATGGTGGTAGATTGGGAAATGTTGATGTACAAAGGGACCTGGGTGTCCTTGTACACCAGCCACTGAAAGCAAGCATGCAGGTGCAGCAAGCAGTTAGGGAAGCAAATGATATGTTGGCCTTCATTACGAGAGGACTTGAGTACAGGAGCAAGGATGTCCGGCAAAGGTTCACCAGACTGATTCCTGGGATGGCGGGATTGTGGTATGAGGAGAGATTGGGCCGACTAGGCCCTGTATTCACTGGAGTTTCAAAACATATAACATTCTGACAGGGCTGGACAGACCGGATGCAGGGATGATGTTTACTCTGGCTAGGGGGAGTCTAGAACAAGGGGTCAAAGTCTCAGGATACAGGGTAGACCGTTTAGGACTGAGATGAGGAGAAGCCTCTTCACTGAGAGGGTGGTGAAGCTGTGGATTTCTTTACCACAGGAGGATGTGGAGGCCAAGTCACTGAATATATTTAAGAAGGAAACAGATAAATTTCTGGACTCTAAAGGGTTAAGGGGTATGGGGAGAGAGCAGGAGTATGGTGTTGAGTTAGAGGGTCAGCCACGATCATATTGAATGGCGGAGCAGGCTCGAAGGGCCGAATGGCCTACTCCTGCTGCTATTCTGTATGTTTCTATGTTGCTATATTCAAGGCTGAGGTTGATAGGTTTATGGGCAGTAAGGGGGTAGCGCAGGAAGGCGGCATTGAGGTGGGAGGTCAGCTGTGATCGCGTTGAATGGTGAAGCAGGCTCGAGGGGCTGAATGGCCTTTTCCAGCTCCTGTTTCCTTATGGGTTTAATTCCTTATGACAGGCCTCACTGCAGGAGGTGCCTTCAAATGTGGTTTCACGTCACTTTTGGAACAACTTGTTCCCACTTATAGACGTCTAACTATTTCTGGGTGGTTTTTAAACAATCCGATATCTCTTGTGCTATTAGCAGAGTTGATTCCCAGTTGTCAACGCTCTGTAAAAGATCTCTTGGGCTTCTAATGATGGACATCCTCACTGAGCGAGTGACAATTGTGACAGATCAGTGTTGGTATAATGAGTAATAATGTATATATTATAATACACCCTTTGTTCTCAGTTTCTGGTGCACTGAGCAATAATAAAGAATATATCCTATAATGTTCTCTACCCCGAATGAGGTCACACAGTCAGACATTGTAAATTCTCCTGTCGCTATGGGAACACTCTCAGGGCTGCCTTTAACTACCGAGAGGTTTGCCAACACCCGGTTGTACTGATTGTTTTAAAAGTCTCATTTTTTTTTCCCATTGCCTTTCATCTTCCCCATGTTGGGCCCTGGATCTCGTATTCAGGTCACAGCCTCACCCCCTGGCCCCTGGCCCTTGCCTGAGGTTTGTGCCCCTGCTACACATTGTGCCACGAATACTGGGCACATTGGTCCAGGGCTTCCATTCCCGGTTTGAGGGGTGGGGGGGGTGGGGGGAGGACAGGGTGTGGGGTCGAACCTGGGAGGTTCCCCAGGAGATGCACTGGGGGGTCCACCCAGAAGCCCCCAGGCAAGGACTGCATGGGAATCGCCCGGGAAGTTTAAACTTCATCCGTCCGATATTCCCATTGAAATCAGAGACTTCGGAAGGTTCCGGCTCTGTCAGCGGAACAGTTACCCAGGAAAAGACAGGAGGATTAAAACCACTTCTAACTCCTGGTTAACTATACGAGTGACACCCTCCCCAGACCCACCACTGGACCCCTGGCTACCCCCCACCCCACATCCTGACTATCCCCTGACCACCACTCCACTCCCTGACCACCCACCCCTTCCCCCGACTACCTTCCCAACCCCTGACCACTCCCCACACCCCCAACTACCCTCCCCCTCCCACCAACTACCCTCCCCCTCCCACCAACTACCCTCCTGACTACCCTCCCCCTCCCACCAACTACCCTCCCCCTCCCACCAACTACCTCCCCCTCCCACCAACTACCCTCCTGACTACCCTCCCCCTCCCACCAACTACCCTCCTGACTACCCTCCCCCTCCCACCAACTACCCTCCTCCTCCCACCAACTACCCTCCCCCTCCCACCAACTACCCTCCTGACCTCCTGACTACCCTCCCCCTCCCACCAACTATCCTCCTGACCACCCTCCCCCTCCCACCAACTACCCTCCCCCTCCCACCAACTACCCTCCCCCTCCCACCAACTACCCTCCTGACCTCCTGACTACCCTCCCCCTCCCACCAACTACCCTCCCCCTCCCACCATCTACCCTCCTGACTACCCTCCCCCTCCCACCAACTACCCTCCTGACTACCCTCCCCCTCCCAACAACTACCCTCCTGACCTCATGACTACCCTCCCCCATCCTCCGACTACCCCCGACCCTCTGACTAAACCCAACTACCCCCCACCCCTTGACTACCCCCACTCCCTCGACTATCCCACCACACCCCTAACTACCCTCCTGACCCCCTGACTAACCCCAACACCACACCCCTGACTACCCTCCCCCACCCCCACCCCCACCCCCAATTACCTTCCTGACCCCCCACCCCGGACTACACCCACACCCACAGAATATCCTCACCCACCCCCTGACTAACGCCCCCACCACTTCCCAACCCCTGACTACCCCTCCTCCACCCAACCACGCCTCCACCCCAACTAACCTCCCCCCCCCCCACCCTCACCCCACCCCCGGTTACTCCGACAGTGACTGCCACCCCTGGGTAGTTCTGGCCCATTGGCGGGTAAGCCCCCGCTACGTTGAAGGCCTGTCCGAGATGGGGAATGCAGGGTGAGAGGCAGCTGCGCAGGGAGCTGAAGGGGAGCCGTGGGCCTGATCCAGTCCGTCTAAACCACCCAGGTTATGGGGGCATTTTTGTCTGGCCTGTGCAGACGCCCTCCCCCCCCCTCACCCCCACCACCCAGAGCTGCAGTGTGAGCAGCTAGAAAAGAGGTTACAAATCTCAAACACGGACTCGGACAGGGGCAGTTGGTGCTGGGGAAGTAGAATCTGCGAAGCGAGGGGAAGCGAGATAATCACTGGCTGCCACACAGCAGCAGGAGCGCAGGCCCCAACCTGCAGGCCTCCCACAGCCTGAGTGCGAGGCTGGCACTGGGGAAAAACAGCAGGGTTTGTCTCATTGAATTTACTTTCTCAGCTGAAAGGAGCAGAGTTTAATTGTGATAAAGACCTTCGGCGTTTAATTAGCATGGCCACAGGAAGGGGTGGGGGGAACTAAAGTTACCATAGTTTGCTGTTCCATCCTTTAAGAGTTAACCGAGGGTACACAGAGTGACTATCAGTGCCCATTTTAGACCCTGGTTCTGGAGATCGGCGTCTCTTGCCGTCACGTTTGTCAGGCTGCGATAAAGAGACCACGTTGCTTGGGGCCCATGTATGAGGGCCCGGCCTCCACCTAGATTTTCACAGGCCCACCAAAGCTTTGGACTCCCGGCTGCTTACGGGGCAGGGCAGTGGCATCTACCATCAGCTGCGTCCCGACAATCTGAAAGATCCTGCAACTTCAAGCCCCTGTGTATAAAAAAAAAATCGGCGGGAGTGGTGGGGGTAACACTGAAAGATTTCAACAAACAACGATTTATTCAGACCGAGGAGCCACTGCAAGGCGGGAAGCAGCTCATTCTATTGACTGCTCCCTGTTTGCTTTACTCCAGTATGTAACCATGGAGTGTTCGTCATGAGAAGTTGTGTTTATTGACCTCACCCCTGCCAACTTGTTTACCAACAAACAGCATGAGGGGACCCTCACTGAGATGTGTCAGCTTGTACCACTTGCACTGGTATCACTGTGATGAACACCACATGTTAAATTTTCATTCCACAACAATGCATGTTTCAGGGATCTTGTCATGTGGAGGTGCCCCCAGTGGAGATTCAATAGCAGCAAAACACTGAGGGGCTGGGGGAGGGAGGTGGTGGGGGGTAGTTGGGGAACAGTAGAAGCTGCTTCTGATTAGCAAGGTCTCCCCGGTGTGAACACTCTCCTGATCCATAGGCAGCTGAGGATTTACAATAGTGAAGCGCTTTGTCAGACGAGTTTTTTTTTAAAATAATATAAATTGATGTGTTTGTTCTCGGTGTGATACAGCGACTTGTATCACTGTGGACCCTTCTTACAAGTTTCAGTTGGGTGGTACGTGCTGCTTTCATGTATTTTTATCCCATCCCTTTGGTTTAAGCAGAGATAATGTTGCAAGGAAGGTGCCACACCATTTCATTTTGGCTTCAATGTGTTGGTTGTTTAACAAAGTGGTGAAACAGCCCTCTCCACATGACTGACATCCCTTGTCCCTGATACCATTCCCATCATCGTCCTTTCCAAAGCATTGATATTACTCCTAACGTGTGCTGTCCAGAATTGGAGGCCTAGTCAGTAATGGATAACAGTTTAACGTAGATTCCCTGCTTTTGTACTTGGTGTCTCGGTTATAAAAGCCCGGAATCCAATTTACCTTTCAAACAGCCTCTCCAGCTCTTCCTGTCACCTCCAAAGGCTTGTTTACTTAAGCCCCCATGTTTCTCTGTTCCTGCACCCCTGTAAAATCACACCGCTCAAATTCTATTGCCTCTCTTTATTCTTCCTTCCAAAACACATGACCTCCCTGCGTTAATCAATGATAAAGACCAGCCCATGTCATCCTGTGCAATGTACCGACATACGAACAGGGAGCAGAAGGAGGCCATTCAGCCCCTCGAGCCTTTTCTGCCATTTAATAAGATCAAGGCTGATCTGATAGCAACCTCAAATCTGCATCCCACCTACTCCCATTAACCTATCACCCCCTTGCTTACCAAGAATCTATCCGCCTCTGTCTTAAAAATATTCAAAGACTCAGATTCACCGCCTTTTCAGGGAGAGAGTTCCAAATACTCACAACCCTCAGAGAAAAAAGATTTTGCCTCATCCCTGTATTAAATGGGCGACCCCTTATTTTTAAGCAGTGACCCCCTAGTGCTAGAATTTGGTTCATTTAGTTTGTTCTTCGGTTTCATTTGTTTGTGGCAAGTGTCATAAAGACAACGCAGACTGAACCGTGTGATCGGAAGCAAAGGTACATTGGGTTTCATTTCGCAGCTTGTAGCCAGGCAATTTATGTTTGTACATGTGTGATGCCCGGAATAATTATAATCTGAGTGAGTTAAGCCTGGATTCTGATGGAAAGAGCCAATGGTTTGTGTATATGGAGAGTAACAGTCAATATGTCACAACGCACAGAAGGCGGGATTCCGGGGAGTGAGATGTTCATTGGGCAGGATTTTCCCATTGGCGTATGTGGGAGGCGGGCCCCACACTTCCGCGTGTACAACGACATCGGGCAGGCGTTCTGATGTCACCGCACGCCATCGCGATATTTCGGTGGGCGGGCACGCCATGATCTCCGATGCACGCCTGCCATTAATTAACGGGCCACTTAAGGCCCTTGACTCACCAATCGATGCTGAGTTTTCGGGGCCCGTGCGATCTTCGGGTCAGTACACGGGCGCAATGGGGCAGGCGGGTAGGACACATTTGTATAAACCTCATCCACGGCGGGGATAAGAGGGCTCAGTGGGGTCGCGAGTGTGCACTGTCAAATATTTATTTTTCAAAGTTACTGAAACTTGCCTGTGTGATCTGCAATACTTCAAAACGCATCCCAGCTGCTTTGTCTGGACTCACAGCCTTCAGGTCAGCACTCTGCAGTGAGGAATCGTTTCCGGACCAGCAGGTTTCAGGAAACCTTCTCTTAGTCTGGAAATGGGAGCTGAACTGTCCACTGGAGGCAGCTTCTCTGAGGAGGAAGGGAGGGCTAGAAGGGGGAGGAGGCCAGGAGTGCACATTCAGCCTCTAGGGGAGCCACCTTTGGGAGGCCAGGCACAGGCACAAGGGGTGCAGGGCTAAGAGGTTGTCCAAGGCAGAAGAAGGGGCCGCAGAAGACGCCACTATCCTGCTGCCAGGGTTTACAGGTGGCGAAGCAGCTACCTCAATATGTCTGAGGTGCAGTGCCGAAGGAGGGTCTGACTGTCAAGGGAAACAGTCAACTATATCTGTCAGATGATTGGCCCTGAGATCTCCCCTAACTGTGTGGGTGGACACCCCATGCCAGCGGCTCTGAAGGTCACAGTTGCCCTCCACCTCTATGCCTCTGGCTCCTTCCAGGGCTCGGTGGGTGATCTTTGCAGAGTCTCCCAATCAGCTGCCCACACTTGTGTCCAGCAGGTTACAGACGCTCTGTTCAGACGGGCATTGACCTTCATCCACTTCCGCTGCGACCAGGCAAGCCAGACACAGTGAGCCAGAGGCTTCGCAGCCATTGCTGGCTTCCCCCGTGTCCAGGGTGCTATAGACTGTACACATGTGGCCATCAAGGCGCCTGCGGGTGAGCCTGGTGCCTTCATCAACAGGAAGGGCTTCCACTCCATGAACGTGCAGATAGTGTGTGATCACAGGATGCTGATTCTACAAGTCTGTGCAAGGTACCCAGGCAGCTTCCACAACATCTACATCCTCAGACACTCCCAGGTGCCGGGGCTCTTCAGTGCTCCAGCCCGGCTGGATGGATGGCTGCTGGGTGACAAGGGCTATCCCCTCAGAAGGTGGCTCATGACGCCTCTCCGCCATCCAAGAACAGAAGCTGAGCAGCGCTACAATAGGAGCCAGGGCACCGCAAGGGCTGTGGTGGAGAGAACCATCGGTCTTCTCAAGATGCGCTTCTGATGCCTGGACCACTCAGGGGGCGCACTCCAGTACCCCCCAGATCGCGTCTCAATGATAGTGGTCACATGCTGCACTCTCCACAATCTTGCGCTGGAAAGGGGGGGACACTGTGGATGATGAAGATGTTGACACAGTGTCTGCAGCTGCACACAATGAGTCCAGCGGTGAGTCCGAGGATGAGCACACACAGGGAAATGCTGAGGGGGTAGACACTGACCCGGGCATACTCCAGGGAGGCAAGGACACCCGGGAGGCTTTAATCCAATGGACCTTCAGCTAGAACAACACAGATGGATCAGCAGGAACAGCCTTGCCTGGTGTATCCACACTCAACACCTGAGTGTAAAATCTGCTTGGTTAGGAACAGTAACTAAGGGCCTTATTAATAAAGCTGAATATCCAACAAAGCACTCATTAAATTTTTGGAAACCATCCACATGTAGAAGAAAAGAGGCACCCTCAGTCATGGTCACATGTCTGAATTTAATATGTCAAACAAACCAACTTATGCAACAAAAAAGACAATAGTGTTACAAATCAGAACGAATCATAAGGACCTCATCTCGGGCCCACACAAAGGCACCAGTGAGAAACCCGTGATGTGCCTAAGGTGCCTTATGATTTTGTTTCTGGGCACTACGTCTTGGTGCTGCTCCATCGCTGGGAGTGGCTTCTGAGACAGCTGCTGACTCTGCTGTCCTGTTGGCCTCGATGACCTTGGCGGGCGTCCTCTGGCCCGTGGACCCTGTGCTGGCCCTGCCTGGGAGGGAGCGGCCAGTGCCACAGCTGGCACCTCCCCAGTCATCGCAGCCTCACCGGATGATACAGTCACTGGCAGACGGGTGGAGGAGCTGCTGCCCTCATCCGGAGCGCTCTGAGAGGAGCCCACAGAGATGCCAGGCAGCTGCTGCGCTGAAGTGAGGTTGCTTCGGACCTCCCTGCTCACCGTGGATGGATGGGCGCCGAGCTGGGAAACTTGGTGCCCAGACCATCCCCCACACTGGCACTGACCAGCTGAGGTCAATGCCGATGTAAGGGCTTGCTGGTCCGAGCACATCCCCAGGAAGTCCTGATGGGTCTCCTGGAGGAGCCTCTCCAGAGTATCTCCACTCTCTCCATGGAGGACGCATGGCGCTCGGACATGAGGCTCATTCCTTCAGCGATCGTCTGTGTAGACTCCTCCACCACGGAGACCAAGCCAAGCATAGCCTCATGTATCTCCCCCAGATGCTCCCACACACTCGGCCGCATTTCCTGAAGCTGCATCATCGCGGACGACTCCAGAGTCACATCATCAGGCACCGACTGAGCAGGTGCCTGGTCCCCTTCAGACCTCCGACTGCTGGCACCCTGGGCACTCTCTGTCTCTGCCAGCTCCTCCAGTGACTGTGAAGTGCCCTCACCGCTGTGCCCTGGGACACTAGCCGATGTTCTAACTCCCATCGAGGTGCTAGTATCTGCGCTGGTGCCTGCCTGGCAGAGATGGCGTGACGCTGGTGAGACTTCAGGACCCTCAGGTGTGAGAGGGGGCCTCTGCTGCTCCTCCTCCCGGCCCTGCTCCACTGATGCTGAAAGGAAGAACAAGGACATTGGATCAGTTAACGTGGAGACAATGTCAATGTACATCCCTGTTCCCCGGATCATTATGCGCTAATCCTTGCATAGGCAATGGTCAAACCATGTTGCAAACTTCAATCACTGAACATTCAGCACTGCCATGGGTGCTGGGAGAACAATGGTGACCTCACTGCTGGGCAAACATACCTGCCCGTGGCACCCCAGCCTCACCGACACCGGTGGACCTGGGCTGGTGCCTCTCCAAATCTAGGGCCTCCTGCTCGAAGCGGCTGAGAATCACTAACTGTGCCGGCCCTCCGCCAGTCCTCACCCGCTCGGCGGATTCTTGTGCATTCTTCTCCTGAAAAGGAGAGAAGAGCATTGATTAGTGCTACTTGTACCTGGACTCTCTTCACGGACGACCCACCCCAACCAGAGTGGGACATATCTGGGCTCCAGTGCCTCCTCAGCCCACTGCTGCCCAACACTCACACAAAGATGCTAGGCCTGTTCCCCCCCCCACCTTGGCCAAGTGCTGCCTACATCACATTAAGCACCACACGGTTTATCCTTCCATAGCAAGGAGGCACAAGCACGTGGAGCGCAGAGGGCAGCAGATGGATCGGTGCCAACGCCACCTTGAAGCTCCCCTCCCAGCATCTCATCACCCTGACTGTGACCTGTCCTGGAGTTCCAGCCCTGCGCCCAGGTGCAGCTCCTCCAGGTTGCCCCCAAAACAGTCATGTGGGTCTCAGTGTACTACATACTGTGGGGGCTGAACCCATCTCTTCACCACCCTCTCAGGGTGACCGCAGCATGGGCAATATCTGCTGGCCCACCCAGCGAAGGGCACAGGCTGGCAATGATTCAATGCAGTCACTGCACTCAGACTTGGGTGGGCACCAGGGGGGTAAGCCGGCCTGCTGGGCTAAGTGACCAATGCCAACATTGTCCTCTCCCTTCCCGAGCTCAACATGTCATTGAAGTGCTTGTGACGCTGGATCCAGGTGCGCCTCACCACATCACCGGAGCTCACCACATCCGCCACCTCCTCCCAGGCACGTTTCATCATGTGGGGGGGGCCTCCTGCTCCCGTCCTGGGGGATTAACTCCTCCCGCCATCCTGCCACCTCCTCGAGGAGGGCAGCAAGGCAGTCATCTGAAAAACGAGGGGCACACTGGCCCCCCTGCCCTACCCTCCGGCCTGGCCTGTCCCCCTGCCCTACCCTCCGGCCTGGCCTGTCCCCCTGCCCTACCCTCCGGCCTGGCCTGTCCCCCTGCCCTACCCTCCGGCCTGGCCTGTCCCCCTGCCCTACCCTCTGGCCTGGCCTGTCCCCCTGCCCTACCCTCCGGCCTGGCCTGTCCCAATAGCCTACCCTCCGGCCTGGCCGGTCCCCCTGCTCCACTCTCTGGCCTGGCCTGTCCCCCTACCCTACCCTCCGGCCTGGCCTGTCTCCCTACCCTACCCTCCGGCCTGGCCTGTCCCCCTACCCAACCCTCCGGCCTGGCCTGTCCCCCTCCCCTACCCTCCGGCCTGGCCTGCCCCGATGCCCTACCCTCCGGCCTGGCCTGTCCCCCTCCCCTACCCTCCGGCCTGGCCTGCCCCGATGGCCTACCCTCCGGCCTGGCCTGCCCCGATGGCCGAACCTCCGGCCTGGCCTGTCCTGATGGCCCACTCTCTGGCCTGGCCTGCCCCGATGGCCTAGCCTCTGGCCTGGCCTGCCCCGATGGCCTACCCTCTGGACTTGCATTACCTCCATTGTCCCTCTGCAGACCCCTTTGCCCAGCCATTGCGAGCAGCCTTTCCAAGGCTGCCGGGCCTTCCTTTACACAGGCCGCCGGGTCGCCATTGGACCCGACGAGCTGAGCGCTCCCGCCACCCGCCCACCCACTCCCGCTGTGCACGGGAGCCGTGAAGGACGCTGGACAGGCCTTAATTGGCCCGCCGACGTAAAATGGCGGCGCGTACCCGATTCGGGCAGCGATCAGGCCTGTGCCCGGCTGTGCCCTCTCCAGCTCCAGCTCCCACTCCCCACCCACCACCCCCCCACCCCCACCAACCCGAAAATTCAGCCCATATGACAGAATCGAGGGATTCAAGCCTTAGAGCAACAAACCTTCGAGCTTGGCAAAGGCCTGTCTATGTCCCCAGGAACCAGCAGGGTCAAATTCACCAGACCCCAGTTCCTGGAGCTGTTTGCGTTCGGTCAGGACTTTAACTCCATCCCTCTCTTCCCGCCGAACATTGCCAGCATTTTCGGTTTTGACTTGATTCCTGTGGTGCTGCTCGAGAGTGTTTCCCAGCACAGGGAGAGCCGATCACTGAAGTGGGATCATTGGCAGGGCCGTGGGGAAAGAGCCAGGGGCAGGGGGTGGGGTGTGGCGTGTGGGGGTGGGGGTGGGGGATGGGACTGGCTGGTTAGCTCTTCCAAAGAACCGGCGCAGGCTCGATGGGCCGAATGGCCTCCCTCCGGAAGGAGAACGGGGAAGGCTGGAGAGTCTCAGCAGGCCGGACAACTCCGGCGGAGAGCGGACGATTCAGGCCGAGGACCTCCCCTCGGAGCTGAGGCGAGGTGGAAATGTAAGAGTTGCCAAGCCTGTGGGCGGGGGCAGGAAGAGCACAAAGGGAAACCCTGTGTTGGGGGGAGGAGGGCAGGGGGCATTAACCAACAGGTTTCATGATGCAACAGCCAGAGGGAGAGTGACGGGTTTAGTAAAGAAACAGGCAGTGGCCCGGGGCTCCTGGATTCCAGGGTGTGGGTACCCAGCCCGTACCCCAGGAGATGCCCTAGGGAGGACCTCCCCCCTTCCTCCCAAAGCCCCTCAGGCAAAGGCTGCATGGGAATGGCCCGGGCAGTTTAAACCTCCGACGGGCAGTTAACCCACGCCCTGATCCCCCTGATACCCCGATTTAAATCACAGACTTTGGATGGTCCTGACTCTCTTGGGCAGGATCGTTCCCCAGGGAAAGTTTGAAGGATTAAAACCACTTCCAACCCATGACGTTGTAAATTCTCCTGTCGCTATGGGAACACTCTCAGGGCTGCCTTTAACTACCGAGAGGTTTGCCAACACCCGGTTGTACTGATTGTTTTAAAAGTCTCATTTTTTTTCCCATTGCCTTTCATCTTCCCCATGTTGGGCCCTGGATCTCGTATTCAGGTCACAGCCTCACCCCCTGGCCCCTGGCCCCTGCCTGAGGTTTGTGCCCCTGCTACACATTGTGCCACGAATACTGGGCACATTGGCCCAGGACTCCCATTCCCGGTTTGGGGGGGTGGGGGAGGACAGGGTGTGGGGTCGAACCTGGGAGGTTCCCCAGGAGATGCACTGGGGGGTCCACCCAGAAGCCCCCAGGCAAGGACTGCATGGGAATCGCCCGGGAAGTTTAAACTTCATCCGTCCGATATTCCCATTGAAATCAGAGACTTCGGAAGGTTCCGGCTCTGTCAGCGGAACAGTTACCCAGGAAAAGACAGGAGGATTAAAACCACTCCTAACTCCTGGTTAACTATGTTACTGACACCCCCAACACCCAACTGGACCCCCCCAACTATCCCCCATTCCCCCCCTACCAAATAACCCCCATGCCCTGACTACCCTCCCGACCCCCTGACTCACCCCGCCCCCAACCACGCGCCCACCACTCCAACTACCCTCCAAAACCAGACAGCTGACCCCCAACACCCCTCTGACTGCCCGTCGACTGCCCTCGCCACCCCTGACCAACCCAAACCCTCCCACCCCACCACCACCGCCCACCCCTCCTCCGTGACTAATCCTCACCCCCCCCCAGGTACCTCCCACCCTCGATACATCACCCCCCACCCTCCCCACACCGGCCCACACTACAGCCTCCACCCTCCTCACCCCATTTACCTAACACACTCACCTTATGCACTCACCTTACACACTCACCTTACACATTCACCTTACACATTCACCTTACACATTCACCTAACACATTCACCTTACACACTCACCTTACACACTCACCTTATACACTCACCTTACACATTCACCTTACACATTCACCTAACACATTCACCTTACACACTCACCTTACACACTCACCTAACATACTCACCGTACACATTCACCTTACACATTCACTTTACACACTCACCTTACACACTCACCTAACACACTCACCTTACACATTCACCTTACACACTCACCTTACACATTCACCTTACGCACTCACCTTACACACTCACCTTACACACTCACCTAACACACTCACCTTACACATTCACCTTACACATTCACCTTACACATTCACCTTACACACTCACCTTATACACTCACCTTATACACTCACCTAACACACTCACCTTACACACTTACCTCACACACTCACCTAACACACTCACCTTACACATTCACCTTACGCACTCACCTAACACACTCACCTTACACACTCACCTAACACACTCACCTAACACACTCACCATACACACTCACCTAACACACTCACCTTACACATTCACCTTACGCACTCACCTAACACACTCACCGTACACACTCACCATACACACTCACCTAACACACTCACCTTACACATTCACCTTACGCACTCACCTAACACACTCACCTTACACACTCACCTAACACACTCACCGTACACACTCACCATACACACTCACCTTACACATTTAGCTGGCTCCTCGAAGCGGCTGGGGCCTACAGACTGACCTGCTCTCTGGCAGCTGGTGCTGTAAAACAGGGGCTGGGCTTCACCTCCCCACCAGCTGCTGCCCTGCACGGAGGAGGCCCAGGAGCCGACAAGCTGCACATTCCTCAGCTGGCCCGGGTCAGGAGGGCGGGTGAGAAACGTGCAGCTGCAGACAGAGGTTATAGGAGCCGGGAGGCTATCCACTGGTGACCAGCACTCCGCGGGCAAGTCAGCCCAGTGAGTCCAAATGGACAGGTCTGGGCCCAATCATCACACGGTGCTAACCACAGGGTGAAAGGCCTGGTCAGAAAGGAGGGATGTTTAACAGGAAGGAGGGAGGTGATCGCCAAAGTGGTTTCCGAGGTGCTTCAGAGGCAGATGAATAGTGTCTGAGAGAATAGGGGCAGAGCAGAGAAGGGGAGTGGGGAAAGAGGGTGGAAGGGGGCGGGGAAGGGGTGGGTAGGGGGTGGGTAGGGGATGGGAAGGGGTGGGTAGGGGTGGGAAGGGGTGGGTAGGGGGTGGGTAGGGGTGGGTAGGGGTGGGTAGGGGGTGGGTAGGGGGTGGGAAGGGGGCGGGTAGGGGGTGGGTAGGGGGTGGGTAGGGGGTGGGAAGGGGGCGGGTAGGGGGCGGGAAGGGGGCGGGTAGGGGGTGTGAAGGGGTGGGTAGGGGGTGGGAAGGGGGAGGGTAAGGGGCGGGTAGGGGGTGGGTAGGGGTGGGCGGATGGGTAGTGGGAGGGAAGGGGGTGGGTAGGGGGTGTGTAGGTGTTGGTAGGGGGTGGGTAGGGGGTGGGAGAGGGGGTGGGTTGGCGGTGGGTAGGGGTTGGGTAGAGGGTGGGTAGCAGGTGAGGGAGGTGTCGTTAGGGGATGAGTAGTGGCGAGGATGGGGGTGGGAAGTGGGCAGTGAAGTGGGTGGGTAGGGGTTGGGTAGTGGTTGGTTAGGGGGTGGGGGAGGGGGTGGGTAGGGGCGGGGAAGGGAACGGGGATGTGGGCGGGGAGGGGGTGGGTAGGGGTTGGGTAGGGGTTGGTTAGGGGGTGGGGGAGGGAATGGGTAGGGGGTGGGTAGGGGGTGGTTAGGGGGTGGGTCGAGGCGGGGAAAGGGTGGGTAGGGGGAGGGTAGGGGTTGGGTAGGGGGTGGGTAGGGGGTGGGTAAGGGGTGGGTAGGGGGTGGGTAAGGGGTGGGGGAGTGTGTGGGTAGGGGGTGGGGAGGGGCTGGGTATGAGGTGTGTAGGGGCGGGGAGGGGGTGGGAAGCGGGCGGGGGAGGGGGTGTGTAGGGGGTAGGTAGGGGGTGGGGGAGGGTGTGGGTAGGGGTGGGTAGTGGGTGGGTAGGGGGTGGGTAGGGGTGGGGGAGGGAGTGGGTAGGGGCGGGTATGGGGTGGTTAGGGGGTGGGTAAGGAGTGGGTAGGGGTTGGGTAGAGGGTGGGTAAGGGGTGCGTAGGGGTGGGTAGGGGTGGGAAGGGGGCAGGTAGGGGGTGTGAAGGGGCGGGTAGGGGGTGGGAAGGAGGAGGGTAAGGGGTGGGTAGGGGGTGGGAAGGGGGCGGGTAGGGGGTGGGCGGATGGGTAGTGGGCGGGAAGAGGGTGGGTAGGGGGGTGTTGTAGGGGTTGGTAGGGGGTGTGTAGGGGTTGGGTATGGGGTGGGTAGGGGTTGGGTAGGGGGTGGGTAGGGGTTGGGTAGGGGGTGGGTAGGGGGTGGGGAGAGGGGGTGGTTTGGCGGTGGGTAGGGGTGGGTAGAGGGTGGGTAGCAGGTGAGGGAGGGGTCGTTAGGGGATGAGTAGTGGCGAGGATGGGGGTGGGTAGTGGGCAGTGAAGTGGGTGGGTGGGAGTTGGGTAGTGGTTGGTTAGGGGGTGGGGGATGGGGTGGGTAGGGGCGGGGAAGGGAACGGGGATGTGGGTGGGGAGGGGGTGGGTAGGGGTTGGTTAGGGGGTGGGGGAGGGGATGGGTAGGGGGGGTAGGGGGTGGTTAGGGGGTGGGTCGGGGCGGGGAAAGGGTGGGTAGGGGGTGGGTAGGGGGGGGTAGGGGTGGTTTGGGGTGGGGAAGGGGTGGGTAGGGGGTGGGTAGGGGTTGGGTTGGGGGTGGGCAGGGGAATGGGGTACCGGGTGGGTACGGGGTGGGTAGGGGGTGGATAGGTGATGGGTAGGGGCGGGTAACTGGTGGTTAGGGGTTGGGTAGGGGTGGTTATGGGGCGGAAAGGGGGTGGGTAGGGGTGGGTAGGGGGTGGGGGAGGGGGCGGGTAGCGGGTGAGGGAGGGGTTGTTAGGGGGTGAGTAGGGGCGGGGATCAGGGTGGGTAGGGGGTGGGTATGAGGTGGGCAGGGGTGGGGGAGGGGGCAGGTAGGGCGGTGAAGGGGGTGGGTAAAAGGTGGGTGGGGGTGGGGGATGGGGTGAGTAGGGAGTGGCTAGGGGGTGGGGAGAGGCTGGGTAGGGGGTGTGTAGCCTGCATGGGAGGGGCTGTGTAGGGTGTGGGTAGGGGTTGGGGGTGGGGGTGTGTAGCGGGTGGGTAGGGGGTGGAAGAGGGTGTGGATAGTGGGTGGATATGGGGTGGGTAGAGGGTGGTGGAGGGGGTGGGTAGGGGGTGGGAAGGGGGTGGGTAGGGGGCAGTGAAGGGGGCGGGGATGTGGGCGGGGAGGGGGTGGGTTGGGGGCGGGTGGCTGGGTAATGGGCGGGACGGGGGTGCGTAGGGGGTGGGTAGGGGGTCGGAGGGGGGTGGGTAGGCGGTGGGTAGGGGTTGGGTACGGGGTGGTAATGAAGTGGGGAGGGAGTGGGTAGGGGGTGGGGGAGGGGGTGGCTAGGGTGTGGGGGAGGGGTGTGTAGGGTTTGGGTAGTGGGTGGGTAGGGGGTGGGGGAAGTGGTTGATAGGCGGTTGGTAGGGGGTGGGGGAGGGGTGGGTAGAGGGTGGGTAGGGGTTGGGGGAGGGGGGTGAGTAGGGGTGGGTAGAGGGTGGGTAGCAGGTGAAGGATGGGTGATTAGAGCTGAGTAGTGGCGAGGATGGGGGTGGGTAGGGGGTGGGCAGGGGGTGGGGGGAGGGGGTGGGTAAATGGTGGGTGGGTGTGGGGGTGGGGGTGAGTAGGGAGTGGCTAGGGGTTGGGGTGGGGCTGGGTAGGGGGTGTGTAGCGGGAATGGGAGGTGTGGGAAGCGGGCGGGGAGGGGTTGTGTAGGGGGTGGGTAGGGGCTGGATAGGGGGTGTGTAGGGGCAGGGAGGGGGTGGGAAGCGGGCGGGGAGGGGTTGTGTAGGGGGTGGGTAGGGGGTGGGTAAGGGGTGTGTAGAGGGTGGGTAGGGGGTGGGTCGGCGCGGGGAAGGGGGTGGGTAGCGGGTGGGTAGGGGTGGGTAGCAGGTGGGGGAGGGTGTGGGTAACGTGTGGGTAGGGGTTGGGTAGGTGGTGGGGGAGGGGTGGGTAGGTGGTGGGTAGGGGTGGGGAAGGGGTGGGTACGGGTGGGGAAGTGGGTGGGTAGGGGTTGGGTAGTGGGTGGGTAGTGGGTGGGTAGGGGGTGGGTAGGTGCTGGGTAGGGGTTGGGTAGGGGGAGGGTAGTGGTTGGGTAAGGGTTGGGAGGGTGTGGGTATAGGATGGGAAGGGGGTGGGTGGGGGGAGGGTAGCAGGTGGGGGAGGGGTGGTTAGGGGGTGAGTAGGGGCGGGGAAGGGGTGGTTGGTGGGTGAGTAGGGGTGGATAGGGGGTGGGGGAGGGGTTGGTAGTGGGTGGGTAGGGGGTGGGTAGGGGATGGGGAGGGGTGGGTAGGGGGTGGGTAGGGTGTAGGTAGGGGGTGGGGTAGGGGTGGGTAGGGGGTGGGAAGGGGTGGGTAGGGGTGGGTAGGGGTGGGTAGGGGGTGGGTAGGTGGTGGGTTGGGCCAGGGAAGGGGGTTGGAAGTGGGTCGGGAGGGGCAGGTGAGGGGGTGGGAAGGGGGTGGATAGGGGATGGGCAGGGGGTGTGATGGGGTGGGTAGGGGCAGTGAAGGGAGCAGGGATGTGGGCGGGGAGGGGGTGTGTAGGGGGTGGGGGGCTGGGTAGTGGGCGAGAAGGGGGTGGATAGGGGGTGGTGGAGGGGGTGGGGAAGGGGTGGGTAGGGGGTGGGTAGGGGGTGGGTAGGGGGTGGGCAGGAGTGAGGGAGTGGGTGCGAAAGGGGGTGGGTAGGGTAAGGGGGAGGGGATGAGAAGGGGGTGGGGGAGGGGGTGGGTAGGGGGTGGGTAGAGGGTGGGTAGGCGTGGGGGAGGGGTGCGTAGGGGGTTTGTAGGGGGTGGGTAGGTGGTGGGTAGGGGGTGCTTGGGGCTGGGGAGGAGGTGAGTAGGGGTTGGAGGAGTTGGTGGGTAGGGGGTGGGTAGAGGATGGGTAAGGGGTGGGGGAGGGGGTGGCTAGGTGTTGATAGGGGTTGCGGGAGGGGGTGGGGAGGGTTGGGAAGTGGGTGGGTTGGGGGTTTGTAGGGGGTGGGTAGGGGTGGGGGAGGGGTTGGGTAAGGGTTGTGTAGCGGGCATGGGAGGGGGTGGGAAAGGGGAGGGGGCGGGGGTGAGTTGGGGCTGGGTAGGGGTTGGTTATGGGGTGGGTCGGGGCGGGGAAGGGTGGGTACGGACGGGGAAGTGGGTGGGTAACGGGTGGGTAGGGGGTGGTTAGGTGGTGGGTTGGGGCGGTGAAGAGGTGGGTAGGGGGTGGGTTGGGGGTGGGTAGGGGTTGGATAGGGGGTGGGGGAGTGGCGGGGAAGGGGTGGGTGGGGGGTGGTTAGTGGGTGGGTTGGGTGTGGGTAGGGGTGGGAAGGGGGTGGGGATGGTTTGGGTAGGGGTTGGGTAGGGGTGGGTAGTGGTTGGGTTGGGGGTGGGTAGGGGTGGGAAGTGGGTGGGGATGGTTTGGGTAGGGGTTGGGTAGGGGTGGGGAGGGGTTGGGTAGGGGTTGGGTAGGGGTGGGTAGTGGGTGGGTTGCAGATGGGTAGTGGTTGGGTTGGGGGTGGGTAGGGATGGGAAGGGGTGGGGAGGGGTTGGGTAGGGGTTAGGCAGGGGGTGGGAAGTGGGTGGGGATTGGGTTGGTAGGAGATGGGTTGGGGATGGGAAGTGGGTAGGTAAAGGGTGGGTAGGGGTGGGAAAGGGGTGGGGAGGGGTTGTGTAGGGGACGGGAAGTGGGTGGTAGGGGGTGCGTAGGGGTGGGTAAGGTGTTGGTAGGGGATGGGTGGGGGTGGGTAGGGTGTGGGGGAGGGGGTGAGTAGGGGGTGGGGTAGGGTGTGGGTAGGGGTGGGTAGGGGATTCATAGGGGGTGTGTAGGGGTGTGGGAGTGGGTGTGTAGGGGGTGGGTAGGGGGTGGGTAGGGGCTGGGGTAGGGGTGGGTAGGGGGTGGGTAGGGTGTAGGTAGGGGGTGGGGTAGGGGGTGGGTACTGGGTGGGTAGGGGGTGGGAAGGGGGTGGGTAGGGGTGGGTAGGGTGTGGGTAGGCGGTGGGTTGGGGCGGGGAAGGGGGTTGGAAGTGGGTCGGGAGGGGCAGGTGAGGGGGTGGGAAGGAGGTGGATAGGGGACGGGCAGGGGGTGTGATGGGGGTGGGTAGGGGCAGTTAAGGGAGCAGGGATGTGGCCAGGGAGGGGGTGCGTAGGGGGTGGGGGGCTGGGTAGTGGGCAGGAAGGGGGTGGGTAGGGGGTGGGTAGTGGTGGGTAGGGGGTGGATAGGGGGTGGTGGAGGGGGTTGCGAAGGGGCTGGGTAGGGGGTGGGTGAGGGGGTTGGTAGGGGGTGGGGATGGGGGTGGGCAGGGGTGAGGAAGTGGGTGGGAAAGGGGGTGGGTAGGGTAAGGGGGAGGGGGTGTGTGAGGGGGTGGGTAGAGGGTGGGTATGCTTGGGGGAGGGGTGCGTAGGGGGTTTGTAGGGGGTGGGTAGGGGGTGGGGGAAGGGGTGCGTAGGGGTTGGGGAGGAGGTGAGTAGGGGTTGGAGGAGTTGGTGGGTAGGGGGTGGGGGAGGGAGTGGGTAGGGGTGGGTAAGGGGTGGGTAGGGGATGGGGGAGGTGGTGGGTAGGGGATGGGTAGAGGGTGGGTAGGGGCCGGGGGAGGGGGTGGCTAGGGGTTGGTAGGGGTTGCGGGAGGGGGTGGGGGGATTGGGAAGGGGGTGCGTTGGGGGTTTGTAGGGGGTGGGTAGGGGTGGGGGTGGGGCTGGGTAAGGGTTGTGTAGCAGGCATGGGAGGGGGTGGGAAGGGGGAGGGGGCGGGGGTGAGTAGGGGATGGGTAGGGGTTGGTTATGGGGTGGGTAGGGGCGGGGAAGTGGGTGGGTAGGGGGTGGGTTGGGGGTGGGTAGGGGTTGGATAGGGGGTGGGGAGGGGCGGCGGAGGGGTGGGTGGGGGCTGGTTAGTGGGTGGGTTGGGTGTGGCTAGGGGTGGGTAGGGGGTGGGGATGGGTTGGGTAGGGGTTGGGTAGGGGTGGGAAGTGCGTGGCGAGTGGGTGGGTAGGGGATGGGTTGGGGATGGGAAGTGGGTGGGTAGTGGGTGGGTAGGGGTGGGAAAGGGGTGGGGAGGGGGTGGGTAGGGGACGGGAAGTGGGTGGTAGGGGTGGGTAGGGGTGGGTGGGGGTGGGTAGGGGGTGGGGGAGGGGGTGAGTAGGGGCTGGGGTAGGGTGTGGGTAGGGGTGGGTAGGGGATTCGT
>NC_135889.1:3634643-3717143 GCF_964194155.1 Cetorhinus maximus | reverse complement strand
GAAGGGTCATGAGGACTCGAAATGTCAACTATTCTTCTGCTGAGGGGTCATGAGGACTCGAAACGTCAACTATTCTTCTGCCGAAGGGTCATGAGGACTCAAAACGTCAACTATTCTTCTGCTGAGGGGTCATGAGGACTCGAAACGTCAACTCTTCTGCTGAAGGGGTCATGAGGACTCGAAACGACAACTCTTTTCTTCTGCTGAAGGGGTGATGAGGACCCGAAACATCAACTCTTCTGCTGAGGGGTCATGAGGACTCGAAACGTCAACTCTTCTGCTGAAGGGTCATGAGGACTCGAAACGTCAACTCTCTTCACTTCTCCGCCGATGCTGCCAGACCTGCTGAGTTGATGTAGCGCCTAGGCTGGCGTTCACAGGGCTTTCCGCTAACGATGTTGGGCGAGGATTGGGTTTCTGCTGTACTCATGCTGCTGCTGCTGTAAAATAAAAAATAAAAGCCACCTGTGAAGATTCAAGCAGGGCAAAGATGTGCTATTGTGTACAGGCTGTAGATTGGGCCTCTGACCCATGACCTTTTGTAGCTCGGCTTCGGTTAGACTCTCTTTAAAGTTTAATGTTTCTTTTAGCCAATTATTAAGCTGATCTGGGTAAGGCTGGACCTCACCTTTAATTCATCTATGTACAGTACTCTATTTATCCGCCTTTGGTACTTTAAAGATAATGTCTTTTAACAACACAGTTGACGGTAAAGATGAATTATGATCTTGGATGATAATAATAATAAAAACCCTTGTGATAAAAAGAATCATGTGTTTTCTATCCTTGGCTCGGGTCAGTTCTCTTGTTATTTTGAACATGATTGTCCTGTTCCAATTCCCTTACCCCTTCCTTCGCTCTGCTTTTGTTAAATCTCATTGTCAGCTGTGGCTCAGTTCACAGCACCCTCGCCTTTGAATCAGAGGGTTGTGGGTTCATGTCCCAAGAACTGTGATTGTACTCGAAAGAGTTGCAATCTGTGACTGTTGATAACTCAAAAGAGTTTAAATGTCATTTTACCCCCACTGCAACATTTCGACTTGTATTAGAAAAAAATGGGTAAAAAAAATGTATGATTAAGATTATTTAACTCTTGTGCCATTTTTGGAGCGCTAGTGTTCTGAGGGCAATAATAAATCAAGTCTCCATTTCCATCCGCATCTGCAGTGAGATTTGCAAATGTTGGGCCCGACCCTCTTTAGAACGGGGCATTATTCTTAGGGCAGGGCGTTTATTTATTTGAGGGTGGTCCCGAGACATTCAGCATGCTGGGTGGAATCAATGTTTTTTTTGAACCTCTCATTCTCGCACGTGGATTGCTGGAGGAAGGGTCGTTAAGCGGTAACTCCCCTCCAGGAAATCGTTCCGTGTCTCCTTTGGAGGAAGGGGGTGTCAGGGAAAGCCTGGAGATCGCCGAGCCGACAAGTGGAGGGTTTCATGCTGGAGGGGTTGCAGAGGAAGCAAGTCAACATCCACTTGGGACAGAGGGAGAGAGAGGCTATTCCCCCTAGCCTTTGATTTATGGGACCAAATCTCCTGGGGAAAAATCTGTGCAAATCATACTGAGGTTTATTGATACTAAAACAAAAAAAAAAATGATTTCTTTTTTGGACGAATCGCAAATCCCTCATTATTCCCCTGCCCCTTCAAAGCAGTAACACAATGAGCCAGTGAGGCTTTGCAGTCAGTTTTAGGTTTGAAAAGGAACATGCATAAGTCTGGCTTCTCAACCCCTTGATGGGCTAAATGCTGAGAAACTTAATTGCCAATGAATCAGGCTGGGAGGGTTAGGAATATGTCACTCCGAGTGTTTATTCTCTTTTTCATGTCAACCCCACATTAATAATAAAAACACAATTCTGTCTTATCTAACCAGCCGCACTAAATAAGAGGAAGTTCAAAAAACCCTTACAATCCTCATCTCGTACCCAGCCCTATTCCTGTTTGTAGTCAATGCCACTCGTTTAAAATGTTGTCCTGCTTCAAGTGGCCTAACCAGTCAGATCACGAACAAAAACCTGTTTAATCCTGATGCTTAAATAACAGATCATGACTAGGGTAAGTGCACTCACATGAAATGATGCATGAGCTGTGGAGTTACGAGATTTATAACTCTCTCTCTCTCTCTGCTGCTCCTCCCAGCTCACAAGAGGAGGCTGGTTCTTCATTTTCACGATGTTTCGAAGGGTGACGTTTGCCCGAGCAATAAAAAGCGTTTTTAACCTGTTCGAGGAAGGCCAGTTGAGATGTTAGCCCGGTCACACCCTGACTAAAACCAGATTATAACTAGAGGAGATGCTCCCCGTGAATAAATGATGAAAAATGGTTACCACAGATTAGAACGATCTGAGTAAAACGCACACATGTATAACTCTTTCCTGTGCATGTGTGTGCGGGTATTGCATGCATGTATATTTTCATTTGCATGTGTGTGTTTGAGGGGGGAGGAGGTGTCACACGTGTGCTATGCGCCAAATTACAGATCACACAAACTGCCCATTTTCTTTACAGAAATAGCTAAAATTTGTTTGCGCTTCGTTGCTTGACAGGCATGTTTATACTTGGGTTCCTTTGACTCGATTCATCCTACGTACTGACAGTTCAGTTCTTAGCCCACCGCCGACAGGAGACATGGATCATATAATTAATCAGCTCCCATCGGCAGTGGCTGTTGGCCCACACTGCATCAATAGTGCTTTGCAGCAGCTACTGGGGGAATATAATGCAACTGGCATTCTGCTGCAGAGTTTATTTCTGCAGGTGAATCACTAGATTTGTGCAGAGTTGTCTTTAGTTGGGTCTCAAAGCCTCAAAGGGCAGCGATGTTACATCATTCACTTTATAACATGGATGCTGAAATCGAGAGATATCTGCACATAGAGAGGCAAAACTGAAGTCAACCTCTCTATCACATTTAAATCCTTCCTGCTCTCTCAAAACTTACGTTTTACATTTGATTCTTATTTGGTCCTCTCGCTATATATTTTACGTCTACATTTGGGAACTGTTCTACTCGGAACTGGGTCAGTGTCAGAGACCCCAGGAGGAGAGTGGAATCGCTTTAGGGATGTCCTCACCGCGTCCCTGAAGAGGTCAAACATCCCCGTCGACCCATGAAGCATTTTCACCCATCTTCAGCCAGCAGTGCTGAATGCACCATCCCCCTCAGCCTCCTCCCGAGGGTCACCGATGCCAGTCTTCAGCCCATTCACTTTACTCCCCTGGCCAGTGACTGACTAAACTGGAGAAGGTTTATTTGGGAAGGTATGGAACACGTTGAGAGGCTTCATGGGGGACGCGTGGGAGTGAAGTTGAAGCCTCGGAGAGGGCACACAAATCTCCAAATAACCCATTTACCCCACTCTTCAAGCACCACCTGCCCCCACACATGTGGCAGAGTCCGCAGATTGTGCATTGATCTTACCAGTCACCTCCCACCCCATCGACCCAGAGTGGAAGAAAATCATCCTCGATTCCCAAGGGACTGTCCAAGAAGGTGATCTGACATTTATTTAGAAAAGTGAGTGGCAGGACATTGGGATGAGGTGAAAGGGATTTGTTCCAGCCCCCAGTTTGACTGGGATCAATCACAGTTCCAAAGTTATTGGGCAGAATTTCACACCTTACGGGCAGGTGCGCGTCCCACTCGATGGGGTGTAAAATAACGCGAGAAGATGTTGGCGTCTTCCCGCACGTGCACAACCTTCAGCTCGGTGGGCACACACGGGGGTCAGAGCTGTGCCCGCCAACAATTAAAAGGCCACTTGAGACCATTAGAAACCCAACTGAACCCGATTTTATGTTGCCCGTGCGATTTCACGCTTGTCACACGGGCAAAACGGGCAGGCGGGCAGCCCACTTTTTACAAAACCTCATCCAAGGGCGGGATAAGGAGGGTCAGCAGCATTGCCGGTGTGAGGAGTGAGGAGTTTGGGAGATAGTTTGCTGCTGGTTGCTTATTGGAACTTAGCAGCTTCATCTCTGTTCTGAACTTCAGTCTTAGCATTTCCAGGCTTCATTTCAGGACTCAGTGCTGTCTGCCAGACCCCCGGAGGGTTCGGACCATGTGGACCCTTCCAGGTGTCAGACAACCTTCCCTTACTCTGGTGATTGGGGTTGTGGTCTCCGCTGGTGGTACCTCCTCCTCTGAGGAAGAGAGGGGCAGGAGGGAGAGGAGGCCGGGTGTCCCAGTGCAGCCTCCAGGGGAGTGACCTGTGGGAGGAGGGGCGCAGGCACAAGGGGCGCAGGGTCAGCAGGTAGTCCAAGCGGAAGGGGCCACAGAAGACACCACTATCCTGCTGCCAGGGTTTACAGGCGGCGATGCAGCTACCTCAATATGTCCGAGGTGCAATGCCAAAGCCTCTCAAGGGAGACAGTGACCTCCATTTGTCAGAGGATCGGGCCTGAGATCAGCTCCGACCGTGTGGGTGGACACCCCATGCCAGTGGCTCTGAAGATCACAGTGGCCCTCAACTTCTATACCTCCGGCTCTTTCCAGGGGTCAGTGGGGGGTCTGTGTGGAGTCTCCCAATCAGCTGTTCACAGTTGTGTCAAGCTGGTCACAGAAGCTCTGTTCAGGTGGGTACTGACCTTCATTCTTTACCGTACAGACGAGGCCAGTCAGACACAGCAAGCCAGAGGCTTCGCAGCCATTGCTGGCTTCCCCCGTGTCCAGGGTGCTATAGACTGTACACATGTGGCCATCAAGGCGCCAGCAGGTGAGCCCGGTGCCTTTGTCAACAGGAAGGGCTTCCACTCCATGAACGTGCAGATAGTGTGTGATCACAGGATGCAGATTCTACAAGTCTGTGCAAGGTACCCAGGCAGCTCCCACAACGCCTACATCCTCAGACACTCCCAGGTGCCGGGGCTCTTCAGTGCTCCAGCCCGGCTGGATGGATGGCTGCTGGGTGACATGGGCTATCCCCTAAGAAGGTGGCTCATGACGCCTCTCCACCACCCAAGAACAGAAGCTGAGCAGCTGTACAGTAGGAGCCAGGGCACCATAAGGGCTGTGGTGGAGAGAAGCATTGGTCTTCTCATGATGCGCTTCCGATGCCTGGACCGTTCAGGGGGTGCACTCCAATACCCCCAGAGCGGGTATCACTGATAGTGGTTGCATGCTGCACTCTCCACAATCTGGCACTGACAAGGGGGGACCCACTGGAGGGAGAGGATCTTGAGGCAGCTGCACAGGCCACAGAGGATGAATCCAGTAGTGAGTCAGGAGGGGAGCATGGTGAGGAGAATGCTGAGGGTGTGGAGACAGACCTTGGTAACCTCCAGGGAGGCAGGGACACCAGGGACACCTTGATCCAACGCTTCTTCAGCTAGGCTACCAAAGATCAGCTTCCACCTCAGGCCAGGGCTGCTGCCTCCATCCCAGATATCTGAAATGACCCTTTCATTTGAACCCAAAGTCCACTCAATATCTGTGCAATAAAGTTGAGAGCCACTCACGCCCAGCATTACACACTGGCGTACCCTGCACCAAAAAAATAAAAAGGTGAAGCATACTCAGGCCATTAGGGCAAAAACATAATTTATCTCATTTTCACAATCCTAACAAATTAACATAACCTTCTCCAGTCTTCATTCCCAGACCAATAAACATAAACAAAACATTACAGAGAAGATCACCTGTGACCTGTCCCTCTTGTGTTCATGGTGCCGTAAACTTACGTTTGCGAGTGCTACATCTTGGTGACCCCCACCTGGTGTTGGAGACAGCTGCTGACTCTGCTGTCCTGTTGGCCTCGATGACCTTGGTGGGCGTCCTCTGGCGATTGGAGCCTGTGCTGGCCCCGCCTGGGAGGGAGCGGCCAGTGCCACAGCTGGTATCTCCCCAGTCTCTGCAGCCTCATCAGATGTCATGGTCACTGGCAGAGGGGCGGAGGAGCTGCTGCTGTTATCCAGAGCGCCCTGAGAGGAGCCCACAGAGACGACAGGCAGCTTGTGCACCAATGTGAGGTCACTGTGGACCTCCCTGCTCACCATTGATGGACAGGCACTGAGCTGGGATACTGGGTACCTCATCCATCCCCCACACTGATACTGACCACCTGAGGTCAGTGCCTGTGTGAGGGTTTGCAGGTCTGAGCACATTCCCAGGAACCCCTGATTCTGTCCCTGGAGCTGCCTCTCCATGAGAGTCGCCACTCTCTCAATGGAGGAGGCAGTGTGCTCGGCCATGAGAGTCAATGCAGTGCTGATGCTCCACTGGGACTCCTCCACACCAGAGACCATGGCACACACACCCTCATGGATCTCCACCAGATCCTCCCGCACATCCCACTGGACATCCAGCATCTGCCTATTGGACACCTCCAGAGGCTCATCATCTGCCTTTGGCTCAGCATCGTCCTGGTCTCCAGCAGCCCCCTGACTGCCGGTGCCCTGGGCACTCTCTGCCTCAACCTGCTCCTCAAGCAAGTGTGAACTGCCCTCACCGCTGTGCACCGACATTTAGCTGAACATCTAATGCCCACCATGGTGCTGGTATCTGCGCTGGTATCTGGTGCAGAGAGTGGGTGTGACACAGATGCAGCTCAAGCCCAGCGGTCCTCTGGCATCAGGGGTTGATCTTCGGGGGCCTGTGATTCGGGGTCCTGTGATTGGGTGCGTGCTGGAGAATCTAAGGGAGAACAAGGACATGTCATTAGTTAAAGCCATCACACTGTCACTGTGCCAGGCACCCTGGTGAGACAATGGGGATCTGCATCATGGTGCCCTCGTCTTCCAATGATCAATGGGGACTCCAGGTTTGAGGTTCCCATTAATGAAGAGACTACAGTAGAATATTTGCACAATCTGAAACTCTCACCTCTGTGCCCTGCGCTCTTACCTTCAACAGAGACCCCCACCGCTCCATGGCTGGCTGACCAAGGTGGGTGGCGCCTCTCCAGCTCCTAGCTCTCCTGCTTGAACCTGGATAGGACTAGGAGGTTCGGGGGTCCCCTACCTGCCTGTGGCCTTTCAATATTGTTATGGGATGTCTTCTCCTGAAAGGACAGAGGAGCATGGATCAGTCCACTCTCTACCTGCAGCACCATTGCAGCCTGGCCAACCCCACCTGAGGAACACCTCGCAGGGCACATCCGAGTGGTGGCCCTCGAGCGGCAAAACACTCAGTCCCAGCAGCCAGGGCTCACCCGCTTGGTCAGCTCCGGCAGGAGGGCGGACAGCCAGACCTTAACACTTCTCCACTGATCCATGCCAACATGGTACTCACCCTTGCCGAGGTGGTTAAACCTCTAGTGGCACTGGACCCAGGTGCACACCATGTCCGCTGCCCAGCGCTGCCACCTCCTCCCAAACTCTTTTCATCAGGTGAGGTGGCCTCCTCCTTCCGCCCCTGGGGACGAGGGTGTCCCTCCTGGCAGCCACCTCCTCCAGGAGGACCGTGAGGCACTCATCTGAAAACCGGGGGGGAGGGTGGGGTGGGGGTCCAGTGCCCACTCCGCCTGTGCTCCAGCCTGGTGCCTGCAGCTGCAATTGAGCCCATAGCTTCGGCCTTCAGCACATGGAAGGTATGACTCTCGCCACCGGCAGCCTTCAGGGAGCTGCCTCTGATGATTTTAAACCGCCCTCCGGGTCGCCATTGGACCCAGTACCCGACAGGCCCCTCCCCCGCCCGGCCCTTCCCGGCCATTGGGAGGATGTGTTTTACGTTGGGCGGGCCTTAACTGACCAGCCAGGGTGAAACCACGGCCGGGGGCCAATCGCAGGCAGTGGCCTGTTTCCTGACCGGTCCCAGGCCCACTGACCACCCGCCCCCTCAGGGGAAAATTCAGGCCCCTGAGTGGCAGGCACAAGCTATCTTTACACATTCCTCTTCCCGAACTCTGAACTCCGTCATTACTCACTGTCAAATAGCTCCTGACCTTTCATGGTTTAGTAGTTCACATTGAATCCAGCCCTGTTTCCACAATCCATTGCAATGACATTTTGCATTCCACAGCAGAACCTAGACCTTGTCAAGAAAAACTCTCAAGAGCCTCAAAACGCTCACAAGTTCCGAACAGCTCAGAAAATCAGCCAGGGAAAGTCACGGCTAGGAAAACTGAAATGTGGATCAAGCACAAATACTGCTCGACAACACTCACCAGACCTTGCTAACCAGCATCTCCAAATTAACACAACTTATTACTGTAATACCTGCACAACTTTATTTGTTATTCTTTAGCGGGATGTGGGCTTCACTGGCTGGGCCAGTGTTTATTGCCCATCCCTAATTGCCCTTGAGAAGGCGGTGGTGAGCTGCCTTCTTGAGCCGCTGCAGTCCATGTGGTGTAGGTACACCCACAGTGCTGTTAGGGAGGGAGTTCCAGGATTTTGACCCAGCGACAGTGAAGGAACGGCAATATATTTCCAAGTCAGGATGGTGAGTGGCTTGGAGGGGAACTTCCAGGGGGTGGTGGTGTTCCCATCTATCTGCTGCCATTGTCCTTCTAGATGGTAGTGGTCGTGGGTTTGGAAGGTGCTGTCAAAGGAGCCTTGGTGAATTCCTGCAGCGCACCTGGTAGTTGGTGCACACTGCTGCTACTGTGCATCGGTGGTGGAGGGAGTGAATGATTAAGGTGGCGGATGGGGGTCCGATCAAATGGGTTGTTTTATTCAGGATAGTTGAGCTCCTTGAGTGTTGTGGGAGCTGCACTCATCCAGGCAAGTGAGGAGTATTCCTTCACACTCCTGATTTGTGCCTTGTAGAAGGTGGACAGGCTTTGGGGAGTCAGGAGGTGAGTTACTCATCACAGGATTCCCAGCCTCTGACCTGCTCTTGTAGCCACAGTATTTATATGGCTGGCCCAGTTCAGTTTCTGGTCAATGGTAACCCCCAGGATGTTGATAGTGGGGGATTCAGTGATGTTAATGCCATTGAACATCAAGGGGTGATGATTAGATTCTCTCTTGTTGGAGATGGTGATTGCCTGACACTTGTGTGGCACGAATGTTACTTGCCACTTGTCAGCCCAAGCCTGGATATTGTCTGCATTTGGATGGTGCAACTGTGGATACTTTGAGTTTTCCTTTGCATTTTCTCCTCAGCAAAAGGAGTGGGTGGGGGGGATTGGTAGAGTTTTGGTGGGGGGAGGAGTTAGTTTTCTTTGTATTCCCTGTGCTCTGCATTTCTATAGCTCTTTTCATGACCTCAGGACATCCCAGAGTGCTTTACAGCCAATGAAATATTTTGTTTGTAATGGAACCACAGGGACCATTTTGCGCACTGTGATCTCCCACAAACAGCCATGTGACAGTGTGACAATGAGTCAATGATCCACTTGGGTGATGTTGATTGAGGGAAAAATATTGGCTTTGACACTGGGGAGATCTCCTCTGCTCTTCTTTGAAATAGTGGCTAGGGGACCTTCTACATCCAACTGAAAGGGCAGACGGTGTCCTGATTTAACAGATCATTCGAAGGACAGTGTTTCCAACAGTGCAGCAGTCCCTCAGTAATGCTTTGGAGTGGCAGGCTGGATTTTTGTGCTTAAATATGTAGAGTAGGATCAGAACACTACAGCCTTTTGATTCAACAAGTTATTGTGCCACCAGCTGAGCTATGGACAATAAGATAGTTGCATTTAATGCATTTAACAACAGCCGAACAAGCCTTGGTGAAAATGCTGTCAGTCGTTTTATTGTTCTGCATTAAGCCCTGGCCAAACTGCTCATTGTCAGTTATTAAGGGCCAAATAATTTCATAACTAAAGGCTGGTCAGTTACATTTTTCTGTCAGTTTAACTAGAGGGCCATTCCTAATTCAATAAAAAGTACAGGAGAACATGCCAAGGACAGCAACAAGAGTACCTAAAAAGGACCACTTGCATGCCAAATAGCAGAAGCAGCATGAGATACAGCTCAGCAATCCCACAACCAATTGTATACCAGTCATGAGTGGTGGTGGACAATTAAAAAACTAACAGGGAAGGAGGAAGCTCCACAAATATCCCCATCCTCAATGATGGGGGTGCCCAGCACATCAGTGCAAAAGATCAGCCTAAAGCATTCGCAACAATTTTCAGCCAGAAGTGCCAAGTGGATGATCCATTTCGCCCTCCTCCTGAGATGCCAGTCTTCAGGCAATTCGATTCTTGCCATGTGATATCAAGAAACGGCTAAAGGTACTGGATACTACAAAGGCTATAGACCCTGACAACATTCCAGCAATAATACTGAAGACTTGTGCTCCAGAACTTGCCGCGCCCCTCGCCAAGCTGTTCCAGTACAGTTACAACACTGGTATCTACCCGGCTATGTGGAAAATTGCCCAGGTATGTCCTGTACACAAAAAAACAGGACAAATCCAACCCGGCCAATTACAGCCCCATCAGTCTACTCTCCATCATCAGTAAAGTGATGGAAGAGGTTATCAACAGTGCTATCAAGTGGCAATAACCTGCTCACTAATGCTTTGTTTGGGTTCCTCCAGGGCAACTCAGCTCCTGACCTCATAACAGCCTTGGCCCAAATGTGGACAAAAGAGCTGAACTCCCAAGGTGAGGTGAGAGTGACTGCCCTTGACATCAAGGCAGCATTTGACCGAGTGTGGCATCAAGGAGCCCTAGCAAAACTGGGTCAGTGGGAATCAGTGGGACAACTCTCCGCTGGTTGGAGTCATACCTAGCACAAAGGAAGATGGTTGTGGTTGTTGGAGGTCAATTATCTCAGTTCCAGGACATGACTGCAGGAGTTCCTCAGGGTAGTGTCCTCGGCCCAACCATCTTCAGCTGCTTCATCAATGACCTTCCTTCCATCATAAGGTCAGGAGTGAGGATGTTCGCTAATGATTGCACAATGTTCAGCACCATTCATGACTCCTCAGATACTGAAGCAGTCCATGTCCAAATGCAGCAAGACCTGGACAATATCCAGGCTTGGGCTGACAAGTGGCAAGTAATATTCGCACCACACAAGTGCTAGGCAATGACCATCTTCAACAAGACAGAATCTAACCATCTCCCTTTGACATTTGAACAGCATTACCATCACTGAATGCCCCATTATCAACATCCTGGGGGTTACTACTGACCAGAAACTGAACTGAACAAGGAAATGTAAGGAAAAAGCATATAACTGCGTAAAGATGAGTGGCAGGTTGGATGATTCACCAGAATATAAACAATGGCACAGATTGACTAAAAGGTTAATCAGGAGAAAGAAATTAGAGTGTGAGAGGAAGCTAGCTAGAAATGTAACAATAGATAGCAAGAGTTTCTACAGGTATTTAAAAAGGAAAAGAGTAAGTATAGTGACAGTTGGTCTTCTACAGAGAGAGAGTGGGGAGTTAATAGTGGATAATAAAGAAATGGTGGATGAAATGAACAAATATTTTGTTTCTGTGTTCACTATAGAGGCGACAAAAAACATTCCAGTAACAGCTGTAAATCAGGAGGTGAACGGGAGAAAGGAACTTGGTGAAATTGAAATCACTAGGGAAATGGTACTGAGCAAATTGATGGATCTGCGGACTGGCAAGTCTCCGGGTCCCGATGGACTACATCCTCGGGTCTTAAAAGAGGTGGCTAATGGGGTAGTCAATGCGCTGGTGTTAGTTTTCCAAAATTCGCGAGATTCTGGAAAGGTTCCATCAGAGTGAAAAATATAACCCCTCTATTCAAGAAGGGAGGGAGTCAGAAAACAGGAAATTATAGGCCAGCTAGCTTGGCGTCTGTCATGGGCATGTTAGAATGGATCGTTAAGGAGGTTATAGCTACACACTTAGAGAAACTCAAGGTAATCGGGAAGAGTCAGCATGGTTTTGTGAAAGGGAAATCATATTTAATCAATTTATTAGAGTTTTTTGAAGGAGTAACATGCGCTGTGGATAAAGGGGAACCTGTAGACGTACTGTACTTGGATTTCCAGCAGGCAATTGATAAGGGGGGGGCGGCATTGAATATCTTTGAGGTGGGGGTAGATAGATTCTTGTTAGGCTAGGGAATCAAAGGTTATCAGGGGTAGATGGGAATGTGGGGTTCAAAGCACAAACAGATCAGCCACAATCTTATTGAATGACGGAGCAGGCTCGATGGGCCAAGTTGTTTACTTCTGCTCCTATTTCACGTGTTCACATGTTCTTATGTTTGTATATAAATACTGTGGCTACAAGACCAGGTCAAAGGCTGGAAATTTTGCATCGAGTAACTCAACTCCTGACTCCCTAAAGCCCGTCCACCATCTACAAGGCACGTATCAGGAGTGTGATGGAATACTCCCCACTGGCCTGGATGAGTGCAGCTCCCACAACACTCAAAAAACTTTACACCATCCAGGACAAAGCAGCCCGCTTGATTGGCACCACATCCACAACCTTAAACATGCACTCCCTTCAGCACCGACGCACAGTAGCAACAGAGTGTACCATCTACAAGACGCATTGCAGGAATTCATCAATGCTACTCACACAGCACCTTCCAAACCCATGACCACAACCATCTAGAAGGACAAGGGCAGCAGACACATGGGAAAACCACCACCTAGAAGTTCCCCTCCAAGTCACTCACCATCCTGACTTGGAAATATATCGCCGTTCCTTCACTGTCGCTGGGTCAAAATCCTGGAACTCCCTTCCTAACAGCACTGTGGGTGTACCTACACCACATGGACTGCAGCGGCTCAAGAAGGCAGCTCACCACCGCCTTCTCAAGGGCAATTAGGGATGGGCAACAAATGCTGGCCCAGCCAGCGAAGCCCCCATCCCGTGAATGAATTTTCAAAAATTGCATTAATCCAGATGCCCCAAAATTCTATCAACATTCAGCCCTAGAACTTTTCTCCATTTAAGTCATATCCAGTGTCTAGGATTCCTTGCATTTACTCGATAACTTCCGCATGAAATATACTTGTAAACATCCAGAGTGTGAATACATTACTGTCATTTCAAATACGTTGCTTGGTGTGGTGAATGTAGCATCAGCAGAAATTGCTAAGCTACTAAATACATCAAAGAACAAACTGCAACATCTAGGACAAAGAATATGCAATTATTATCAGGAAAATATGTCTGGAGTAAGGATTTCTAAAAGAAACTTAGCATTGTGAAACCATATTGGAAAGATAGATTGAAGGGTGTACTTACTGAGAAAGTCAATGGCTATTAGAATGAAAGTAAAAATAAATGCACAGGAGCGTTGGCCATCAATTCACAGATTTTCATTTTCTGATAAAAAACATAAGCAACCTGTTCTCTTTGGAATATTTGCACCCTGATGTAATCAGATCTGTTTAAAATGATTTTTTATTCATTCACTGGATGGGGGCTTCGCTGGCTGGGCCAGCATTTATTGCCCATCCCTAATTGCCCCTTGAGAAGGTGGTGGTGAGCTGCCTTCTTGAACCGCTGCAGTCCGTGTGGTGTAGGTACACCCACAGTGCTGTTAGGGAGGGAGTTCCAGGATTTTGACCCAGCGACAGTGAAGGAACGGTGATATATTTCCAAGTCAGGATGGTGAGTGACTTGGAGGAGAACTTCCAGGTGGTGGTGTTCCCAACTATCTGCTGCCCTTGTCCTTCTAGATGGTAGTGGTTGTGGATTTGGAAGGTGCTGTCAAAGGAACCTTGGTGAGTTCCTGCAGTGCATCTTGTAGATGGTATACACTGCTGCTACTGTGTGTCGGTGGTGGAAGGAGTGAATGTTTGTGGATAGGGTGCCAATCAAGCGGCTGCTTCGTCCTAGATGATGTTGAGCTTCTTGAGTATTGTGGGAGCTGCACTCATCCAGGCAAGTGGAGAGTATTCCATCACACTCCTGACTTGTGCCTTGTAGATGGTGGACACACTTTGGGGAGTCAGGAGGTGATTTACTCACTGCAAGATTCCTAGCCTCTGACCTGATCTTGTAGCCACTGTATTTATATGGCTAATTTCTGGCCAATTAAACAACTCACTGGAGGAGGAGACTCCACAAATACCCCCATCCTTAATGATGGGGGAGCCTAGCACATCAGTGCAAAAGATAAGGCTGAAGCATTTGCAACAACCTTCAGCCAGAAGTGCTGAGTGGATGATCCATCTCAGCCTCCTCCAGAGGTCCCCAGAATCACAGATCAACATCCCAGGATGTTGATAGTGGGGTTTCAGTAATGGTAATGTCAAGTGGCGATGGTTAGATTCTCTCTTGTTGGTCATTGCCTGGCACTTGTGTGGCACGAATTTACTTGCCACTTGTCAGTTTAAGCCTGGATATTGTCCAGCTCTTGCTGCATTTGGATATGGACTGCTTCAGTATCTGAGGAGTCATGAATGGTGCTGAACATTGTGTAATCATCAGCGAACATCCCCATTTCTGACCTCATGATAGAAGGAAGGTCATTGATGAAGCAGCTGAAGATGGTTGGGCCGAGGACACTACCCTGAGGAACTCCTGCAGTGATGTCCTAGAACTAGGAGGATTTACCTCCAACAGACACAACCATCTTCCTTTGTGCTAGGCATGGCCCCAACCAGAGGAGAGTTTTCCCCCTGATTCCCATTGACTCCAGTTTTGCTAGGGCTCCTTGATGCCACACTCGGTCCAATGCTGCCTTGATGTCAAGGGCAGTCACTCTCACCTCTCCTCGGGGGTTCAGCTCTTTTGTCCATGTTTGAACCAAGGCTGTATTGAGGTCAGGAGCTGAGTGGCCCTGGCAGAACCCAAACTGGGCATCAGTGAGCAGGTTATTGTTAAGCAAGTGCCGCTTGATAGCACTGTTGATGACCCCTTCCATTACTTTACTGATGATGGAGAGTAGACTGATGGGGCAGTTAATTGTCCGAGTTGGATTTGTCCTGCTTTTTGTGTACAGGACATACCTGGGCAATTATCCACATAATCAAGTATATGCTAGTGTTGTAGCTGTACTGGAACAGCTTGGCTAGAGGCGGGGCAAGTTCTGGAGCACAAGTCTTCAGTACTATTGCCGTAATATTGTCAGGGCCCATAGCCTTTGCAGTATCCAGTACCTTCAGCCGTTTCTTGATATCACCTGGAGTGAATTGAATTGGCTGAAGACTGGCATCTGTGATGCTGGGGAGGTCGAGATGGACCATCCACTCGGCACTTCTGGCTGAAGATTGTAGTAAATGTTTCAGCCTTATCTTTTGCACTGATGTGCTGGGCTCCTCCATCATTGAGGATGGGGATATTTGTGGAGCCTCCTCCTCCAGTGAGTTGTTTAATTGTCCATCACCATTCACGACTGGATGTGGCAGGACTGCAGAGCTTAGATCTGATCTGTTGGTTGTGGGATCGCTTAGCTCTGTCCATCACTTGTTGCTTATGCTGTTTGACACGCAAGTAGTCCTGTTTTATAGCTTCACCAGGTTAACACCTAATTTTTCCGTATGCCTGGTGCTGATCCTGGCATGCCCTCCTGCACTCTTCATTGAACCAGGGCTGATCCCCTTGGCTTGATGATAATGGTTGAGTGGGGGATATGCTGGCCATGAGGTTACAGGTTGTATTTGAGTCTAATTCTGCTGCTGCTGATGGCCCACAGCGCCTCATGAATGCCTAGTCTTGAGTTTCTAGATCTGTTCGAAATCTATCCCATTTAGCACAGTGGTAGTGCCACACAACACGATGGAGGGTATCCTCAATGTGAAAGTGGGACTTCATCTCCACAATGACTGTGCGGTGGTCACTCCTACCGATACTGTCATGGGCAGATGCCTCTGCAGCAGGTAGATTAGTGAGGATGAGGTCAAGTATGTTTCTCCCTCTTGTTGGTTCCCTCACCACCTGCAGCAGACCCAGTCTAGCAGCTATGTCCTTTAGGACTTGGCCAGCTCGGTCAGTAGTGGTGCTACCGAGCCACTCTTGGTGATGGACATTGAAGTCCCCCACCCAGAGTACATTCTGCACTCTTGCCACCCTCAGTGCTTCCTCCAAGTGACCTCTTCTTCCAAGTGGTGTTCAACATGTAGGAGCACTGATTCATCAGCCCTGAGGGAGGGCGGTACATGGTAATCAGCAGGAGGTTCCCTTGCCCATATTTGACTTGATGCTATGAGACCCAGGGTCAATGTTGAGGACTCCCAGGGCAACTCCCGCCCAACTGTTTACCACTGTGCTGTCACCTCTGCTGGGCCTTTCCTGCCAATGGGACAGGACATACCCATGGATGGGGATGGTGGAGTCTGGGACATTATCTGTAAGGTATGATTTCATGAGGATGACTAATCTGTGAGGCGGCTCTCCCAATTTTGGCACTGGCCTCCAGATGCTTTGCAGGGTCAACAGGACTGCATTTTCAGAGTCAACCACGTTACTGTGGGTCTGGAGTCACGTGTAGGCCAGACCAGGTAAGGAGGGCAGATTTCCTTCCCTAAAGGGCATTAATGAACCAGACAGGTTTTTACAACAATCATTACAAGGTCGTCATTAGACTTTTAAATCCAGATTTTTATTGAATTCAAATTCCACCATGTTGAGATTCAAACCCCAGAGCATTATCCTGGGTCTCTGGATTACTAGTCCAGCGACAATACCACTACACCACCGCTTCCCCATAGTTTAAATTACTCCCCTTTATTATTACTTCCTCTAGTTTAGAGAATATGAAGGGCAGAAGAAATACTCACCAGGTCTCAGTTACCAAGGCCGTCGCTCTTCTTACTGAGGAAAGGTAGAAAATGAAAGGATCACCTCCTTCCCTCTTCACTGAACTCCCTCTCTCACCAAACTCCAACTGAAGCAGTCCAATGCAGCCCAATGCAGCACTCCAGTGCAGACAAAAGCAGCACTGTAGATGGTTTGCTTTGATGCTCTGAATCTAGCTTCTGAAAACCTGTTTAAGCCAGTTAACTAATTAACTATCTGCAGCTGCAAGCAGAGCCTGCATAACCCCTATTTTAAAGCTGGACTAAAACTCACTTTCTCCCAGCCCAAAGAGCAACTTTTAGAGCAACTGAATAGAAAAGGTGGGTCCCCTACCCGATATCTGTGAGAATCCTATTGGAATTCAGCTTGGGAGGGTCTCAAGCCAGTAATTAGTGCTGATCCACAACAGTAATTCGACAGTCTGTATTAATGATGCCATGAGATTGACTGATAGGGGAAATAGAGATGGTTACATTGATAGCAGTCAAAAGCGTTCCCCAGGGCTTATGGCACAATTGTTCAGACAGGGTAGGAAGAGCTTAATGCTGCATTTAATCCATTCTCCTGGACCTGGGAAAAGGTGATGATCACACTGGATGTAAAATTTAGAAAAAGGAGTATTTCACTCTCCAGCATTCTATCCCTCAGGTGCAAAGGGTCAAATTAAGCCAAACCCTTGACGCATTCTCTCATTTGAAGACAATAATTTTTAACACTGTCATTCGAGGTAATGTGGAATTTATAAGGTAATTCTGAAGGGCATACTCTGGCACCTGTGGAGGAGTTGACCTAGTTTGGCGATATCTTTATTTTTATTCTAGCCTCTGAATCCATTCAAAGTTACAATCACTGGAATTCTAATGCTGTGGCAGACTGGGAGTACAGAAACAAATTAAGAGGAGTCTTCAAGTATCCCTCCAGGCTGAGGACTATATACGTTATAATTCGGCCCTCCTGTGCATCCTTGATTTCCTTTTACTTTGACATTGGCAGCTGTGTCTTCAGCTGCCCAGGCCCCAAGTTCTGGAATCCCACCACCCCCCCACCCCCTCAATCTTTCCTCTCTCCACCTCCCTATCGTCTTTTCCGATGCTCCTTAAAACTTACCTCTTTGACCAAGCTTTGGGTCACCTGTCTGAATTATCCTCATGTGATTCGATGTTGTTTACTCCTGTGTAAAAGCTTGGGACATTTTACTATGTTGGAGGTGATATATAAACGTAGATTTGTTGTCATTGCAAGCTTCTGCGCTACTACTGGCTTTTTCTGGGCATTTGTGAATGGTAAGTTATGTTGTCACGTCTGAGTAAGGAGGGATGAACTGACTCCCTTTTATTCAGCCCTTCAGCCCCCCCTTGACTGGTCACAACAAAGGTTTTTCAAAGCATTGTTTCCCAGTAAACGCCTTTTCCAATCCAAATGTATTTAGTTTTTAACAAGGACCCAAATCAAACCTGGTTTTCTTGAGTCAAAGAAAGAATAAGTTTATTAGTTACTCAACTTGAAGACAACAATAAAAGGTACACAAACACAGATCTCAGGTGTAAGAAAAGTTAGAGTCCAAGTAAAAGTTAAAAGAATACACCACTAAGTCCGTTGCTGTACTCGGGGTATAGATTGCTGAATGTTGCAGCTGTTTGAAGTTAACTTGTTCCCTTTAAAATCCTGGAGTTGAACTGAAGTTCGGGTCACTACGCTTTGCTGGAAACAACATTAGCTTCTGAGAGAGAGAGAGAGAGAGAGAGAGTTTACTAACTGTTCCTTTCAGCAATTTTTCCAGACGACTTTGATGACTTCTCTCTCTATCCGGCTTGGCAAAAATAGTTCTTCCTGGGAGCCCTCCTGTCTGTATATTCCAAGAAAGGGATTCGATTAACATGTCTTGCAGTCATGGTTGTAGAACAAGTCATCACATTTTTGATCTTTCTTTCAGAAATTTTTGACCTGTTTCCAATTAGTAGAAACCAAGAGGAGGTGGAGTAATTTTGTCCTCCACAGGAAGGTTTTGAGTGTCTGTTGGGTGTCATTGCCTTGACAGAATTACAATTGATTAAAGTCCAGCACTTTGCATTTTCAATACCTTAATTTAAAGAGTCCCTTTTTAAAGTGGGCCTTGACAACCCCCCCTCCCCTCCCACCTCCACCCTTCCCCAAGGTGTGAAATTCCATTCAACATGTCAGGGCAGGTCTGCAGTGCAATCCATATAGGAACTTTCCAGAGAAGTGGCCAATTTACAATTCCAGACATCAGGTGACTGGTGGTAGCCATCTTTGGTCAGTGTCTTTTCTTGTATTTTTCAAAAATTTAAACAGTTCAACATGTTTTTGGTTAGCTAGTGAAGTCGTAGGTGGATCTCACTCAGTCACAATTTCCCATCGTCGTGACAACGTACAGAGATTTCGTATGGAGCTCTCTTTCCCTTCACATTCAGAAGTTTCAAAGGTAGGTGACGGATCAACCTCACCTGTAATCTATATACGAACATATGAACAAGGAGCAGGAGTAGGACATTCGGCCCCTCGAGGCTGCTCCGCCATTTAATAAGGTCATGGCTGATCTGACAGTAATCTGAAATCTGCATCCCACCTACCTCTGATAACCTATTGACCCCCTTGGTTACCAAGAACCTATCCACCTCGGCCCGAAAAACATTCAAAGGCTCTGCTTCCACCACCTTTTCAGGAAGACAGTTCCAAAGACACATGACCCCCAGAGAGAAAAAAATTCACCTCATCTCTGTTTTAAATGGGTGACTCCTTATTTTTAAACAGGAACCAAGCCCCATTTCCCTCCCTGCCCCAAATGACCTCGACACTTTAATACCCTCAGTCTATTCATAGGCCTGGCAACAAACCCAGGTACCAATACAGGGGTTCTAAAATTAGGGGGTGATGAAATAACAACAACTTGTATTTGTATAGCCACTTTAACATGCTAAAATATTCTAAGGAGCTCCTCAGAAGCATTATAAAACAAAATATGACACTGAGTTACGGAAAGAGATATTAGGGCAGATGATCAAATGCTTGGTTAAAGAGGTAGGTGTTAAGAAGTCAAAAACAAAAACTAAAATACCTGGAAAAACTCAGCAGGTCTGGCAGCATCTGCGGAGAGGAGCACAGTTAATGTTTCGAGTCCGCATGACTCTTCAATAGAACTAAGGAAAAATAGAAAAGGGGTGAAATATAAGCTGGTTTAAGGGGGTGGGGGTTGGGACAAGAGAGCTGGTTAGAGGGCCAGTGATAGGTGGAGATAACCAAAAGATGTCACAGACAAAAGGACAAAGAGGTGTTGAAGGTGGTGATATTATCTGAGGAATGAGCTAATTAAGGGTAGAAAGCAGGATGAGCAAGGTACAGATAGCCCTAGTGGGGGTGGGGTGGGGTGAAGGGATCGAAATAGGCTAAAAGGTAGAGATAAAACAATGGATGGAAATACATTTAAAAATAATGGAAATAGGTGGGAAAAGAAAAATCTATATAAATTATTGGAAAAAAAAGGAGGGGGAAAACTCAGAAAGGGTGTAGGGATGGAGGAGAGAGTTCAAGATCTAAAATTGTTGAACTCAATGTTCAGTCCGGAAGGCTGTAAAGTGCCTAGTTGGAAGATGAGGTGCTGTTCCTCCAGTTTGCGTTGAGCTTCACTGGAACAATGCAGCAGGCCAAGGACGGACATGTGGGCATGAGAGCAGGGTGGAGTGTTGAAATGGCAAGCGACAGGGAGGTCTGGATAATGCTTGCGGACAGACTGAAGGTGTTCCGCAAAGTGGTCACCCAGTCTGCGTTTGGTGTCTCCTATGTAGAGGAAACCACATTGGGAGCAACGAATGCAGTAGACTAAATTGAGAGAAGTGCAAGTGAAATTCTGCTTCACTTGAAAGGACTGTTTGGGCCCTTGGATGGTGAGGAGGAGGGAAGTAAAGGGGCAGGAGTTGCATCTTCTGCGGTTGCATGGGAAGGTGCCGTGGGAGGGGGTTGAGGTGTAGGGGGTGATGGAGGAGTGGACCAGGGTATCACGGAGGGAACGATCCCTACGGAATGCCGCCAGGGGGGGGTGAAGGGAATAAAAACAAAAAACTGCGGATGCTGGAAATCCAAAACAAAAACAGAAATACCTGGAAAAACTCAGCAGGTCTGGCAGCATCGGCGGAGAAGAGCAAAGTTGACATTTCGAGTCCTCGTGACCCTTCAACAGAACTAAGTAAAAATAGGAGAGGGGTGAAATATAAGCTGGTTTAAGGTGGGGGGTGGGGTGGGGGGAGAGAAGTTGGGTGGGTGGTTGTAGGGACAAGCAAGCAGTGATAGGAGCAGATAATCAAAAGATGTCACAGACAAAAGAACAAAGAGGTGTTGAAGGTGGTGATATTATCTATAAGAATGTGCTAATTAAAAATGGATGGCAGGACACTCAAGGTACAGCTCTAGTGGGGGTGGGGTTAAATAAAACTAACAGGGCATAAAAGGTATAGATTTAAAAATAATGGAAATAGGTGGGAAAAGAAAAATCTATATAAATTATTGGAAAAAACAAAAGGGAGGGGGAAGAAATGGAAAGGGGGTGGGGATGGAGGAGGGAGTTCAAGATCTAAAGTTGTTGAACTCAATATTCAGTCTGGAAGGCTGTAAAGTGCCTAGTCGGAAGATGAGGTGCTGTTCCTCCAGTTTGCGTTGAGCTTCACTGGAACAATGCAGCAAGCCAAGGACAGACATGTGGGCAAGAGAGCAGGGTGGAGTGTTAAAATGGCAAGCGACAGGGAGGTCTGGGTAATACTTGCGGACAGACCGAAGGTGTTCTGCAAAGCGGTCACCCAGTCTGCGTTTGGTCTCTCCAATGTAGAGGAGACCGCATTGGGAGCAGCGAATGCAGTAGACTAAGTTGGGGGAAATGCAAGTGAAATGCTGCTTCACTTGAAAGGAGTGTTTGGGCCCTTGGATGGTGTTTGGTGGTGTCATCATACTGGAGTTGGTGGAAATGGCAGAGGATGATCCTTTGAATGCGGAGGCTGGTGGGGTGATAAGTGAGGACAAGGGGGACCCTATCATGTTTTTGGGAGGGAGAGGAAGGCGGATGCGCGAGAGGTGCTAAGAAGTGTCTTAGATAAGATGAAGTGGTCTAAAGAGGGAACTCGAGAGCTTAGGACCCAAGCCAGGTGAAGGCACAGTCACCAAAGGTGGAGTGGTCAAAATCAGGGATGTGTAATGGGCTAGAATTAGTGGAGTGCACATATCTCCCAGGGTTGTGGGGTTGGAGGAGATTACAGAGATAGGGAGAGGCAAGGCCTGGGGGTAGGGGGGCGGTGGGATTTGAAAACAAGGATGAGAATTTTAAAATCAAGGTGTTGCTGACAGAAGTGGCTTCACAAAATATGCATTTGTGTGTAGACGCTTTAGAAGTTGATATTTGGGAAAAAAAAATATGCTCTGGATAAAGGTCTGGGCTTCCCCAATATGTTTCCATGGCAGCCTGGTGCTGTTTACTGAAACACAATACCATGCTTATCAGAGATGCATAGCCTTATTCCCAAGGATGACTAATGCACCTAGATCCAGTACAATGGGAGGCATTCATTTAATTGTCACAAAACTAGGTTAATCAATAAAAGGAGGAGAGTGTTTGATTACATGTGCAAAGTAAAGATAGCTGGTTTGATTCTATTCACATTCTTTTGGCTATTGTGCAATTTGCCCCCAGTGTATAATGGCTCAGGGGCGTTCTGGTTTCATGGCTGTACCCTGCCCTCTGGGTTACTCTCAGCTGAAATGGCCTACATCAGCGTCTCACAAATGCAAATACATCTTTCACCTTTTAGGAACCCGTACATTTTTTTCCACAGTTGCCCTTGACAACAGTGATCAATATTATTGTTCATACAACAATGTTTTCTTAAGGTTAGCTTTATTCTGTCGAGGCCCTTTTTGTTTTGTAAGTGGGCGCTTTACTTTGTGTTGAAAGGGAAGGGATCGCTGGCAGGGAATTTGGAGCCTTATTGTTCTTTCGGTGCCACTTGCACAGACACACCTGCATCCTACTCACAAGGTGGGATTTAGAATCATTCCCCCTTCATATTGCTATGTTTGGATACAGACTCAAACTGGGAAAAAAAGCTAGCAGCTTTTATTTCCAGACACCTGGAACATTACATTTGGTAACGTGTGGAGACCTCTGAGTATAATTGCTAAAGTCTACTTACTTACACCCATCATGGGGCATATAGTGTTCAATCAACAATCTGTAACTACCATATTTAAACACCCTCCACCACCAATACACAGTAGCAGCAGTGTGTGTACCATCTACAAGATGCATTGCAGGAATTCACCAAGGCTCCTTAGACAGCACCTTCCAAACCCACGACCACTACCATCTAGAAGGGCAAGGGCAGCAGACACATGGGGAACACCACCACCTGGAAGTTCCCCTCCAAGCCACTCACCATCCTGACTAGGAAATATATTGGCCGTTCCTTCACTGTCGCTGGGTCAAAATCCTGGAACTCCCTCCCTAACAGCACTGTGGGTGTACCTACACCACAGGGACTGCAGCGGTTCAAGAAGGCAGCTCACCACCACCTTCTCAAGGGGCAATTAGGGATGGGCAATAAATGCTGGCCCAGCCAGCGAAGCCCACATCCCATGAATGAATGGAAAATGATACATAGCACATATTACTCAATCACTCTAAGGGGAAGCTGGGACTTATGAGTACAGCTTTCATTTCTGATCACTGGACCTTCTCTAGTAACTGGCAGTGAGCACCAGGGTAACCCAGGGACTTTCAGCATTGCTGTTCACTGTCAGCATTTTGAGGAAACAATCACCTCAGAAAACTCAGATGTGAAGTTGCAGCAGAATCACGTGACTGTAAGCAGCATGCAAATCTTTACAGCAACAGAAGGGTTCCTAAAAAAGAACAAGGCTTGGCTGTGATCAGAGTAATATATTGTCACACAGGCTTGGAAATGCCAGCCTCAGCTTGATGGTAACACGCCCCCTGTTGAGTTAGAGCGCTGTGGGTTCATGCACCCACTCTAGTGCAGAATCTTGGTTGGCACTTCATGCTGTGCTGAGGCAGGGTTGCACAGTCAGAGGTGCTGTCTCTCACATGAGATGCAACACTGAGGACCGGTTTGCCCTCTCAGGTGGATATAAAACGTAGTCCCTGACTATCTGAAGAAAAACAGTGGAGTCAAATGCCTTGGCCAATATTAATCCTTCAAACCAATATCTAAAATAGATAATCTGGTCATTTATTGCATTGCTGCTTGTGGGAGCTTGCTGTGCACAAATTGGCGCGTGCAGGTGCAGCAGGCGGTAAAAAGGGCAAATGGTATGTTGGCCTTCATAGCCAGAGGATTCGAGTACAGGAACAGAGATGTCTTGCTGCAATTGTACAGGGCCTTGGTGAGACCACACCTGGGATATTGTGTGCAGTTTTGGTCTCCTTATCTGAGGAAGGATGTTCTTGCTATAGAGGGAGTGCAGCGAAGGTTTACCCGACTGATGCCTGGGATGGCGGGACTGACATATGAGGAGAGATTGAGTTGGTTAGGATTATATTCGCTGGAGTTCAGAAGAATGAGGGGGGGATCTCATAGAAACCTATAAAATTCTAACAGGACTAGACAGGGTAGATGCAGGAAGGATGTTCCCGATGGTGGGGGAGTTCAGAACCAGGGGTCACAGTCTGAGGATATGGGGTAGACCATTTAGGGCTGAGATGAGGAGAAATTTGTTCACCCAGAGAATGGTGAACCTGTGGAATTCGTTACCACAGAGAGTAGTTGAGGCCAAAACATTGTATGTTTTCAAGAAGGAGTTAGATATATCTCTTGGGGCGAAAGGGATCTAAGGATATGGGGAGAAAGCGGGAGCAGGTTATTGAGTTGGATGATCAGCCATGATCATAATGAATGGCGGAGCAGGCTCGAAGGGCCGAATGGCCTACTCCTGCTCCTATTTTCTATGTTTCTATGTTTCTATGTCTCCTCCATTACAAGAGTGACTGCATTTTAAAAGTGCTTTATTCGCTGTGAAGCATTTTGGGTGTTCTGAGTTTTTGAAAGGCGCTATATAAATGCAAGTTTACGTTTTTTTCACATCAGGAACGATGATGGCACGATGGCATTTTCAATTCACTGGTTGGCACCCATACCTGGACCCAGCACCAACAGCTTGCATTTATACAGTGGCTTTGATGTGGCAAAATCTCCCAAACAGCTGCAGCCTGGATTAAGGACATGTGGCTTGCTGGCGATAGGCTTTAATAGGGAAATGCATCCCATCATGTGAAAATAATTGCGAAAAAAGACATCCCCTCCACCCCTCCCCACCCCATGAATTTCAACCTGGGCGAAAGCTCGGAGAATATAAAACCTATTTCGGGGGCACCGGTGCTTTTTGCTAAGTGGTGACCATACCATCTCTTGTTAGGTTAGGTACACAATGTTGTCAATCATTGTGACATCCTGAGGCCTCGATAAAAAGGAAAAACATAAACCCGCGGCTGACATTTCTTTCAACGTTTAAGGTCGTTGACGAAAACCATAGTCTAGATTTCTGCAGTTGTGTAATTGCAGGTATTACCCCACTCGTTGAAATAGGTTAACTCCACCAATCAGTAATTATATGTTGATAGTTATCTGTTGCAATGTAAACACTCCCTTGTGTAAAACTAGCGGTGACGACCACAGGAGCCTGAGGAGCATGACACAGCCTAGAATTAAAGCTTCCTCACAGCTCCCTGGATGGGCACTGCTGCCAACTGAGGTGTCGGCTGTGGTTCAGTGGGTAGTGTGCTCACCTCTGACGTTTGAAGGGTTGTGGGTTCAAGACCCACTCCAGGAAGCTGGTACTCCAGTCCAGGACAGAGGGAGTGCTCCGATGTTGGAGCTTAACGTGAGGCTCTGCCTGCTCTCTCAGGTGGATGCAGTAGAGCCAGGGAGTTCTCCCCTGGTACAAACGCAAAAATACCTGGGAAAAACTCAGCAGGAACTCAATTTTCCCTTAGTTCTGATGAAGGACTCAAAACGTTAACTGTGTCCCTCTCCGCAGATGCCGTCAGACCTGCTGAGTTTTTCCAGGTATCTTTGTTTTTGTCCTAGATTTCCAGCGTCTGCAGTATTTTGCTTTCACCTTACCCTGGTGCACCGGGCAACGTTTATCCCTCTGTTAACATCACTAAAAGCAGATTATCTGGCCGTTATCATCTTGCTGCTTATGGGAGCTTGCTGTGTGTCAATTGACTTCTGCATTTCCTATATTATAACAGTGACAACACTTCAAGAAGGCTGTACAGTGTTTCAGGGCATACGGTGGTTGTGAAAGGTGCTGAGTCTTTTTTTTAACGTATAGCTTAGAGACACCTGACATTAGTGAAGATGGTGTACAAGTGTAAAGTGTTCACTATGTTTGTTGGCTAAACAATGAAGTACTGTAGAGAATTTTGTCAAGCCCCCTTGGAAATCTCAGCTAATCCATGTTAGCCCTGCAGTGATGAGCGTGGATAGAGTGAGAGTGTCATGTGAGGGTGAGGGGGTGGATTAGTGTTACGAGCATCGCCCCAGCTTGATTTGCTGGCTAGCTTTCTCTGTAAGCTTGGCACTCCTTCCAGCTCTTTCACACCTCAAGAATAAAACCTTGTTGTGGGATGGGCTGTGCTTGTTGGTTTGAATGACTGGAGTTACATATAGTTGCCGCAATTGTGCCACACAATCGTAGTCTGGCGGGTCTGGGACCAACCCTATTCACTCCCACGCTTCTGTTCAAGGCTAAGGAGTGATTTTTCAACCTGACTGAACCTCACAATAATAGAATTTAGGTGTGCCGACAGCCGCTAGTCAAGTTGTACTCCCCCACCCACCCCCCTGCCCCCAGCACAAGAGTAACTGGTGTTACAATTATCACAAGCGACACATCGACACAGGGCATCAGTCCCAATTGTAATTCGAATTTTGGAATGCTCCACAGTGCCTGGAGCTGTTGATGCCGTGTGTTGGAGCATCGAACTAAATAGCAACAGTCACTACATTTCATTGAATCATGACACCTTAGAGCACAGAAGGAGGCCATTCAGCCCTTTGTGCCCGTGCCAGCTCTTTAAAGCAGCTGTCCAAGCAGCCCCACGCCCCTGCTGTTAAATGCACTCCACTGGCTGTGCTGTACTTTGAGATACGTTGATATCGCCGTGAGTTCTTGCTTTAGATGAGTAGCCTGTGCCGCAGGTTGAGGGAGACTGGTTCCTGTGATTCCTTTAGGTGATTCCAGCTTGACTAAGGCAAATTAAAGTGGTGCAGAGAGAGGGCCGGAAAAAACAGGTGGAAGAATTGGACAAATCGTCCATGTGATGTCGGGAATCGTCCGTGCCCAGTGGCACTGGGTGTGCTCGCTGGCGTTGGGTGTGCTCGGTGGTGTTGGGTGTGCCCGGTGGTGTTGGGTGTGCCCGGTGGTGTTGGGTGTGCTCGGTGGCGTTGGGTGTGCTCGGTGGCGTTGGGTGTGCTCGCTGGTGTTGGGTGTGCTCGCTGGCGTTGGGTGTGCTCGGTGGCGTTGGGTGTGCTCGGTGGCGTTGGGTGTGCCCAGTGGCGTTGGGTGTGCTCGGTGGTGTTGGGTGTGCTCGGTGGCGTTGGGTGTGCTCGGTGGCATTGGGTGTGCTCGCTGGCGTTGGGTGTGTTCGCTGGCATTGGGTGTACTCACTGGCATTGGGTGTGTTCGCTGGCATTGGGTGTGTTCGCTGGCATTGGGCGTGCCTGGTGGCGTTGGGTGTGCTCGCTGGCGTTGGGTGTGCCCGGTGGCATTGGGTGTGCTCACTGGCGTTGGATGTGCTCGGTGGCATTGGGTGTGCCCGGTGGTGTTGGGTGTGCTTGGTGGCATTGGGTGTGCCTGGTGGCATTGGGTGTGCCCTGTGGCGTTGGGTGTGCCCTGTGGCGTTGGGTGTGCTCGGTGGCGTTGGGTGTGCCCAGTGGCGCTGGGTGTACTCGCTGGCATTGGGTGTGCCTGGTGGTATTGGGTGTGCCCTGTGGCGTTGGGTGTGCTTGCTGGCGTTGGGTGTGCCCGGTGGTGTAAGGTGTGCTTGGTGGCATTGGGTGTGCCTGGTGACGTTGGGTGTGCCTGGTGGCATTGGGTGTGCCCGGTAGCGTTGGGTGTGCCTGGTGGCATTGGGTGTGCCCGGTGGCGTTGGGTGTGCTCGCTGGTGTTGGGTGTGCTCACTGGCGTTGGGTGTGCCTGGTGGCGTTAGGTGTGCCCGGTGGCATTGGGTGTGCTCGGTGGTGTTGGGTGTGCTCGGTGGTGTTGGGTGTGCTCGGTGGCGTTGGGTGTGCTCGATGGTGTTGGGTGTGCCCGGTGGCATTGGGTGTGCTCGGTGGTGTTGGGTGTGCTCGGTGGCGTTGGGTGTGCTCGGTGGTGTTGGGTGTGCTCGGTGGTGTTGGGTGTGCTCACTGGAGTTGGATGTGCCCGGTGGCATTGGGTGTGCCTGGTAGCGTTGGGTGTGCCTGGTGGCATTGGGTGTGCCCGGTGGCATTGGGTGTGCTCGCTGGTGTTGGGTGTGCTCGCTGGCGTTGGGTGTGCCTGGTGGCATTAGGTGTGCCCGGTAGCATTGGGTGTGCTCGGTGGTGTTGGGTGTGCTCGGTGGCGTTGGGTGTGCTCGATGGTGTTGGGTGTGCCCGGTGGCATTGGGTGTGCTCGGTGGTGTTGGGTGTGCTCGCTGGTGTTGGGTGTGCTCGGTGGCGTTGGTTGTGCTCGGTCGCGTTGGGTGTGCTCGATGGTGTTGGGTGTGCCCGGTGGTGTTGGGTGTGCCCGGTGGCATTGGGTGTGCTCGGTGGTGTTGGGTGTGCCCGGTGGTGTTGGGTGTGCTCGGTGGTGTTGGGTCTGCTCGTTGGTGTTGGGTGTGCTCGGTGGCGTTGGGTGTGCTCGGTGGTGTTGGGTATGCCCGGTGGCGTTGGGTGTGCTCGGTGGTGTTGGGTGTGCTCGGTGGCATTGGGTGTGCTCGGTGGTGTTGGGTGTGCTCGGTGGCGTTGGGTGTGCTCGGTGGTGTTGGGTGTGGTCGGTGGTGTTGGGTGTGCTCGGTGGCGTTGGGTGTGCTCGGTGGCGTTGGGTGTGCCCGGTGGCGTTGGGTGTGCTCGGTGGCGTTGGGTGTGCTCGGTGGCGTTGGGTGTGCTCGGTGGTGTTGGGTGTGCTCGGTGGCGTTGGGTGTGCTCGGTGGTGTTGGGTATGCCCGGTGGCGTTGGGTGTGCTCGGTGGTGTTGGGTGTGCTCGGTGGCATTGGGTGTGCTCGGTGGTGTTGGGTGTGCTCGGTGGCGTTGGGTGTGCTCGGTGGTGTTGGGTGTGGTCGGTGGTGTTGGGTGTGCTCGGTGGCGTTGGGTGTGCTCGGTGGCGTTGGGTGTGCTCGGTGGCGTTGGGTGTGCTCGGTGGTGTTGGGTGTGGTCGGTGGAGTTGGGTGTGCTCGGTGGCGTTGGGTGTGCTCGGTGGCGTTGGGTGTGCCCGGTGGCGTTGGGTGTGCTCGGTGGCGTTGGGTGTGCTCGGTGGTGTTGGGTGTGCTCGGTGGCGTTGGGTGTGCTCGGTGGCGTTGGGTGTGCTCGGTGGTGTTGGGTGTGCCCGGTGGCATTGGGTGTGCTCGGTGGTGTTGGGTGTGCCCGGTGGCGTTAGGTGTGCTCGGTGGTGTGAGCAGACAATATGGCGAGAAGGCCAAAAACCGATGTTATGAAACCAGTTGGCGATTGTCCACTCAGCCTGTCGATGACGGGCCATGTTACTCACCATCGGACACCGGGAATCTCATTGTAATACATCAGCATCTCATTATCAGCCCAGCTCACCAGAATCATCCCCCCCACTGCACCCTGCCGGATTGTGATTACACACTGACGTGTTTCACAACAGCGTATAAAAGGTGTGCACTTGGCAGGCTGCATTTCGAGGGGAGCTCAGGGGTAAGTGCACAGTAATGTTCCGCAGCGCTTGCCTGGGTTTCCTGTTGGACTTCAAGGTTGAGGTGCGTTGGTGGATGGGGTGGGGGCAAGGGCTTCCCTGCAGCTGAGGTGACTTGGGGTGGGGGTAAGGGCTTCCCTGCAGCTGAGGTGACTTGGGGTGGGGGTAGGGGCTGCCCTGCAGCTGAGGTGCATTTGGGGGATGCAGGGAGCAAGGGCTGCCCTGCGGTTGAAGGTGGCGCACAAGCAGGTGCAGGATTGGGGTGGAAAGAAGCGGCCAAGCACTCTGCAGCTGAGACAGTTCAGACACAGCCACATTGATATGGTTGGAGTCGGGTCTCTAGCTTATCTGCCCACTCAAGCAACACAGAGGCATCAAAGTGCCACCAAATGCTCCAGAGCTTTTCACCCCTCAGGCACAGACTGCAAACTAATGAGGATATTAATGGACTGCAGAACAGTGTAATGACAGTGCATGTTGTACAATCTCCTTGCTAAAGCCTTGGATCAGTCACTGGTGGAGGTGCTCACAGCCCCTTTGCAATGTCCTCATCCCGGTCTGGACCAGTCTCCCCCATGGTTCACACTAACAGTGCAGCCTTGCAGTGTGGGTTAGGAGAATGCCTGTGCCTGAGCTGAGAGCACAGCCTGCAGTCCAATGGGCAAAGGTGCTGCCAATCGGTCAGGTGGAGTGGGGCAGAGGTGGGTGGGGTTTCAGGCAGCCATGCAGCGCACTAAACTCTGGCCATCCAAGTGCTGGCCAGCTCTCTCCAGCATTCACTAAGGGGCCTTCAGACTTAACCAAAGAGAGGTTTTGGGGAGTCAGGAGGTGAGTTACTTGCTGCAGGATTCCCAGCCTCTGACCTGCTCTTGTAGCCACAGTATTTATATGGCTGGTCCAGTTCAGTTTCTGGTCAATGGTAACCCCCAGGATGTTGATAGTGGGGGATTCAGTGATGGGAATGCCATTGAACATCAAAGGGTGATGGTTAGATTCCCTCCTGTTGGAGATGGTCATTGCCTGGTACTTGTGTGGTGCGAATGTTACTTGCCACTTGTCAGCCTAAGCCTGGATATTGTCCAGGTCTTGCTGCATTTGGACATGGACTGCTTCAGTATCTGAGGAGTCGTGAATGGTGCTGAATATTGTGCAATCATCAGCGAACATCCCCACTTCTGACCTTATGATGGAAGGAAGGTCATTGATGAAGCAGCTGAAGATGGTTGGGCCGAGGACACTACCCTGAGGAACTCCTGCAGTGATGTCCTGGGACTGAGGTGACTGACCTCCAACAACCACAACCATCTTCCTTTGTGCTAGGTATGACTCCAACCAGCGGAGAGTTTTCCCCTGATTCCTGTTAGCTCCAGTTTTGCTAGGGCTCCTTGATGCCCCACTCGGTCAAATGCTGCCTTGATGCCAAGGGCAGTCACTCTCACCTCACCTCGGGAGTTCAGCTCTTTTGCCCATGTTTGAACCAAGGCTGTAATGTGGTCAGAAGATAAGTGACCCAGGCAGAACCCAAACTCAGCATCAGTGAGCAGATTATTGCTAAGCAAGTGCTGCTTGATAGCTCTGTTGATGACCCCTTCCATCACTTTACTGATGATGGAGAGAGGATTGATGGGGCAGTAATTGGCCGGGTTGGATTTGTCCTGCTTTTTGTTGACAGGACAAACCTGGGCAATTTTCACAGAATCACACAATTGTTACAGGGTAGAAGGAGGCCATTCATCCTATCATGTCTGGACTGGCTCTCTGAACATTTTAACCTAGTACCAATCTCCTGCCTTTTCTCCCTAACCCTGCACATTGTTTCTATTTAAATAATCATCCAATGCCCTCTTGGATGCCTCAACTGTACCTGCCTCCACCACACTCCCAGGCCGTGCATTCCAAACCCTAACTACTCACTGGGTGAAAACGGTTTTTCTCACCTCGTATTTGCTTCTTTTGCAAATCACTTTAAAACTCTGCCCTCTGGTTCTCGTTCTGTTTATGGATGGGAACAGTTTCTCCCCGTCTACTCTGTCCAGACACCTCATGATTTTGAAAACTTCTATCAAGTCTCCTGTTAGCCTTCTCCTCTCCAGGGAAAACTGCCCCAACTTCTCTAATCTGTCCTCATAACTGAACTCCACATAGCCGGGTAGATGCCAGTGTTGTAGCTGTGCTGGAACAGCTTGGCTAGGGGTGCGGCAAGTTCTGGAGCACAAGCCTTCAGTACTATTGCCGGAATATTGTCAGGGCCCGTAGCCTTTGCAGGCCTGGACCACACAGTCTCCTGGTTTAAATACCTGTATGGCCTGACCAAGCATTTTGTGTCACTCTATACAGGAAATATGAGGGTGCTTCCTTTAAATCCTGCCCTGTTCAGGTACCTGTCAACCAAACTGATGATTCTTCTCAAGAATATATTCTCCTGCTGGGGTCACATAGTGAATAATATTCCTGTCATATTTGGCCTTGTTTTGTTAGCTTAGCACGGTTGAGATAATGAATGGCCTGATAACCCTGGTCATTGTGAACAACAATAGGGGATAGTTGACTCACTAATCCATCGTCTCATCTGTTAAGAGAGGCTGAAGCTTTTTAAGCCGTGCAAAAGCACTTTTCTTTAAAACGCAAAACTTAACTCTTTCCAGAATCCTCTCCCGGGACGAACAAAGAGGTGATGAGAAACCGGATGCCCAAACCTGGCCATTTGTAACCTTGCATAACTCCCGCCAAGGGCTGAATTTGACCCCCTGTAGGTGGGCGCACGTCCCACCCGATTGGGTATAAAACCGTGTGAGGTAACGTTGGGCGAGCGTCCCGATGCCATTGCGCACTCGCGCGATATTTCGCTGGCCAGGCATGGGCAAGAGTCGGAGTCGGTCAGCGATTTTTCGTGGCCTGTCCAACCTTACGTTTGGCGGACGGGAGAATGGGTCAGGCGGACTTTACATTTTTCATCAAACCTCATCCATGGGCGGGGATGGGATCTCCCCTTAGGAAATAAAATAAAAATAAATATCTGTGGGCAGCATTTTAATCAGCTTTATTTTCAGGCGATTGATTCCGATGCACGGACGTGTTTTTTTTAGCAGTTTTTTAAAACCTTTATTGGAGCTTTTTCAGGTCTCCAGCTCCCGGAGGCGGCCGTCTTGCCTTCAGGGTGCTCTCTGTCTCACTGTGCTCACCCCCTCCCACAGAAACGTCATCATCACCCTCCCCCCAAACTCTTCCCACCCCCACCCCGGCAGTGCTGAGCATTTCAGTGTGTGTTTCACTCTGGCCTGGCCAGTAATTGGCCGATCAATGTGAAATTGCAGCCGGGGGTCAATTAAAGTCAGGGGCCAATTACAGTCAGGGACCAATTACAGTCAGGGGCCAATTACAGTCAGGGGCCAATTGTGGTTGGGGGCTGGTTTCCCGGCTGCTCCTGGACCCGCCGATCGTGGGCACCCGCCAAAGGCAAAATTCAGGCCCAAGCATAGATCTTGACCTGATACACATTAAAGGTCCTGTTTAACCTGAGGGACAAGGTTCTTCTTCTGAGTAATTCACAAGAGGAACATTGGTACTTAACCATGTCAAGTTAGGTTACAGAGTAATGTGTTACTGTGCCCTGCTTGGAGTGCATTATGCAGTTAAATATAGATAACTGATTCTATCTGAGATATTAATGCTGCCTTGCTTTGCTGTCTCTGCATGAACCTTTTTACTGAGTTCAACTTAATCCATTACCGTCAACTGCTTTTAGGTGCCGTCTTTATTATTTGCTGTAAGAGCAGCGTTAGTGGCAGACAGAGCCAGGGGGAGGAAAGGTCTAACATGACATCTTTCTGGGCCAGGTTTTGAGGTCCGGCCGAACAGATGTGTTTTCAAAAGGCTCTCCCCGCAAGCGGATTCAATCTGTACCCTCGGCCGACGACATCTGCCGCCCTGCATCGCAGCGAGGGTGGAGAGCAGGAGGTCCCAACCTCTGACCTTTCCAAAACCTGGTCGGCGGTGGGGGGGGGGTACCAGCCGATCGCACACAGGCACTGACAGGCACACACAAAGGCAGGCTTTGAAAGCTGGGCCGGTCTCCATCAGGAGGAGGCAGGTTACGGGTCAGTGTGGTGGGACGCTGGGGACGGGTTGGAGGCTGCAGCGGAGTGTTTGCAGTGGCCTAGGGGGAGGGGAAGGGCAAGATTAACTGCGAGAGGTTGCGAGCAGAGGGCTTCGCACGGTCAATCAACAACACCGGAGCCTATTTGCCGTCCTGAAGGCTGACGCAGACCCCAGTTGCGAGAAACCTTCCCCCAGGTTTGTGGGCTCGGTGCCATTCAGCTGCCCGATCGCATTGCGCCGACCTGACAGTTCAGCTTCCGATGCCAGGCTGTGGGGTTGTGCTGGTCTGCCCGTGTTTGCCAGTAAAAGGCGGGGTTCAAACCACCCCACGCTGCCCTCCCGCTATCCTGGGGGTGACCCCAGAAACAAGCCGCTTGTCCACTGACGTGCAATTGTTGGCATGGCTGCCTGACCAGGAGGTTCCCGCACTGTCCAAAGGCCACCCGACCCACTGGCAGTAATTTATAATGGCAGCTCAAAGCTCAAGATAAAAATGTCGCTGGTGACAGATGTACAGAGGCGGCACAGAGCAACTGCTGATAGAGAAGCTTTTTGAACACTGTGCGTGAAAGATCCACCAGGGTATAGTTCTCCCCGAGTGCCAGTTTTAGTGAAACTGGTGGATTGTTATTGGCTGCCCGGGACCTACAATTTGGGAGTGAATGACTAACCAACCACCAAACCCCATGTCAAAGCAGCTGCTGATTCACCCAATGCCTCAGGTTCCTGAACCTGACCCTTCTTTTAGACATGGGACCCTCCGCTCCCATGTGTGACTCAGGGTCAGGAGATGACCGTGGACAGTCGGGGAAAGAAAGACTTGCATTTATATAGCGCCCCTTCTCCAGACAAGCCAAAGTGCTTCAAAACCGATGAAGTGTTGTCACGTCGGAAATATAGCAGCCAATTTGGGCACAGCAAGCTCCCACAAGCAGCGACGTGAGAATGACCCGATACAAGTGGTGGGATGCCAGCAGCCTGCAGCTTTAAGGTGCAACCGGCTCCGATCCCACTGCCCTTGCAGTGTAACTGCTTGCTTTCACAGCCACTGGCACGGTCGTTTATCAACAGAGGGGGAAAAAACAGGTTAAACGGAGAAACATGATCCCAAAGATTCCTGGATTTCTGGATTTTGTAGGGTTTCTGCAATTGCACGTAATGAAAGTGGAATTTTACAGATTCAATCTCTCTAAAGAAGTATCTCCAGACATGGGCCCTGTAATCAGGGCTGATTTTGAGAAGTCTGGGGGTTTTTATATACAGTGTATTGAGTTTTTTGGGGGTTTTTCCGGCTTTTGTGAATCGACGTGGAAGGTTAAATAAATCCTGTTTCGTTTTGTCTCGAGACACGACAGCCAGATCCTGGCTGTAGTTTGCCCTGTTTCCCACAGCAATATAGGCAGTGAAATTAGTCTTGGGCCTTTCAGTTGGAAAACTAAATTGGAGGACGTGTGAAGCGACCTATTGATTTACTCCCATCTCCAGTGTCTTAGAATAGCGCCATTGTTTAATATAACCAACACCGCCACACCACCCCCCTCCTCCCCACCCAGACCACCACACCCCACCCCCCCCAGCATTGTTTGTCAAGCCCCTGGACAGTGTCTGGTGTAACTGATACAGTTTGCAGCGTCCAGTTAGGGTTTCCAAGTCAGTGCTGTTCGGCACCTTTATTAAGACAGTGGACAGGAGGGCTTTATACAAAACACAACATGCTCATTCTTAATGTCACAGAGCGTCAGGAGTGTGTGTCATTGGGAGGGGTTTTCCCAGCTCGCTGGTGGTGTGTGTGGAAAATATGGTGGGACCCACTTCACGACGATTGCAAGGCAGGTCCGCTCAGCCCGCCAACGCTGGACCGCGTTTCCCGCCATCGGTCGGAGGGGAGCTAATTGTAATACATTAGCAGATAATTAAAGGCCATCCCGCCAGGCTATTGGAACCCCGCAGTATCGGCCGTCCACGTTGGTGGGAAAGCGCCCCGACGTGTTTCACAACAGCACACAGGCAACGTGCACTTGGTGACCTTCACTGTGGGGGAACTGAGGTGAGTGAGCAGCAGCTTCTCCACAGCTCGGCCATTGGTTACAGGCCTCAGGGGCACCGAGGGGGCTGGGGGCAACTGATGCCTGCTGAGTGGGGGGATGGTGCCCAGGAGGCAAGTGCTGGCCAGCCTCGGAGGCCACCATTATCGGTGGGGCTCAAGTGCTGCTCTGGCATTAGATCCCGCGCACAGGCAATCGAGGTGGGGGGCTGAGTAAGTGAGGGGAGTGGCCAGGCAGTAGGGACGCCCTGTATAAACTGACCATCCCTCTGCAACTGAGACAGATCAGGCACAGCCACAGTGATATGATTGGGGTCGGTCTCCTAACCTGCCCACCCATGCAAGCATCGCGAAGACACCATAGGGCCACCAAGTGCTCCATACTGTACCCTCACCACCCCCCCGCCCCCCTGCACCCCCCACCCCCTCCCCCCCACCAACCCCCCGGCACAGACATTGAGTCCATCACCACTTTACTGGACCGTGGAGCAGTTGGACTGCACACGTTGTACAATCTCCTCGCTAACACTGGCCATGTAACAGTCACTGCTGGAGGTGCTCACAGCCCCATTGCAATCTCAGCATCCTGGTTTGGACCCGTGTCCCCCATGTCGCACGTTGACAGGGCAGCCATGTAGCGCACTCATCTCTAGCCATCCGAGGGGTGACCTGCTCTCTCCGGGAAGCATTAAGGGGCAGTCACACAGGGTCAGGAAAGGTGCTCAGTACAGACATGATAACCACGTCTCTCTCTTTCTCATGCTGCAGGAGGACCAGGTCAGGATCATGGATCCTGGTGACCGAGCTGTTTGCCTGATGGCCGACAGAGACTGTGGGAGACGGAGGAGAGAGTGACCGAGGCTACTGGCTGCGCAAAGGCAGGAGCAGCAACCTCATGAAGAAGGGGCAGCAGGAGATCCCGCACACACTGCCCAGGAGTGACAGTGAGCCGTGGCTGGTCAGCGCCTAGTGACACCCAGGGTCTATAGACGCCGCCTGTCACTCCTGCAGATGACTGAGAACCAGTGTCACTGACGACTGCACATGTCTAGGGAGCTGGTGTCTCACATCTGCCACTTACTGCAGGACTTGGCACCAAGGGTTATGGAGGGCGTCCACTGCCAGTGGCTGTGAAAGTGACTGCGGTGCTCAATTTCTACACCAGTGGCTCCTTTCAGGGCTCCACAGGTGATCTCTGTGGGATTTCACAATCCACCTCCCACAAATACATCCATGAGGTCACAGATGCATCTTCTCCATGGCAACCACTTTGTGCATTTCACCCGGGACCGGGACAGTCAGGATCCAAGGGCCATTGGATTCACCCTGATCTCGGGATTCCCAGAGGTACAGGGTGAGATTGACTGCACTCATGTGGCGCTCAGGTCTCCATCGCTACACTCAGTGACTTCATCAACCACAAGGGCTTCAACTCACTGAATGTGCAGCTGGTGTGCGACCACCAGAAACACATCCTGCAGGTCTGCGCACGGTACCCAGGGAGTGTGCACAATGCCTACATCCTCAGTCAGTCTCAGATCCCTGAAGCCTTCCAGAGTCCACAGAGGCTGCAGGGTTGGCTCCTCGGGGACAAGGGCCACCCACAGAGGCCGTGGCTGATGACACCCGTGCAGCAGCCTCAGACTGCAGCAGAGCGACGCTATAATGAGGCTCATGCTGCAACTCACAACTTGGTGGAGCAAACCATCGGGATGCTGAAGATGTGCTTCCGGTGCCTGGACCAGTCTGGTGGAGCCCTGCAATACAGTCCACAGAGGGTGTCACACAGCGTCATCGTCTGCTGTACCCTTTACAGCCTGGCACTGCAACGGGGAGAGGAGCTGACTGAGGAGGAGGTGGAGGTCTGCTCCAATGAGGAGGGTGTCAAAGGTGGCAATGACAGGGATGAGGGTGAGGGGGTCCTCGGTGGTGATGACGGTGGGGATGAGGCCTTCACACTGGTCAGACGAGGCAGGAGCACTCGGGAGACCCTCATAGCTGCTGGTTTTGTGGAGGATGATGACGAGATGCAGTGAGGTGACCCCATAGATCCTCACATCGCATCTGTGAACGTTTGACTCCAGTCTGGCTTATGGCAGTGTGAATACCCTCTGTGAGAATGCTCCTGTCATGGAGACGCAGTGGGGGCTCTAATAGTCACTCGATCACAGGAGGATGATGACAACATGCAGTGAGGACACTCCATAGATCTTCACACAGCCTCTGAGAATGTCTGACTCCTGTCTGGCTGAGGGCAGCTCGCTTGCGCTCTGTGATCAGGGCCATCTCAGAGACGCAGCCATGAAACTTTAGACGCATCTGATGCTGTGTCCACCTTCAGCACCTCAGCCCTTCAGGAGCTGGTGCACAGCATCACTGGTCACAGATGCTGGTGTGATGGGGACCAGCCCCATCTTAAAGGTGCTGAGAGCACAGAGAGAGAATGAGGGAACTCTGTGGCGCCTGCCCACTACATTCTGGCAGCAATGACCAGCACCATCGAGGTCCAGGTATCAGTAATATTTCCAGGGAGGGTGAGGCTGGACCATCACTGTGGTCTGAAGGCTGCACAGACACAGGGAAGAGGCCCTGGACTGAGACACCTGCCTTTATCTTGTGTAGAAAAGTTTCACATCTGAGTGACAGGAACACTGCTCATCAGAACAAGGAGCCATAGGCAGGGAGACATTCTTAGGAGTTTATTGACAATAGTGAACAGTATGTACAAGTGATTAACACCCGTACCCAGGATGTGCAAATACATCTTCTTAACTTTCCTAACCCTGCCGCTACGTCTTGGTGCTCCCCGGACATCCACAGTGGAGGTGGAGGCAGCCGGCTGACTGTGACGCCCTGTCTGTGATGACCTTGGCGGGCGTCCTCTGGAGGGCCGAGACTTGGAGGGCCCCAGCCTGCTTTCGGGGTCCTGCTGTGTGGCAGTGACACCCTCCTCAGCCTGTGGAACTGGAGCTGCTGGGGTCACAGGAAGAGGGGATTCGGATGGGCCGGACACTCCCAGAGTCACCTGGGTGGATGGGCCCGGAGTGTGTACCTGCTGACCCTCCTCCCTATGGGTGCCCGAGGGCCCCAGGCTGACTCCTTGAGGGGAAGGGGTAGCTGGAGTGAGATCGAGCTGCCCAGAACCCCTCTCGCGTACACACTGTTGGAGGCCAACTATGGTGTCAGTGATGGAGTTGAGCCCGCGCAGCAGGGCAGGAGCGACATCCTGGACCAAGGTCTCCATGGCAGCCGCCATCCTGCCAGTGTTGACCTCGGTGCGTTGGCAATGCTGGCACTATCACCTCAGCCTGAAGGCGGACAGACTCCTCCATCGTGCCTTGCAATCTGAGGAGTGCAGCGGACATCCCTCCCTGATGTTCCCGAGCTTGTCTTTACAGCTCCAGCAACTGTGACATGACCGAGTCCAGAGGCTCCTCATCTGACTCGGACTCAGCAACGTTCTGGCCTCCAGCTGCCCTCTGAGTGCCGGGGACCTGGGAAGCCCCTGTCACCGCCTGCTGTGGATCAGACTGTGCGATGTGCTCACCAGATTGTGATCCTGAGGTTACTCTAAAGCTGGGTCCCACCGAGGTGTGTGTCTCTGCGCTGGTGGAGGGTGTGGGTGAAGCTGTGATGGGACTTCAGGGAGGGTGTCTTCAGATTCCTCTTCAGAGGTTTCTTTGGGTCTTGATTGGTGGCCCTGGGTCATGGACTCTGTCGGATGTTTCCCAGATGTGCCTGTGAAAGCAAGGAGAGATACTCAGTGCAGGGCAGTGGCCTGTGAAACAGGACACATCACTCACAGCATGGTTGTCTGATGGATGTTGCACTGCTGGATCCTCACTTGTTAGAGCAGCGCCGACCTCACCGTCAGCACAGGACCGGTCCCGGTCATCGCCGGCCAGCTGGATGGCTCTGTTTTCGAATTCTCCCAGAACTTTGATCTCCGGCATCCCTCCACCTGTCTGTGACCTTTCCCTCCTGTTGTGAGCCAGTTTGTCCTGCATGGGTAGAGATGGGGAGAGTGTATCAGGATGCCTGCCTGGCCAGATGATAAGTATGCCTGGCCTGGGTGGGTGGTAAGTCGTGCCATGGACAGGATGAGGACAGTGACGGTGAGTGTCAGAGAGTGAATGGTGATGTCCCTTGTACTGGCAGTGAGTGAGGGCCCTGTGGGTGTGTGATGGGTTTGTGAGTGTATGAGTTGAGAGTGATGAAATGTTTGACTTACCCTGGTGGAGCGGAGGAGACCATTCATCCTCTTGCGGCACTGGGTGGCTGTCCTTGTCTGAAGGATGTTCGCACTGACCACCGCTGCCACCACATCCCAAGCCGGGTTGTGGACTTTGCTGCCCATCCTGCGGCCAGAGCAGGGGTAGAGCACATCCCGGGGGCCTCCACGGCATCCAGCAGTTGCTCAAGGGACCCATCGTTGAAGCTGGGGGGGGAGGTGCTGTGGTCGTTTTTCCTTTGCTGGCCATGTCTCCCAGGCAGCGGTGGTGAGCTGGTGGCGATGAGCGCTTTGCTGGTGGCTGCCTTTTAAAGATGGCGGCCGGTGTGATGTAACAGCGGGGTGATGGCGAGCGGGCGAATGAGAGCCCGCTCACCATGGAACTGGTGTGTTTCCCGGGAATGTATAAGTTATGAGGCAGGCTCGGGGCGATGCGATTTGAAAACCCGCCATTTTCTCCGGTGGGTGGGGCTCCATTTTACCCGCCCGCTACCGCACTTGGTGCAATCCTGGGAAAATTCCACCCGCTGTAACTAGGCCTCTCAACCTCATAAAGTTTTCAGGGCACAACTTCCATTTCGCATTGCCAAGGTTTACTAGGCACAGTTAAATCACATTTTGCAAAAAACACCAAGGGGGTGAAATTTACCTTTCAACACACACCCAGTAAAAGTGGGATGTTCATGTTAACCATCCAGATAGTCCGGTTAGTGAAATTGGATCATCAGAATGGACATATTTCAAAGCCATGTAGGGCTGGGATTCAATTAATTATGGAGAATAACAGCTCTTCACCTGTTGTGTGTCTGTGTGTGTGTGTGTATCTGTGTTTGTGTGCGTGTTTGTGTGTGTGTTTGTGTGTGTGTGTGTGTGTTTGCATGTGTGTTTGTCTGTTTGTGTGTGTGTTTGTGTGTGTGTACGTGTGTGTGTATTTGTGTGTCTGTGTGTGTTTGTGTCTGTGTGTGTTTGTGTCTGTGTTTGAGTGTGTCTGTGTGTGTGTTTGTGTGTGTGTCTGTGTGTGTGTGTTTGTGTGTGTGTATTTGTGTGTCTGTGTGTGTTTGTGTCTGTGTTTGAGTGTGTCTGTGTGTGTATGTGTGAAAGAGATAAAGGGAGAGGCAGAAAAATTACAAAAGCTAAGACAAAAGTGAACTGAAAATGCTCTTATATTTAGATCTCACTTTGTCCCACCATACTGTCCTTTAGGCTGTCAATCAAACCCAAAACCAATTCCTAGGATATCACTCTGCTTTTCTCTAAGATGTCTTCTTCTGCATGATATTTCTTTCCAATCTATTGCCATAGCAATGGCATGGGGGTGCGGGTGGGGTGGAGAAGAAGATGATAGAAAATTGGCTGGTTAACAGGAAACAGGGGAGGTAGAAATGGGTCTTTTTCTGGTTGACAGGATGTGACGAGTGGTGTGTCACAGGGATCAGCGCTGGGACCTCAACTGTTTACAATTTATATAAATGACTTGGATGAAGGGATTGAAGGTAATGTTGTTAAATTTGCTGATGACACAAAGATAGGTAGGAAAGTAAATTGTGAAGAGGACGTAAGGAGGATACAAAGTGACATGGATAGGTTAAGCGAGTGGGCGAAGATCTGATAAAGGGAGATTAATGTGGGAAAATGTGAAATTGTCCATTTTGGCAGGAAGAATAAAAGAGAAGCTTATTATCTAAATGGTGAGAGGTTGCAGAGCTCTGAAATGCAGAGGGATCTGGGTGTCTTAGTGCATGAATCATAAAAGGTTAGTATGCAGGTACAACAGGTAATTAGGAATTGATTAGAAAGGTAGGGAGGTTATGCTTCAGTTATACAGAGCACTAATGAGACCACATCTGGAGTATTGTATACAGTATTGGTCTCCTTATTTAAGGAAGAATGTAAATGAATTAGAAGCAGTTCAGAGAAGGTTTACCAGACTAATACCTGGAATGGGTGGGGTGTCTTATGAGGAAAGGTTGGACAGACTGGGCTTGTATCCACTGGAGTTTAGAAGAGTAAGAGGCGACTTGATTGAAACCTTTAAGATCCCGAGGGGTCTTGACAGGGTTGATGTGGAGAGGATGTTTCCTCTTGTGGGAGAATCTAGAACCGGGGGGGGTCACTGTTTAAAAATCAGGGATCGCCCATTTAAAACGGAGATGAGGAGAAATATTTTCTCTCAGGGGGTCGTGAATCTTTGGAACTCTCTTCCTGAAAAGGTGCTGGAAGCAGAGTCTTTGAATATGTTTAAGGCAGAGGTGGGTAGATTCTTGGTAAACGAGGGGGTGATAGGTTATCGGGGGTAGGTGGGATGCAGATTTAGGTTACTATCAGATCAGCCATCGTCTTATTAAAAAGGGGCTGAATGGCCTCGTCCTGCTCCGTGTGCGTATGTATGTTTGTATGTTTGTATGACAGGAGACCACCAGTCTACAATTCTTTCACATCTGTTCATACTTTTCCACCTGAAATGCTTCAACAAGGGTTTATGATTGCCATTAATGCAATACCCAAATATTTATTTAGATATTGTACAACAAGCAGCTTGAATCATTCCCCAGGTCATCTTTATTTCAGGTGAATCATATAAAATACTCTAAAGTTCTCCAAGTCGAATTCTGCATAAATTGAACTACCGTAGTTCATGGTGTATAAGTTGACCTGACGTATAAGACGACCCCATTTTTTCAGCTCCAGGAATCATGCTTTTGCACCTCATCAGCAGACAGACTGGAAACTTTAACCCTGTTTCTCTCTCCACAGATACTGCCTGACCCACTGAGTTTTTCCGGCATTTTCTGTTTTTGTTTTATGTAAGTCGACCCTTGCCTTCAGCTATGACATGCTGAGCTCGCTTTGGCAGTCAGCCTCAGTTTCCCACCTCAGAAACGCGTGCCTCACTCACCTTATCCCGTCAGTCGGGGCACTGGGATCCAGCGGGCGATGAGGGGTTGTGGTGTGAAGAAGATGCGTGCGGTGCAGACTGCGCATGGTGGGTGACGAATAGGAATGGACGAATGAGATAGGAGGCTGCTTTCAAGCTAAACGCAGTAACATTTGCTAACTCGCCAAGTAACTGCGCTGTGGCGAGGAAATTCAGCGTCAGTGATAAACCGGTGCGAGAATGGAAGAAGAGGAAACCCACTCTGAAGAAGATGCCCAAGGCCAAACGCCCTTTGAGGGCAAGGACCAGCCCCTTGGAGTGATCGTGAGAAGCACCTAGCAGATCATCCCCATGTATACGCACTGAAGTCAACCAAATCAAACACCCGGAAGGGTTACCAACCCTCCAGGATTGGCCTGGAGTCTCCGGGAATTGAAGATCAATCTCCAGGACAATGCTGAGTGCAACCCTGGAGAAAAATCATCGGGACTTTGTTTTTTTGTCATTTTCTTTGACCGTTTCCCTGTACCAGATACAAAATGATTGAAAATGGAAATAACAGGCTGTTGGGCTGACAGTCAAGCATCATCCAATTGGACAATGAGTCTTTGTGCTTTCCGATTGGTGTAGAAAGGCCGTGAGTCACAGGGATGGATGGGTTGACCATCAAATGGCTGGAATGTGGGGGCTAAGTCATGTGATGAAACCTCCAGGAATACGTTTCATCACAGTTGACAACCCTAACCCTAAGCCCTGCAAAAGTTTGAGATAAACAACTAGATGGTATAAAACGCTGGTTAGGCCACAGCTAGAGTATTGTGGGCAGTTCTGGAACCTGCATTACAGGAAGGATGTGATTGCACTAGAGAGAGTGCAGAGGAGATTTACCAAGATGTTGCCCGGGCTGGAGAGTTTTAGTTACGAGGAGAGATTGGATAGACTGGGGTTTTTTTCCCTGGAGCAGAGGAGATTGAGGGGGGGACATGATTGAGGTGTATAAAATTATGAGGGGCATAGGTAGGGTAGACAGGAAGGAACTTTTCCCCTTGGTGGAGGGATCAATAACCAGGGGGCATAGATTTAAGGTAAGGGGCAGGAGGTTTAGAGAGAGTGTGAGGAAGAATCTTTTCACCCAGAGGGTGGTGGGAATCTGGAACTCACTGCCTGAAAGGGTGGTAGAGGCAGAAACCCTCATAACACTTAAAAAGTATTTGGATGTGCACTTGCGATGCCATGGCATACAAGGCTATGGGCCTAGTGCTGGAAAATGGGATTAGAATAGTTAGGTACTTGTTTGACCGGCACAGACTCGATGGGCCGAAGGGCCTTTTTCTGTGCTGTGGACCTCTATGACTCTATAGTACGGGCGCTTTCTGGAATGAAAAATCCAGTATTGTGGCAGGAAGCCAAGACCGTTGAGAGACTGCCTAAAGGCCTTGTTGCCAAAATGACCAGATCCAAGTGATTCATCGGCAAGGCCGTGGCAAAAGCAGGAGAACCCGTTATACCACCCCGGAAACATGGGTAAAACGCCCATGAATTTCAACATGCTCGGCAACCAAACTGGAGCGGAAAGCTTTGAAAACTGTTCCAGTGAAAACCACAGGGCATGAGGAGACCAGATTCAGGGTGGTACCAGGCTGCATGGCCAACGGAATGAAATTAAAGCCGCTGGTCATTTACAAATGTAAATCCACACCAAACATCATATTCCTCGCAGGAGTCTTTGTGCATGTACATAGGAACATAGCAACACCAGAATATAGGACTTAGGAACAGGATTAGGCCATTCGGCCCCTCAAGCCTGCTCTGCCATTCAGTAAGATGGTGGCTGATCTGGTTGTGGTCTCAACTCCACTTTGCTGCCTAGCCCCTATAACCCTTGAGTTCCTTCAACAATCTGCCTCACACAGCCGCGAATACATTCATGACCCAGACTTCACTACCTCCTGGGGACGAGCATTCCACACTCTAGTGGCCCCCTCAACGAGAAAAAAAATCTCCTCATCTCTGTCTTAAAAGGGAAACCTTTCTTTTAAATTCATTTGTGGGGTGTGGGCTTCGCTAGCTAGACCAACATTTATTGCCCGTCCCTAATTGCCCCTTGAGAAGATGGTGGTGAGCTGCCTTCTTGAGCTGCTGCAGTCCATGTGGTGTAGGTACACCCACAGTGCTGTTAGGGAGGGAGTTCCAGGATTTTGACCCAGTGACAGTGAAGGAACGGCCGATATATTTCCAAGTCAGGATGGTGAGTGACTTGGAGGGGAACTTCCAGGTGGTGGTGTCCCCATCTATCTGCTGCCCTTGTCCTTCTAGATGGTAAAGGTCATGGGTTTGGAAGATGCTGTCTAAGGAGCCTTGGTGAATTCCTGCAGTGCGTCTTGTAGATGGTACATGCTGCAGCTACTGTGTGTCGGTGGTGGAGGGAGTGAATGTTTGTGGATGGGGTGCCAATCAAGCGGGGCTGCTTTGTCCTGGACTGTGTCCAGCTTCTTCAGTGTTGTAGGAGCTGCACTCATCCAGGCAAGTGGGGAATATTGCAGCACACTCCTGACTTGTGCCTTGTAGATGGTGGACAGGCTTTGGAGAGTCAGGAGGTGAGTTACTCGCTACAGGATTCCCAACCTCTGACCTGCTCTTGTAGCCATAGTATTTATGTGGCTAGTCTAGTTCAGTTTCTGGTCAATGGTAACCCCCAGGATGTAGATAGTAGGGGATTCAGTGATGGTAATGCCATTGATGGGCGATGGTTGGATTCTCTCTTGTTGGAGATGGTCATTGCCTGGCACTTGTGTGGTGCAAATATTACTTACCACTTGTCAACCCAAGCCTGGATATTGTCCAGCTCTTGCTACATTTGGATATGGACTGCTTCTGTATCTGAGGAGTCGCGAACGGTGCTGAACATTGTGCAATCATCAGCGAACATCCCCACTTCTGACCTTATGATGGAAGGAAGGTCATTGATGAAGCAGCTGAAGATGGTTGGGCCGAGGACACTACCCTGAGGAACTCCTGCAGTGATGTCCTGGAGCTGAGATGACTGACCTCCAACAACCACAACCAGCTTCCTTTGTGCTAGGTATGACTCCAACCAGTGGAGAGTTTCACCCCTGATTCCCATTGACTGCAGTTTTGCTAGGGCTCCTTGATGTCACACTCACCTCACCTCGGGAGTTCAGCTCCTTTGTCCATGTTTGAACCAAGGCTGTAATAAGGTCAGGAGCTGAGTGACCCAGGTAGAACCCAAACAGGGCATCTGTAAGCAGGTTATTGCTAAGCAAGTGCCGCTTGATAGCACTGCCGATGACCTCTTCCATCACTTTGCTGATGATGGAGAGTCGACTGATGGGGTGGTAATTGGCCGTGTTGGATTTGTCCTGCTTTTTGTGTACAGGGCATACCTGGGTAGTCTTCCACATAGCCGGGTAGATGCCAGCATTATAGCTGCATTGGAACAGCGTGGCTAGGGGCACAGCAAGTTCTGGAATACAAATTTTCAGTACTATTGCCGGAACATTGTCAGGGCCCATAACCTTTGCAGTATCCAGTGCCTTCAGCCATTTCTTGATATCATGTGGGAGTGAATTGAATTGGCTGAAGACTGGCATCTGTGATGCTGAGGACCTTAAACTATGTCCCTGGGTTCTAGTCTTGCCCACAAGAGGAAACAGCCTCCCGGTATCCTCCCTATCCAGACCCTTCAAGATCTTACACATGTTTCAATAAGATCACCTCTCATTCTCCTAAACTCCAACGGGTATAGGCCCAACCTGCTCAACCATTCCTCGTAAGGTAAGCCCTTCATCCTAGGACTGAGTCGAATGAATGTGTGCATGACGACGGTTGGATGGGTGAAGATGGATTGAAGCTGTAGATTGATCCTATGCAGAATAGGTGTCCCGGTGACCTAGTAACGAATGCAGCTTATTATGTCGGACATATTCAGATCCCATACGGCCAATCAGATCAAGGGGCACCCATGAAGAAATAACAACCTAATTCCAGTTATACCGGGAGGTCTGATGGCCATGGTTCAACCTTTGGACCTGCCGCTCAACAGGTCATTAACGAGTCTTTTTTGTGCCGAATGAAATATCTGGACAGTTGGCGGAGAGAAAACCTTCACAAAGAGTGGAAATATGCACACTGCCCCATGGTGTGAGTGGTGGCCGAGTTGGTACTATTGATAGAGTTGATCCACAGAGACTTCTTGGGTGGAAACTTTAAGTTTATTTACAATATACTCAGCAGCTACTACATGTGTGCTTTCAACTCCAACTCTATCTCTATACTACTAACTACTTACTGAGGTAGCCCACGCTACTCTCCTATTGGTTAATATAGATCACGTGATCTTCCTTAACAAGCATTATTCTTAAAGGTACATTGCACACTAAATAAAACCATAATTACTACATCCCACTTGATAACTTGTGTGGTTTTATCATCAAATTGTGGGACGTTACTGGTGCGCAAATGGTTCAAAAAATGCAGGTGCCCATTTCAATGGATGGAAGGGGAGATGAGATGTTGTGGAGGGAACATTCTGAAAGCGGAAGTTCCACATCGGATCCAGAGTGGGATCCTTACGATGATACCTTGGCAAAGTGGCTCAGGATGAATTCGATGAACTTCTTGCACTGGGAGCTGAAGACAATGAATTTGACAGTTTTAAAATGTTTTGATTGTGTTTAAAGGTGTCTTTGTACAATTAATTCATTCACTAAACCATACCACATTAATTTAATGTAAATGATCAGTGCTATGATATTGTTTTCATATCTCAGTACGGTGACTACCCACACCCACACTGACATTTTATTCTGAGTGTATAACTCAAGCCCCCGGTTTTGGGAGGGTTTTTGGAGGCGTCAGTTAGGTTGACTGATATGCTGCGATCTGCAGTAACTCTACCTGCCCTGGGCCTGGATTTTAGGTGCCCCCAATCAACCTCACAGAAACAGAGGATCGACCTGATCATTGTCGCATTGCTGTTTGTGGGATCTTGCTGTGCACCAGTTGGCTGCCCATGTTTTTTTGCATTACAACAATCGCTGCACTCTAAAGGAACATCACTAGTGCCCATGTGAAGCACCCTGCGATGTCCTGTGAGCGACGCTATATAAAGTCTGCCTTTCTATTCATTTCTATAATATCATTACTAATTGATGACATAATGAGCGCTTCAAAACAATTCGACAATTGAACAAGAAAAAGCACAGACAACGCGGTATATCTGGATTCAACTTGCTCCCCAGCTCCGTCCCACAGACCGTGCGATGCCTCAGAACAATGTCAGATCCCGGAAACCCACCCTCCCCACGCTTTACCATCCACACCCCCTCGAATAACACCTTACATTTGGAGGCCCGATTTCACAGCCTCCCCCCACCCCCTGTAAACCAACACAAACACAGTGACCAGTCTCTCGGGAAAAGTCTAGAAGGGTCATTCCGTGAGGTTCCCAGCAGGCAGCGCTGCTCAGAGAGGATACGGCTCAGAGAAGCTCTGCGGGGACTGCGGGACAGGTTGTTGTCGAGGGTGTTGAGCAGCAGACGGCTGCAAAGAAGTGAAAGCCCTTGAAGGTAGGCCTGGGTACAGAAAGTTGGGTTAGGAGACCACCACGCACCCCCACCCGCCCCCCCCCACCCCCGACCCACCAGCACCGATTGGCTGAGCGTTTGTCTGTTCTATATCCCTGTTAAGTTGTCTCACACCAAGTCCCATTCCCCTATCACCCCTGAGCTCGCTGACCTACATCGGCTCCTGGTTAAGCAACATCTTCATTCTTCAAATCTCTCTATAACCTCCCCCCTTCCTATCTCTGTAATCTCCTCTAGTCCCACAACCCTCCGAGATATCTGTACGGTAACCCTGGCCTCTTGAGAATCCCCAATTTTTAATCACTCCACCATTGGCGGCCGTGCCTTCAGCTACCTGGGCCCCAAGCTCTGGAATTCCCCCCCACCTAAACTTCTCTGCCTCTCCGCCTCTCTCTCTTCCTTTAAGAGACTCCTTAAAACTGACCTCTTTGGCCTTTGGCCAAGTCTTGGTCATCGGTCCAAGTGTCTCCTTATGTGGCTTGGTGTAAATTGTGTGAATCTATGTCTTTTACTAAGTGTGGAATAAAGCTGGTCACTGTTTGAACCAAATCTCCCCTCACCCCACCTGAACCCAACTCATCTGTGGAAAGATTGGAAACCTGGTGCCGATTATGAGGGATTTTCGTTGTCAAGTTGCTGCTTCATGTTACCGCTCAGGTAGAAATAGGGCAGTGGGAGTTCATCCAGTAAAAGGGTCCCGGGAGTGACTGGCACTGCTGTAGCCTCTTGAGAAGTCTGTTGTAGTCCTGAAATTGTAAGAGCCCCGGTCAGGCATTCTGTAAGGGACTGAGCTCCTGTATTAAATCAGTTCGAGCAGTTGTTCCCTGATCCCCCCGGAATACTGTAAAGAGCAGATGGAAGGCTAAATGCATCCAACACAGCTGTTGCTCCCAGCTACAAAAGGACACCATCTGAAGTGAGCATCTAGTAATTCAATATTGTCTACAGCCAGCACACTTTGTAAAGTCGTGACATTGACAATGAGGAAGAAAGAATGCGTTTAGTTCAAAAGACCCGACAGACCCACCCGCTATCAATTGGGTTCTTGGTAATGTAGGACTGGGCCCTCGTGCTGCTCCAAAACAGGGAAGGCTCAATAATGGGATTATTAAATTTAAGCTCGAATGCTGAATCTAGTTTGAGAGGTTGTGTGTGTTACAGTGAGTATTTCAATGGGGCTTTGTTCCCCAGGATCTGTCAGGAGTTTCAATTTCTTGTCATAGGGGATGGGAATGGGCAGAATTTTGAAGACGCAGAGAGAGAGAGAGAGGGAGAGAGGGAGATGAAGCACACTCTGGTGCATCTCCAGGACATGCTTGAATATCCAGCATTGCCAGTGAAAGGTTTTAGTTCCAGGACCCAGAGATTACAGGCCAGGATCTAACTCACTTCAGTCACTTCAAACTTATAACCACCCTGATTTGTTTTGGACATTCTATTCATCGGGTTACTGGAAAAGTGCCCGGCTGTTGGCACATTGTGAAGACAATCAGTCCGATGATAGGTTTGGTTGAAGAATCTTTCCATTTTCGCTTTTAGTTCGGAACACCTTCAGCTGCAAGTGGCCTTCAATGTCATAAGGTGCTGTGGGATCCAACAATTTGTATTTGCACGTCGGGTTGACATTGTGCATTGACAGAAGTGAAATACAGTGGGGTCTGTACAAGTTTGGAGGAGCGATAGGACCAACTTGTTGTCTTCCTACATGGAAGGTGCTTCACAGAGGAGTGCAATTTTTAAAAATGTATTCATCCACGGGGTATGGGCGTCGCTGGCTAGGCCAGCATTTACTACCTACCCCTAACTGCCCTTGTTCTGAGGGCATTGAAGAGCCGACCACATCGCTGTGGGTCTGGAGTCACATGTAGGCCAGACCGGGTAAGGATGGCGGATTTCCCTCCCTAAAGGGACATTAGTGAACCAGATGGGTTTTTATGACAATCGACAATGGTTTCGTGGTCATTCAAATTTCACCATCTGCTGTGGTGGGTCCCCAGAGCATTACCCTGGGGATCTGGGATACCAGTCCAGTGATAATACCACTACACCACCGTCTCTTCCAGGGAATCCAAAGAGTGGATTGAATGGACAGATGCTTTTAAGTGGCAAAGTGGAAAGAGGTGATGTCAAGACATTAAAGGAGGGACTTGAGAAAGGTTCAGGAGGACTAAAGGTCAACAATCCAATGAGCAGGGCCAATTGCAAATTTAATTGTTGATCACCTTTACAGAGCTATAAAGGACCAAGGAGGGAATGTGTAAACAAAGATAAGTTTTGAAAAAAAGGAGGATTTGTGTTTATTTATTTCGTGACATTATAATATTTACATAGGTCATGAAATTATAAATTCAGTCTTTCAGGTGGTTTCCTGATCCATGTGGAACGTTGTAGCTCTGTGACTCCAGGATGTTGCCTGGGCTGGAGAGTTTTAGTTATGAGGAGAGATTGGATAGACTGGGGTTATTTTCCCTGGAGCAGAGGAGATTGAGGGGGGGACATGGTTGAGGTGTATAAAATTATGAGGGGCATAGATAGGGTAGACAGGAAGGAACTTTTCCCCTTGGTGGAGGGATCAATAACCAGGGGGCATAGATTTAAGGTAAGGGGCAGGAGGTTTAGAGGGGATGTGAGGAAGAATGTTTTCACCCAGAGGGTGGTGGGAATCTGGAACTCACTGCCTGAAAGGGTGGTAGAGGCAGAGTCCCTCATAACATGTAATAAGTATTTGGATGTGCACTTGCGATGCCATGGCATACAAGGCTATGGGCCTAGTGCTGGAAAATGGGATTAGGTACTTGTTTCACTGGTGCAGACTCAATGGGCCGAAGGGCCTTTTTCTGTGCTGTAGACCTCTTGGACTCTATGACTTGCAATTCTTTTGCAGGAAACCACATTCTCTGGAACTGCATTAACATCGGGTACCTCATTAGGCACAGGCAGTTCAGTGTCTTCCACTCTGACAGAGACATTGGGCATGTCTGTCCTTGGCTGAGCAACCTCAACAGGAAGCACAGGTTCAGTAATGGTTACAGTTGGAACATCACTTTGTTGGGGTATCTCCCTTCTTCTTAAATGATCCACTTGCTTATGGGTGATCTGGCCCTCCTCTTCCACATGGTGCAACAATGGTCCGGTCACAGAGCTTACCTTACCAGGTAACCACTTTGGCCCTCCACCAAAATTCGTTATATATACTGCTTCTCCAACAGTAAATTGTTGCTCAGGACTATGCAAATCATGAGTCTCTTTTTGGTTCCCTTGATGTTTCTCCACCTTCCCCTCCAAATTGGGAAGTATCAGGCTCAGTGTTGTTTGAAGACAGCGCCTCATCAATAATTCTGCATCCTCTTCCTACATGTCTTCTTCTTTCTAGCAAAGAGTTTAGCTTTGTCCTTCTTATTGACTTCACTGTCGGCCAGGTTTCTCTCAGGTGAAATCTCAACTTGTCTTAGTTCAGTAGTTGAGCTACCCAGAACTTCATTATCCACTCACATCTTGGAAAGTTCTACGACTTTTGTTTCCAAAGTCTCCTTAGCTTCATTCAGCTGATTCTTCAGCTCTTCTGTCCCCTTCTTGTATCTGTTGGCTTCCTCCTGGAACCTTGAACATTGCTGCATCTTCTCTGCCAACTGGTTCTTCAGTTTCAGAAAGAGGTTAAATTCTTCCTGTTTCTCTTTGTAATTATCCAGAGGTACAAACTTTGACCTGGGGGATCCTTGTCGTGTGTGAAGATCTTTCAACAGGTTTTCCTTTTCTTTGCAAAGCTCACTCACTTCATCTTGAATTCTGTCATTCAGCAGAGCCTCCTTGAGTTTCTTCTGCTGTTCTTCCATGTCATTGTTTAAGACAGTCTTCAGGTTGCTTAATGCTTACACAGCCCTTTTTCATCCTGTTGTGGTCCTTGGACTCTCCAAGCTCTTTCTGAAGTACCTTGCCTTGTTCCTTTTCCAACTCAGGAACTCTCCCTGCTTCCTTCTGAAATCTCACTGGCCGATCAAGGTTAATTTCCCTCAACCAATTTCGACCTAGAAGGCTTGGCCCTTCACCTTCTACCACCATCACTGGTAGTTGTGCTGTTTGGTGTCTATAATGAAGTGTTACTCTGGTGATACCTTCTACATGGATTTCTTCACCTGTGTACGTTTTCAACTTGGCAGAGGTTTGTTGCAAATTTAATTGTTGATCACCTTTATTTAAATATCTGAAAGTGAGTTCCCCTATTATAGTGGGAGAAGCACCCGCGTCTATTTCTTTTTTTAAGGGTTTACCATTCACTTGCAATGTGACAGTAATTGGCTCTGTCTTCCCAACGTTCATGTTGAATAAGGAATAAATGTCAGAATTGGTTATTTCTGACTCTTCCACACCATAGACTTCATTAGACTCCGTTTGTTGTCTGAAAGCCTGTCTAAATCTTACTGTGCAATGTTTCAACATGGGTCTGCTTTTGTGACAAAAATAACACACTATCTTTTTAAATTGCCAACCGTTAGGAGTATGATTGTTTCCACGTCAATAAAACTGAGTTTTTAGTCATGCAGCTAATTTTCGGTTAGCACGCTTCGCAGAGTCCCGGCTTTTCACCCCACTTTCGGCTGACTGCTCCTACCCAACTAGAAAAACAGTTCCACTTCACACCCCTTGAGTCGCTTGTGCGCCCCTTACAGCGCTTTCCATTGCAAGCGCTATTTCTAACGCTTTCTTAAAATCAAGATTCACTTCAGCCAGCGATCTTCGCTGAATATCATCATCTTGCACGCACAGTCCAAATGATCCCTGAACATAGCGTTCAGAGTTTCACTGAAATCACAATGTTCCATTCGTTGTTTTAATTTCACCACGTAGGTAGCAATGGTCTCTCCCAGGGCTCTATTGCGCGAATTGAACCTCAACCTCTGTATTGTGACTGAGGGCTTGGGTTGGAAATGTCCCTTAACAAGATTTACTAATTCACTGAAGGCCTTCGAATCTGGGGCACTGGGGGTTGTTAAGCTTTGAATTAAACTGTAGGTCTTGCTCCCACAAATACTCAGGAGAATCGCTCTCCTCTTTTCCTCCCCCGTGATTTCGTTGGCTTGAAAGCAGCATGCAAAGTGTTCTATATATTGAGACCAGTCGTCTGTGGCTGGTTCAAAGGGATCGATTCTGCCAAACTGTAGCATCTGGGATGGGTATATCTTCCCTTCTTTTTAATTATCTTAGTTACTCCCAATCGCTGGGCGAGGGACAGTACTGGATCTGATTTATCCTCGTCACCAGTTTGTTATAGAGTCAATTTTCCAGGCCACTTGCCTTGGTGGAAACACTGAACTTTATTCACAAGACAGCAGCAGCAGCTACATGTGGGCATCAAACTGAAGAACTCCATAACTAGAGGATCCCTGCGCTGCTAACTCATTGGTTTACGTAGATCATGTGATCTTACAACATGGATTATTCTTAAAGCTACAGCCCTATGTTTATCAAAGCTATAATTACTACTGTTCCACAGCCAGCGAAATAATTTAGGAACAAAAACAGCTCTGAAGAAGAGTCATACGAACGTGAAGCTCCCACTGCTAACAAGCTGATCATGATCAGATAAACTGTTTGCAAGGACTTTTGATTGAGGGATAAGTATTGGTCAGGGCACCAGGGGTAACTGCCCTGCCCTTCTTCAAAATGGTGGCCATGGGGCATTTGTGGTCCCAGTTGAGAGGGCAGACGGGGTTTCAATGTTCCTTTCCCAAAAGACTGGGGCACTGGGAGCTGTTGGAGATCTGCTCGGTCAGGTCTACGAGCAAACGAGGCTCTCCTTCTCTTTGTTAGTCGCTGGGGTGGGATACACACAGGGCTGCCATGCAGGGACACATTACCAGCTCATGGCCGGTAATAATGCTGGCTCTTTTCAGTCGCTGACTAAGATAGGCTCTGGTATCCCTGGCACCCCAGCCCTGTCAAGAGTTATAAACAGCACTGCAGCACAAAGCTGGGTGTATTGTTAGCAGCAACTCTGTAATATAAAGCGGGCTTTCAACAGACCCAAATTAAAACTTACTTTAAACCATAATTTTAACCTACCGCTCTGCGGGCATAATGTGCTCCTACGTATAAAACTAGCCTCAGTCAAAAGGCTTTCTGCCTTACTGAGGGCGTGATCAGAATGCCAAAGCGTCAATGTCGCATTACTAGACAAGCCCCAGGAAGTCTGCTGCTGACTATAAATGCCTGGTTCCCAGGGTGGGGGTCTGGAGTGTGTTTGTTAAGCCCCAGGAATGCTTGGCATCTCCCCATTTGTCTAGTTGAATATATTCTTACTCATTAAGAGCACTAAGGTTTAGCGAGAGCCTTAACTGTTGAAGGCTGACTCCAGCTGAACTTGTCCAAAGCAGATCCCGCCTCATAAATCACATCACCAGGCATTGCAGGCCTCAAACCCACCCCCACCCCCACCACCCCCCACCCACGCTCTGAGGGGTCCCGACATCACAGCAACCTTGCTGCCATTATGCTACACGCCGTGAAGGGACATATTCCAGTGACGGTTCCGCATGTGGACGCCCGGGGCATTTGGAAATTCCGAGATGATCATGGAATTTCAGGATTCCAGGGTCACGGGTTGTTGTAGGGTGTTGGTTACAGTCTGAAGAAGTCTCCGTAGTCACATGTAGGTTAACTGTAAGTCTTAGAACTATTTACAGAAATACAGTGAAGGGCACGAGCATGTCTCCATGCTTGCTGGTACACACAGCTCTGTCCAGCACCAGACTGACCATGGGTCATGCACTGTCCTACATCACTGTGTGAGTGGTACTGTACTCAGTCCCACATTAACCCTATATGTGCCAGACCCTTATATGACAGCAGTGATACTGGAGAAGAATTGAACTTTGCCAGGAAAACTACAAAAGCACCTTGCTCAACCTAAGGATGTCTCAAGATGCTTTACAAGTATAGTCACTGTTGTAATGTTGGAAGCGCGACGGCCACAATTAATGCACAGCAAGCTCCCACTAACGGCAACGTGATAATGACCAACTAATCTGTTTTAGTGAAGTTGTTTGGGGGATAAATATTGGCCCCCCAAGACACCAGGGAAAACTCCCCTGCTCTCATTGAAATAGTGCCAGGAGAAGTCCACCTGAGAGGGTGCACAGGACCTCGGTTTAACGTTTCACCAAAAAGACAAGACCTCCAACCATGCATCACTCCCTCAGCACTGCACAGAACTGTTTCTGTACTCAAATCTCTGGAGTGGGGCTTGAACCTGTGAGGGGATTAAGACCTCACACTGTGTTTTTTTATAAAATAGATATAGATATCCTCATGGCTATTTCTAAAGTTTTAAAAACTAGACGAAAACCTTTAAAATGGCTGAAGCTAAGTTGGTCTTTGACACTCGAGCAAAAGGAGCTATCTGCAGTGTCTCAGAAACCCTCACCTCTTTGTCCCTGAAGAGAAACCAATGACTCCCCTGTGGGCTGCAGAGACCAAATTCAAAGACAAAGGCCATCTACATTTCCTAACCCAGGCTAGCTAACTGGAGTCTACTTGTCTTGCTAGGACAATGGACCCTGCGACCTTTCTTTCAATTCTTAATGGTTGGGAAAATTAACCATCTTGGGGGCCCAGACAAGGGATACACACCCCTTGTCACAGGCAATGTGGAGGGTGGGTGTCATGTGACATGGGTCTCTAGCTTGTGGGACCAGTTATATTGCCTCACTGTACTGCAAATTCAGTCTGCCATTTTACCATCTAACTAGCAGCATCACAGAAAAGAGGCTCTGCCAAGAATGAATAACTGGCCCCATTTACACTGTTTCTGCTGGAACTTTTGTATCATCGCCTACAAGACTGATTCACCTCCACGTGCCTATCTCATTAGGCGAAGTCAACTCTACTGGAAAAGTGAATTATACAGCATCAGTTTTCAACCTGCCGACCTCCTCATTGGGCTTTGATTCTGGACTCTGGAACCCACGTGAACAATATTAGTTTTCTCTTTGGTCTCTGAACTGCAAATCTTTCTTTTCTCTATCCCTCTTTTACGGTATGAATGGAAAGGGGGCGACGTTGCAACACTCCTCCCGTGTTCTGAGTGTGTGCACATAAACTAACCCTCTGCATTCATCCTGACTTGATGTGGGGTTATTAATAGAAAATTGGATCAAACCAAAACCAAGGGGGCAGGGAATGTGCCACTGCTTATAAAGGGGGAAGCAAGTCAAAACACCTTTCTGTTTATGGATGGGTGGTAAGAGGAGAAAGTATTGCTGTTTAGATTAACCTCCTCCCCCATAACACATTAAAGAACCTTCTGACCCGAGGCACAGTTGGCAATTTGGCCCAATGGCTAAGTTACTGCATCTCTCCTCATTGCTGAGGTTTCCTAATACATTACTTGTATTTTCTGCCCAAGTTGTAACACGCAATTTAACTCCTTTTCACGTCTTCATTTGTCTGAAGCAGTAACTTAAGCCACCCGTTTGAAATCAAAACGCTTAACAGGACTATTCAACTTGCAGCAAGATTGAACATGGCAATCAGAAAAAAAATAGCAGGCTGACAGCACCAAAGCACAAGGCATTTTTTAGCAAAGCTGGGACTGCTCGAGATAAACAGACTGAGGTGAAGACAGGTGGGAGGAAGTGGATTCCAATAAGGGGTGGGGGGCGGAGAGGAGAATGGGAAGTGATTGATGGATGTGACGTCAGGAGTGGAGGAGCTGGGTGCAGCAATCCTTCTCCACTTTTGTCAGGCAGCATCCATTACAGGGAGAGGGCCGAGGTCCAGTGGCTGCTTTGCTAAGAGGAGCCCAGTGCCAGGAAGAGACATTTATTCCACAGACCCAATGCCTGTACCAGGCAACCAGCAGTGTGTAAGGTTCCTGGATTCAGGAGCCACAGATACCTAAAGGCAGGCAGCCGACTGTTTTAAGATAGGTTATTAAGAAGCAACAGTTTAGATGTAATGCATTAACTTATTATTCAGAAATACTATATGCGCCATGACAGTTGACAGTGGTTTACTGAGTCCAGAAGAAGGACAGACAATCGGCACAGAGTGTGCTGATTTCAGTAGCCTGTGATAACAGCATTCTGCTCTCTAGTCAAAGTGTTAGGGAGCTCGTTCACCACCCCCTCCACCGAACTCCTCCGTCCCCTCATCCATCTGACGAAAGTGGCTGCCTGATGACCTCTGCAACCTCACCAGCGCCTCACCAGCACCACACCAGGGACTCACCAGCACCTGACCAGGAACCCACCAGAACCCCACCAGGACCTCACCAGGGCCCCACCAGGACCTCACCAGGGCCCCACCAGGACCTCACCAGGGCCCCACCAGGGCCCCACCAGGACCTCACCAGGGCCCCACCAGGACCTCACCAGGACCTCACCAGGACCTCACCAGCTCCTCACCAGCACCCCACCAGCACCCCACCAGCACCCCACCAGGAACTCAAAAGGACCCACCAGAATCCCAGGAGGACTCCACCAGGACCTAACCAGCACCTCACCAGGACCCAACCAGCACCTCAGCAGGAGACCACCAGCACCTCACCAGACCACCAGCACCCCACCAGGACCTCAGCAGCACCTCACCAGGACCCAACCAGCACCTCAGCAGGAGACCACCAGCACCTCACCAGACCACCAGCACTCCACCAGGACCTCACCAGCACCTCACCAGGACCGCACCAGGACCCCACCAGCACCTCACCAGGAGACCAGCAGGACCCCACCACGACCTCACCATCCCTTCACTTTCCCCTCACCAAGAGACCACCATCACCTCACCGATACCTCACCAGGAACCCACCAGAAGACCACCAGCACCTCACCAGCACCTCACCAGGACCTCACCAGGAATCTACCAGGAGACCACCAGCACCTCACCAGCACCACACCAGCACCTCACCAGGACATCACAAGAATCTCAACAGGAGACCACCAGCACTTCACCAGCACCTCACCAGGACCCCAGCAGGACCCCACCAGCACCTCACCAGGAGTCCACCAGCACCTCACCAGGATCTCACCATGACCTCACCATCCCTTCACCATCCCCTCACCAAGAGACCACCATCACCTCACCAGGACCTCACAGGAACCCACCAAGAGACCACCAGCACCTCACCAGCACCTCACCAGGACCTCACCAGGACCCCACCAGCACCTCACCAGGATACCACCAGCACCTCACCACGACCTCACCATCCCTTCACCATCCCCACACCAAGAGACCACCATCACCTCACCAGGACCTCACAGGAACCCACCAAGAGACCACCAGCACCTCACCAGCACCTCACCAGGACCTCACCAGGAACCTACCAGGAGACCACCAGGACCTCACAGGACCTCACCAGCAACTCACCAGGACCTCACCAGGAGACCACCAGCACCTCACCAGCACCTCACCAGGACCTCACAAGAACCTCAACAGGAGACCACCAGCACTTCACCAGCACCTCATCAGGAGACCACCAACACCTCACCAGCACCTCACCAGGACCTCAGCAGGACCTCACCAGGATCCCACCAGAACCCCACCAGGACCCCACCAGGACCATACCAGGATCCCACCAGTACCTCACCAGGACCCCATCAGGACCTCAGCCGCACATCACCAGGAGCCCATCAGGACCCCACCAGGACCTCACCAGCACCTCACCAGGACCCACCAGGACCCCGCCAGCACCTCACCAGGACACCACCAGCACCTCACCAGCACCTCACCAGGACCTCACTGGGACCTCACCAAGACCTCTCCAGCACCTCACCAGGACCCCACCAGGACCCCACCGGAACCTCACCAGGGCCTCACCAGGAGACCACAGCGCCTCATCAGTACCTCACCAGGTCCTCACCAGCACCTCAACAGGACTCCACCAGGAGACCACCAGCACCTCACCAGCACCTCACCAGAATCTCACCAGGACCTCACCAGCACATCACCAGGATCCCACCAGTACCTCACCAGGACCCCACCAGGACCTCAGCCGCACATCACCAGGACCCCACCAGGACCCCACCATCAACTCACCAGGACCCCATCAGGACCCCACCAGGACCTCACCAGCACCTCACCAGGACCCCACCAGGACCCCACCAGCACCTCACCAGGGCACCACCAGCACCTCACCAGGACCTCACTAGGACCTCACCAAGACCTCTCCAGCACCTCACCAGGACCCCACCAGGACCCCATCGGAACCTCACCAGGGCCTCACCAGGACCCCATCGGAACCTCACCAGGAGACCACCAGCGCCTCATCAGTACCTCACCAGGTCCTCACCAGCACCTCACCAGGACCTCAGCAGTACCTCACCAGAACTCCACCAGAACTCCACCAGGACCCCACCAGGACCCCACCAGGACCCCATCGGAACCTCACCAGGGCCTCACCAGGACCCCACCAGGACCCCACCAGGACCTCACCCGCACCTCACCAGCTCCTCACCAGGAAACCACCAGCATCACACCAGGACCTCACCAGGACACCACCAGCACCTCACCAGAGCCTCGCCAGGAGACCACTAGCGCCTCACCAGTATCTCACCAGGACCTCACCAGCACCTCACCAGGACTCCACAGGGACCCCACCAGCGCCTCACCAGGACCTCACCATCACCTCACCAGGAGACCACCAGCACCTCACCAGGACCACACGAGGACCTCACCATCACCTCACCAGTACCTCACCAGAACCTCATCAGGACCTCATCAGTACCTCACCAGCACCTCATCAGGACCCCACCAGGACCCCACCAGCACCTCACCAGGAGACCACCAGCACCTCACCAGGAGACCACCAGCACCTCACCAGGACCTCACCATCACCTCACCAGGAGGCCACCAGCACCACACCAGCACCTCACCAGCACCTCACCCGGAGACCACTAGCACCACACCAGCACTCACCAGGGGACCACCAGCACCTCACCAGCACCTCACCAGGACCTCACCAGTACCTCACTAGGTCCTCACCAGGCTCTCACCAGGACCTCACCAGCACCTCACCAGGAGACCACCAGCACCACACCAGCACCTCACCAGCACCTCACTAGGAGACCACCAGCACCTCACCAGGAGACCACCAGCACCTCACCAGCGCCCCACCAGGACCTCACCATGACTCCTCACCAGTATATCATCCGTAGCCTGTGCCGGAGCACTTGTTAGTGTGCCCTTGTTCTGGGGTTTGGTAGCTTACTCAGTGTCGATCATCTATTCAAGCTATTCTGACCAATGGACACAGGTCAGGTATCCAAACTGTCAGGCTAGTTACCTCCTCCCCTGTTCGAGGTCAGCTTTATAGTTTACATCGCACTGAGTGTCATATCCTGGGGTGGGTTGTGTGGGTTGCAGGAGTGGGGTGGCAGGGTCCAGTTGGATATGGAAGAGTGAAAGCCAAGGCTAATTTTGAACACGTAATGAGCTGGCTGACCCTTTCGAAGTGCAAAAGTCCCATCTGTAGGAGTGTTCTCAAAAATGGATTGATCACAAACATACCAGTGCTTAAACTGAACGAGAATGTGTTTTACTAGGAAGCACCAACAAAATTCTTTCTGCAACTCACCACCTGGTTTGATCCTTCCAACATTTCAGTATCCCCTTCAGCCTCCCATGCACTGATTGTTTTTTTTCTCCTTTAGAATGCCAGTGAAGGAATGTTTTGTCTCTGGGCACTAAACCTGTAAAGGTTGTGTAACAACTTGTCTTCACCCAGCACTGCCATTGTTGAAGAGACAGCTCTCTGTGGGCTCAGTGTGCTATTTATTTTAAGCTGTTGGGCAGTTTTTGCTGGTGCGTGTGTAAGCTAGGAAGCCGTGCCAAGGACATAAATCTGCAATAGTGCTGCGCACTGAGCCATAACAGTTGGACAATGGGGGACAGGTTCAAGCCAAGGTGAAAGGAATATTTTATGAAGCGATGCCAAACTAACTCCTTCACACAATGAGTGATCTGTGCAGAGCTGTGGAGGTCTGTGCCCTGGAATGGTCGGAGAAGTGATCGGATCTTCCAGCCCTGGGGATGTTTGAGCTTTTTTTTCTGGATGGTTAAAGTGGGTGGGTCGACTGACCTTTGACACCTATCTACCTTGTGACCGCAAAGAACAGCTGATCAGGTCAAACGAAAGACGAGGATGAATAAAGGTGGCATCTAATAAAGTCTTGTAAAGCAGGGGGTATACAGGGGGGTGTTCACTCCTGCTCAAGAAATGACCTTTTACCGTGAAGAAAGTGGCCATTCTGCTCTCCCTCCTGAGTGAAGAGAGCCATTTTAATCTCACACAGTGTGAAGGTTTCAAACACACTTGATCATGCAGCAGTGGGATAGAAACATAGAAATATAGAAACTAGGAGCAGGAGTAGGCCATTCGGCCCTTCGAGCCTGCTCCACCATTCATTAGGATCGTGGCTGATCATCCAACTCAACAGCCTGCTCCCGCTTTCTCCCCATATCCTTTGACCCCTTTCGCCCCAAGAGCTATATCTAACTCCTTCTTGAAAACATACAATGTTTTGGTCTCAACTACTTTCTGTGGTAACGAATTCCACAGGCTCACCATTCTCTGGGTGAAGAAATTTCTCCTCATCTCAGTCCTAAATGGCCTACCCCATATCCTCAGACTGTGACCCCTGGTTCTGGACTCCCCCACCATCAGGAACATCCTTCCTGCATCTACCCTGTCTAGTCCTGTTAGAATTTTATAGGTTTCTACGAGATCCCCCCTCATTCTTCTGAACTCCAGCGAATATAATCCTAACCGACTCAATCTCTCCTCATATGTCAGTCCCGCCATCCCAGGAATCAGTCGGGTAAACCTTCGCTGCACTCCCTCTATAGCAAGTACATTCTTCCTCAGATAAGGAGGCCAAAACTACACACAACATTCCAGGTGTGGCCTCACCAAGGCCCTGTATAATTACAGCAAGACATCCCTGCTCCTGTACTCGAATCCTCTGGCTATGAAGGCCAACATACCATTTGCCTTCCTAACCGCCTGCTGCACCTGCATGCTTATCTTCAGCGACTGGTGTACGAGGACACCCAGGTCTCGTTGCACATTCCCCTCTCTCAATTTATAGCCATTCAGATAATAACCTGCCTTCCTGTTTTTGCTACCAAAGTGGATAACCTCACATTTATCCACATTATACCGCATCTGCCATGCATTTGCCCACTCACTCAGCTTGTCCAAATCACACTGAAGCATCTCTGCATCCTCCTCACAGCTCACCCTCCCACCCAGCTTTGTCTCATCTGCAAATTTGGAGATGTTACATTTAGTTCCCTCATAAATCATTAATATGTATTATGAATATGTCTAGAAACACAGCACAAATCATGCAGCAGTAGTATAGAAACACAGCACAAAGGCTGTAGAAGCAGATTGTCAATTTTTACTCGCATTTTGCAAGCTTAAAAAAATCAACTTCCGCTGGGATAAAGCGATCCTGCAGGTTTACACGGGAAATTAACCTTTGTTTTTAGGTAAGGCTGTTTGTTGGGGGAGGGGTGGGGGGTTAGAACAAAAAGCTGCCCCTCATGTCCTTATAAAGCCAACGAGTGTCAACATTGGCAACGCTCCCGTCTCTCTGCAGCCAGAAGGTTATGGGTCCAAATCCCACTCCAGAGGCATTGGCGTCAACCAGGAGCCCTGAGCTGGGCCTGAAAATGGACCCTTTGGGGTCTTGTTGCAATAATTGAAAGGAAGTCACCGGCCTCGACAAAGGTAGCTTTTCCTGTTTAGGGAATTGAAGGTCAGGCCATTTACCCCACTGGCAGTAGACTGAGGGCACATTCCCAGTTGGGAAGAAAGTGGATGGAGTGGCAGCAGCTGGGGGAAGGCCCTCATTGCTGATAGGTTGGATTTTTTAGCCTCAGGGGGGAGTGGAGAACCTTAAACAGGGCAGGTTCAGTATCGGCCCAGCTGATCGCCATCCAATTTCTGTAGGAGGACCTAAACCAACAACAACAACAACAAGGTGCATTTATATAGCACCTTTAACATAGTGAAACATCCCAAGGTGCTTCACAGGAGCATTATAAAGCAAAACTTGACACCAACCCACCAGAAGAAAATATGAGGGCAGGGAAGGAAAAGCTTGGTTAAAGAAGTAGGTTTTAAGGGCTGTCTTCAAGGAGGAGAGAGAGGTAGGGAGGTTTGCGGAGGGAATTCCAGAGCTTAGGGCCCAGGCAGCTGAAGGCACGGCCGCCAATGGTGGAACGATTGAAATTGGGGATGCGGAAGAGGCCGGAATTAGAGGAGCGCAGAGATGTGGGAGGGTCGTGGGGCAGCTGGGGGGGTGGTTACAGAGACAGGAGTGGGGGAGAGGCCATGGAGGGATTTGAAAACAAGGATTAGAATTTTAAAGCCAAGATGTTTGCTTGACTGGGAGCTCAGGGGAAACCAAGCCCGGGTCACTTCATTTACATATGTAAGGGGCCTTACACATGTTTTAGGCTGCTGCCCGGAATGCCTGTAAAGTTGCCGATGTGGCAATGCATACAACATAAGCACAGTGCAGGCATGGGGCATTGCTCCACAAAACTACTTCTTTATACCCCCATTTCCTACCTTGAAAATGGGCACAATGAGGATCAAATTCTACCCCATTGAGCATGTAATTGTAGTAATTATGATTTTATTTAGTGTGCAATGTACCTTTAAGAGCATTACTTGTTAAGGAAGATCACATGACCTATTACAACCAATAGGAGAGTAGCGCGGGCTACCTCAGCTGTCAGTGTGGAGATAGAGTTGGAGTTGAAAGCACACGTGTAGTTGCTGCTGAGTATATTGCAAATAAACTTAATGTTTCCACCCAAGAAGTGTCTGCAGATCAACCCTATCATTAATAGTACAACTCGGCCACCCGACAACAAACTGGTGATGAGGATAAAACAGGATTGAAGGAATCAAGTTAAAAGGAAAGGGAGATATGCTCACCAGGTATGCTGTCGCTTTAGGTTAAAGGAGAAACAGGCCCCGATCCAAATGGGTGAGAAATCTCCCAGGGCACTCCCGACATTGAAAGAATAGTACTGGGGTTGCAGGACCCCTGAGGGTCCACAGGACAGGTGAGTAAAACATTGGAAAAGGGAGGGAACCTGTACTTTTGTTGTAGAGTGGGCAGCAGCAGCGCAGGCTCAGTGAGTTGGAGAGGCCGGAACACAGCTTGCAAGTTAAAGGGGGAAATAGCAGCAATCAGAGCAGAGAGCAATGCTGCTGTTTTAAATTTAAACAAAAAAACAAACTGGGGCAGATTGGACCGCGAGGTGAGGGACATCCAACATCAGGAGAGCCTACGGATTAAACGGCAAGAACCCTGCAGAATCGCCCGGAAAAAGGGGGAGGAAATCGCTGCTGTGTTTTTTTTCTGAACAGGAACGAAGTTTGACAGGGTTGAAAGAGAAGAAAACACGTGGACGCGGGAATCCCACCAAAACTGGAACAGCGTGGTAAACACAGCACAGCAAAGCGGAGACAGCTGCAGAAACAGCTGGATGGTGACTGCTCTTAAAGCGGCAATACACTTAAAGCGGTAAATACAAGAAAAATGGCTACGGACAGAAAACTAGAAGAGACCCCAGAGAGGGAAAACTCTGCTGCAGGAAATAAGAGACCCCAGGGAGAGGGCAACTCTGCCAAGGGCAACAGGAGACCCCAGAGAGAGGGCAACTCTGCAGAAGGAAACAAGAGACCCCAGGGAGAGGGCAACTCTGCCAAGGGCAACAGGAGACCCCCAGAGAGAAGGCAACTCTGCAGAAGGAAACAAGAGACCCCTAGAGAGAGGGCGACTTCGCCAAGGGCAAGAGGAGATCCCAGATGGAAGGCAACAAGAAATTAAGCCGCTGAAAGAACAGCTGATTGTCCTTCAAGAGCAAATGCAAAAGGAATGTGTCACCATTCAGCAACACGAAGAAATGAAGGCCGTCTCAAACAGTAGAATGGAAGCACAGCAGAAGGAAGGCAAAGAGGGCTCACGGGAAGCCCTGGTAATCGGAGAGGGCCCACAAGAAGCCCTGGGAGTCGTGTATAGCTGGATACAGCCAGGAGACAGGAGTTTGGATAAACTCCAAGGCTGTGCCAGCTCAGTGAAGTTAGCTGTCTAGCAAAGAGCTGAAGAATCAGCTTAAATGAAGCTAAAGAGGTTTTGGAAGCAAAAGTCACAGAATTTCCCAAGAAGCAGACAGATGATGAAATTTTGGGAGACTCAGCCACTGAGCTCAGACAAGTTGAACTTGCGTCTGGGAGAAGTCTGGCCAACAGTGAAGTCAAAAAGACGGCCGAGATTAAAAGTCAGCGCTAGGAAGAAGAAGGCGGGTAGAATGAAGATACAGAAATACTAATAGAGCCTCCACCCGGTTGAGGAGAAAGTGAGAGTCATAAGGGAGGTACCTTCGCCAAAGAACGCCTCCAAGCTCAAATCATTCCTAGGAATGATCAACTAATATGGGTGGTTCTTACCCGATTTGTCTACAATGCTGCCCCCACCCCTGCATTCTCTACTCAAAAAGAACCAACATTGGTTTTAGGAGGCGCCCCAGAAAGAAGGTGAAACAATTGTTACACTCATCCAATCTATTAGTGCATTATGGCCAGAGGAAAGGATTGGTGCTGACATGTGACACATCTCCCTACGGAGTGGGAGCAGTGCTATCCCATCGGATGGACGACAACACGGAACGGCCAATAGGTTAAATATCAAGAACGTTCACCACAGCGGAAAAGGGAAACTCACAGATAGAAAAAGGCCTGTCCATCATCTTTGGTGTCAAGAAATTTCACCAATAAATACACGGCCACCATTTTACAATCGTTTCAGAGCACAAACCATTGCTTGGATTGTTTAGTGATGACAAGGCTATACCACCCGTAGCCTCAGCAAGAATACAACAATGGGCTTTAATTCCGGCAGCTTACAAATACACGTTCGTACACAGACCTGGCAATCAAATCGCAAACGCCGATGCCCTTAGTCATTTGCCTTTATAAGGAAATGATGAGCATGTCCCAGTTCCACAGGAACTTGTTTTACTGTTAAATTTCTTAGATCCCTCGCCAGTCTGTGCTCAACAGATCAGAGATTGGACAAGTCGGGACCCAGTCCTATCTCAGGTTCAAGAACAAGTGCTACATGGTTGGTCACAGGAGCCTGTATCTGACGAAATGAAACCGCACTTCAACAGAAGACATGAAATAACCAGCCAGGATGGCATCTTATTGTGGGGAGCACGAGTGATAGTTCCTCCAAAGGGAAGGGAGCCACTTTTAATTGAACTACACAGTGCCCATCCAGGAATTTCCCGAATGAAGACCATAGGACACAGCTATCTATAGTGGCCTGGGATGGATGGTGAAATAGAGAGTTTAGTAAAGCATTGTGTGCAATGTCAGCAACTGCAAAAGTTGCCAGTGACAGCTCCATTACACCCATGGGAATGGCCAGGTAGACCTTGGGTGCGGTTACACATTGACTATGTTGGACCTTTCCTGGGAACAATGTTTCTGCTCATTGTTGATGCCCATTCAAAATGGTTGGACGTTTATGAGGTGAAGTCACCAACATCGGCTGCTACAATTGAGAAACTACGTCAGAGTTTTGCCATTCACGGATTACCAGAAGTAGTTGTTTCCGATAACAGCACGGCATTTACGAGTGCTGAGTTTCAACGGTTTATCAGCCTCAATCCACTCATGTGAAAACTGCACCGTACCCACCCTTCCTCAAACAGACTGGCCGAAAGGGCTGTTCAAATATTCAAGACAGGCATGAAAAATCTAACTGGTGAATCCTTAGCAACCAAACTAGCCTGCTTCCTTTTTCATTACAGGACCACCCCTCACACAACAACAGGTGTCACACCTGCGGAGTTATTGTTGAAACGCTGACTCAGGGTGAGATTGAGCCTAATAATGCCGAATTTAGAGGGGAAGGCGGAAAGGAGTGAGGGAAGCCAGAAAACTAGACATGACTGACATAGTCGCGAGAGGAAATTTACCGTGGGAGAGACGGTATACGTAAAAAATTTCAGGGAAGGACCAAAGTGGTTACCGGGTGAAATAAGTGCGGTGACTGGACGTCTATCTCACCACGTGGAGGTGAAAGGCCGGATCATCCATAAACATATGGACCAATTAAATGAGAGAGAGACAAATCACTGAGATTTGCCTCCACCAGTGACCATGACCGGGTCTGCGTTTCCTGGTGAAGATACTCAACCCAGAACTGACCTGTCTGATGTTCCTGTAAGAGTTGAGGATACAGAACTGCAAGTTCCTACCAAAGCACCTGATGTTCAGGCAACTCCGGAAAAGCAGGTTCCTGACAAAGAGTCTGAAGTTGAGGAGCTGCGACATTCCACACGTACCAGGAAACCACCTGAAAGACTGAACTTGTAAACTCCTCACCCAGTGTAAATATTATGTTGTCTTGAAAAATATGTACTTGTAGATATATGTATAGTCGATTAAAGAGGGAGGAATGTAGTAATTATGGTTTTATTTAGTGTGTAATGTACCTTTAAGAATAATATGTGTTAAGGAAGATCACATGATCTGTAGTAACCAATAGGAGAGTAGCGCAGGCTACCTCTGCAGTCAGTGTAGAGATAGAGTTGGAGTTGAAAGCACACGTGTAGTTGCTGCTGAGTATATTGTAACTAAACTTAATGTTTCCACCCAAGAAGTGTCTGCAGATCAACCCTATCATTAATAGTACAACTCGGCCACCTGCAATAATAATCTAGGCTGATGCTAGAGTTCAGCATTGAGGCAATGCTGCTCTGTCAGAGCTGTGGACGGGACATTCACCTGAAGCCTTACCCACCCTCGCAGATGCATGTGTGAAAGATCCGATGACATTGTTGAAAGAAAGGACTGGAGAGGAGCACTGCCGACACCCCAAACGATTCCTCAACCAGCATCATCAAAACCGATTATCTGTTCATTTATCTCTCTCTCGCCCCTTTGAGCTTTGCTGTGTGTAAATTGGTTGTGGCACTTTTCCCCATTACAACAGCCACGCGGATCTGAGAGGTGGCCGCACGTCCAGGCAAGAACTCTGTCAAGAAATGGAAGGTTGGGGGACGGGATGGAGAGTATCCCAGGGAGTTCACCTGTTCCGCTTCAGGTGTGAACTGACATCTTTCTACTCTCAGGCGATGTCCTGGGGGAAAGTAGGTTAGTGTGTGAACAGGTGGAAATGAGTGGGGCTTCTCCATCTCCGAATTGTAGGATTCATGGTGGTTACCTAGCAGCCCATTATAACAGGACAGCTGGCTGATCATTACGGAAGAGACAATGCAGAAATCTGTCTTCACGACCAAACCCACAGCCTACACTATTCACTGCGTAATTACACAGCACAGATCCACATTGTTCTGACAGTAAAATAAATACTAATTCTAGGCATGCCTGTGAAGCTAGGCTTTAATTGCGTTACAGCCCGCCTGTGAAAAGCATGGCTTTGAACCTCACTGACTGTAACACTCCCAATCTGTCTAGTTTCCCTGACACTAATGTAAACGTTCCAGCTGAAATGTTGCAAAGCCCTTCACAGCGCTGATGGCGAAGTGCTCCTGGAACCCTGCTGCTATATTCGGGTTCTGTAAAAGTCATGCAAGATCAGGGTTTGATTGTGACGGGGTGATTTTGGGTTTCAGTGGGCAGTCACTTCACCCTGTGGTGTCAGCTGTGGCTCAGTTCATAGCACCCTCGCCTTTGAATCAGAGGGTTGTGGGTTCATGTCCCACTCCCGGAAACCAAGAACTGTGAATGTACTCGAAAGAGTTACATGCGATCTGTTGATAACTCGAAAGAGTTACAATGCTGTTTTGAGGTGTCAGCTGTGGCTCAGTTCATAGCACCCTCGCCTTTGAATCAGAGGGTTGTGGGTTCATGTCCCACTCCTGGAAACCAAGAACTGTGATTGTACTCGAAAGAGTTGCAATCTGTGACTGTTGATAACTCGAAAGAGTTTCCTCTCAGGGGAGGGAGTAAAGTTGAAAAGGTACATCTTGAGTCCTTGACGGCGATTGGAAAAAAATGCTGCATTGAGAAGGTTAAGGTGAACCATTCCAAACATAGGAACAGGAGGAGGGCATTCAGCTTCCCAAGCTTGTTACACCTGTCAGGCCATTGGTTGACCTGTAACTCCAATCCCCTGCCTTAGCGCCAAACCTCGCTTTATCCTTCGCTAACAAAAATCGCCCGCTCTCAGTTTTGAAGATTTGGGTTGCCCTCTCAGCTGCTGCAGCCTCTGGTGAGGTAGAAGCCTGGATTTTTCTTCAGGCAGACACCAGGGGATTCAGCTCCACAGAAATCACATGGAATGGAGAGAGCAGCAGAGGCTAACGTTCTCGAATCAATTCTGAAATAAACTGTTAGGTGCTGCAATGCTACGAGGTGGGGTGGGGGGGTGTGGTGAGGGAAGTTTAAGTCCTTTCCAGATTTGGAGTGGAACAGCTTAACTTTTCATTATTCTTCCAGTGGGATGGAGCGGGTATCGCTGGAGGGGCCAGCATTTGTCACCCATCCCTAACTGCCCTTGAACTGAGTGGTTTGCTCGGCCCATTTCAGAGGGAGGTTTAGAGTCAACCACATCGCTGTGGACCTGGAGTCACATGTAGGCCAGACCGGGTAAGGATGGCAGATTTCCCTCTCTAAAGGGGCATTAGTGAACCAGATGGGTTTTTATAACAATCGATGTTAGTTTCATGGTCACCATTACTGAGACTAGATTAATATTCCGGATTTATTAATTGAATTTAAATTCTACCAGCTGCCCTGGTGGGATTTGAACCCTTGTCCCCAGGGCCTTAGCCTGGGCCTCTGGATTACTATTCCTGTGATATTACCACTATGTCCCCATCACCGCCCGCCCCCCATCCCCGATCTTGTGATCAAAGATGTGAATCCGACTACAATTGCAAAGTTGATACTAGCTTCTGGCACGAGCACTAACAATAGAAGGGGTAAATCAAATGGAAGGGAGCTGGTAACACTGCTCAGTCTTCCCCTCCCTAATGGCATATTCACACACACTTGGCACTACTAACCCAAGTTCTTTACGTAAACAACAGCAAACACGTTGATGTTAAAGGTCTCGCCCGCAGTGATAGCAGGGTCTGCAGAAGTACGTTCAAGGATTCATGGTGTTGATTAATATAAATCATATTGGACTAAGTTGGTAGCATCAGGGAAAGATGGGACATTGGGGAGGAATTAATAAAGAGGATAGTATATGATAGGGTGGAAGAGGTGGCTGATTCGATGAGAAAAGGGATGATGATGGAAGGAAAAGGGGCATAGTAATGGGACAAGTGAAGAAACATAAGATGTGTCTAGAGGAGGTGTGAATGGCAGGGTCTAGAGGAGGTGTAAATGGCAGGGTCTAGGGGAGGTATAAATGGCAGGGTCTAGAGGAGGTATAAATGGCAGGGTCTAGGGGAAGTATAAATGGCAGGGTCTAGAGGAGGTATAAATGGCAGGGTCTAGAGGAGGTATAAATGGCAGGGTCTAGAGGAGGTATAAATGGCAGGGTCTAGAGGAGGTATAAATGGCAGGGTCTAGAGGAGGTGCAAATGGCAGGGTCTAGAGGAGGTATAAATGGCAGGGTCTAGAGGAGGTATAAATGGCAGGGTCTAGAGGAGGTATAAATGGCAGGGTCTAGGGGAGGTGTAAATGGCAGGGTCTAGAGGAGGTATAAATGGCAGGGTCTAGAGGAGGTATAAATGGCAGGGTCTAGGGGAGGTGTAAATGGCAGGGTCTAGGGGAGGTATAAATGGCAGGGTCTATGGGAGGTATAAATGGCAGGGTCTAGGGGAGGTGTGAATGGCAGGGTCTAGGGGAGGTATAAATGGCAGGGTCTAGGGGAGGTATAAATGGCAGGGTCTAGGGGAGGTGTGAATGGCAGGGTCTAGGGGAGGTGTGAATGGCAGGGTCTAGAGGAGGTATAAATGGCAGGGTCTAGAGGAGGTGTGAATGGCAGGGTCTAGGGGAGGTGTAAATGGCAGGGTCTAGGGGAGGTATAAATGGCAGGGTCTAGGGGAGGTATAAATGGCAGGGTCTAGGGGAGGTATGAATGCCAATAGCAGAATCATTACCAACATCTGCAATGTTTATGATGTAAAGTTCTGAAACTTGATGTTGAGGTTGGTTAGATGAGTATTTACTTTACAAAGAGAGACACTGAGCACACAGCCCTTTTCCTCTGGCCTGGCACTCCTCCACTTTCTCCTCCAGCCTCCCTCAAGCCACAAACATAGCAAGTGCCGTGGATGCACCTTATTGTTGTCTGGGCATCTGCCTTTTGCGGGTAAATTATTAGAGGTTGCTCCTTGATCTGTGAGAATTGACTATGAATTGACAGGTATCCAGTTGGTGCAATCATAGTCTAAGCGCTGGGATTACTGGGCTGTAAATTTGTGTGGCCTCCACTGTCATGTTATTATACTGATACAACACCTCGGGCTTATTTACTGTACATTCACAAGGCACCAATCACTGATAAGGGATTGGGTAAACACGGTGTGGGGTCATTTATTATGACTAGGCACATGGGAGCAGTTATACATAGGTATAAAGCTTGAAGACATCAGAGTTGAGTGCGTGTGTGCTCTGCTCAAAGCAAAAGTGAAACCAAGACTGGATGACATGACACACTTCCCTTCTAGTGATGTCATGCAAATATCCCCTAAAGGCAAATTACAACATGCACATCAAACTAATTTTGAAAACAGAAATAGAAGCCAAGAGGAGATCCCATTTTGACTCTAAATTGTAGGGAAAATATTCTTTTCCGCTTATATAAACAAAAGGTGGTTTAAGAACCTCACTTATTTTCACACCCTAGTTCTAGATGGAGGTGACAGGAAGCTCATTCGCTTTGAAACAAGAGGGGACCTGGCGCAGGAGCCAAACAAAGGCCCATTGGCCAGGATTTTCGCCATTGGGGGTAGCAGCGGACCAACCAAAAATCCACGACTTCCAGTGGGATCAGGAGATCCCAGCGACAGGTGGGGCTGGAAAATCCTGGCCATCGTCTTTCAAGTGTTGGACTAACTGTTTCGAAACCCCGAGTGCGTTCACCTTGCAAATCTTTCTCATCCCTGTTTAGACCAATTTTGTAAAGGTGATTATCTCCCTTCACCGTTCCACAAATATTTCCAAATTCAACGTTTCCCCTTTATCTTGCAATCCTCAATAAATAAACTGTTTTTTCTTCCCCCATGGCCCAGGGAGTGACAATACCCTGTTCATACAGAAGATTTATGCTTGAGTTTGAAAGGGATGGGGGGGAGGGGGGAGGTGGAGTGAGATGATTCCCTCTGGCTGACAGGTTCAAATCGCTTTGTGATTTATTTTGAACACTGTAATTAACCTGCTTAAAGTCAATAAATTAGCGGCTCTCGCCAGTGCCTTTGTCTGTTAGAATATATATTGGGCCTGGATTTCAAAGGGAAGAGAATTGGATTGTAGCATCCAGCCAATCACGATAGATGCTGCACAGATTAAGGGTGATGTTATTGTTTATTGGACAGGGAAGGGCAGGGAAGGGGACACAAGGGTCACTTCCAGGAGTGGATCCTGCCATTGAAATGGATAAAATACCTGGCTAAAAGAAAAACCGCTGTTGATAGGATGGTTTTTGAGGGAGTTCAATATATATCCAAACTCTATCTTATCTGGGAAGGCTTGATTGGTCAGACTAGAAGGATTCCTGCGTACCTGAATCTATTCAAATGGGACAGTGCAAGGTGATTTCAGTACCTGACCTGGCAATGTCTGATGTTACGATGTAGACGCAGCATACTCTTTGTTGACCCTTGAATACCTGATGCCCGGTTGATGGGGCAGTGTGCTAAAAAGATTCCATTCCCCAATGTTGGCATCTTGCACCTCAGTGAACACACCAGCTTAGTCCGGTTTATAACTGACCTACCTGTTTATTCGCATGCTGCAGAGATGCTCAAATGTTGCACTGACTTTGATGTGGTAACTGGGGGAGGCATAACTTATATATAACCTCCCGGAAGATGAGGTGCTGTTCTTCACCTTCATCTTCCGACTAGGCACTTTACAGCCTTCCGGACTGAATATTGAGTTCAACAATTTTAGATCATGAACTCTCTCCTCCATCCCCACCCCCTTTCCGATCCCCCTTTTTTCCAATAATTTATATAGATTTTTCTTTTTCCACCTATTCCCATTATTTTTGAATGTATTTTCATCCATTGTTTTATCTCTACCTTTTAGCCTATTTCGATCCCTCCCCCCCACCCCACCCCCACTAGGGCTATCTGTACCTTGCTTGTCCTGCTTTCTACCCTTAATGTCACCATTAGCACATTCCTTAGATAATATCACCATCATCAGCTCCTCTTTGCCCTTTTGTCTGTGACATCTTTTGGCAATCTCCACCTATCACTGGCCCTCTATCCAGCTCTACCTGTCCCACCCCCCCTTAAACCAGCTTATATTTCACCTCTTTTCTATTTCACCTCTTTTCTACTTTTCCTTAGTTCTGTTGAAGAGCCATTCGGACTCGAAACGTTAACTGTGTTCCTCTCCGCAGATGCTGCTAGACCTGCTGAGTTTTTCCAGGTATTTTTGTTTTTGTTTTGGATTTCCAGCATCTGCAGTTTTTTTGCTTTTATCCTTCACGGGGAAGATCAACTACTACAGCTGCTTCTTCCCAAACCTATCAACCGTATTGGCACCATTACACTCGTTACTTAAAAAGAACCACCGTTGGCTTTGGGGGACACAACAGGAAGCAAAGGACTTGTTCCATTTGTCGTGTCTATTGGTACACTACGACCCATCGAAAGAGCTGGCATTAGCATGTGATGCCTCTCCCTATGGGGTGGGAACTGTGTTATCCCATAGAATGGAAAATGGGCCTGAAAAGCCCATTGGCCTCTCCACAGCCGAGAAGGGTCATTCCCAGCTAGAAAAGGAGGGTTTATGGGTGGTATTCGGAGTGGAGAAATTCCACCAGTGTCTGCGCGGATGACATTTCACCATTGTGTCCGACCATAAACCATCAATGGGTTTATTTAGCCAGGATAAGGCCATTTCACCAATAACAGCAGCAAGAATACAATGCTGGGCTCTGACATTATCTGCATATGAGTGTACTTTTATGTACCGCCCTGACCTACACATTGCAAATACAGATGCACTCAGTCGTCTCCTGTTGCCAGACAGTATTGTACATACTCCTGTTCCACAGGAAATAGTGTATTATTGAATGTCTTAGATTCTTCACCTGTGTGCATGAACCAAATGATAAATTGGATGAACAGAGATCCAACATTATCGAAAGGCAGAGACTTTGTCTTAAAAGGATGGTCAAACTCGCCTGTCTCTGAAGAATTGAGACCATTCCATGTCCGACAGATGGAATTGAGCTGCCAAGGTGGGATTTTGTATGGGGGTTGAGTGGTGGTCCCACCACAAGGCAGAGAGCTGCCCATGATAGATCTCCATAGTGCCCATCCAGACATATCAAAAATAAAAATGCTTGTGCGAAGCTATTTCTGGTGGCCAGGCATCGATGGAGATTTTGAAAACTTGGTCAAGCGCTGTCTCCACTGTCAGCAGCAGCAGAAGTTGCCTGTTCCGGCTCCCCTGCAGCTGTGGGAGTGGCCTAGTTGACCCTGGGTTCGATTACATATCGATTATGTAGGTCCATTCTTGGGTACCACGTTTTTGTTAATTGTAGATGCACATTCCAAATGGATGGATGTGCATGAAGTCAAATCGTCAACATCAAACACAACTATCGAGAAGCTATGTTGCAGTTTCAGCATACATGGCCTACCTGAAATTGTCGTTTCAGGTAACTGCACCACTTTTACCAGCACAGAGTTTCAGAAATTTATGGACCTGAATGGAATCCGGCATATTAAAACAGCCCCTTAACCATCCCTCATCGAATGGTCTGGCCAAGAGGGTTTTAATTCTGGCATGAAAAAGCTATCGAAAGGCACTCTGGGATCTCGACTTTCCCGGTTTCCTTTCAGTTATCGTATAACACCACACTCAACTACGGGTTCAACACCGTCAGGATTATTGATGAAACGCTGCCTATGTACACGTTTACACTCGGTGCTTCTGAATTTAGAGGAGAAGGTAACACAGAGCCAGAGTAATCAGAAGTTTAACCATGACACACACTGTAAAGTTCACACATTCAGTGTAGGGATCCGTATGGAATTTCAGCAGCGAATCCCGTTGGGCTCCTGGAGCCAGTGTCTCAGAGACCGGTCCACTATCTCACCAAGCACACGTGGGAGATAGAATACTCCGACAGCATGGAGATCATGTTCATGCCAGAGAGACATTCCAACATTCAACTGATCCACCTGTGGTTAACATCAAACTGTCAGTCCTCGAGGTGTCTGATCGGCCTAGAATAGACATGCCAAATGTTTCCAAAGAGTTGTCAAATCCTGAACTGCTATGATCCAGTGATGTGCCTTGTACTGCAGTTCTAGATCCTGTCGATCCCATTCAAGAACTTCCAGAGGTAGAGCATCATCACTCCAGCCAGATAGGAAGAGCGCCTCAGAGACTTGATTTATAATCACCTGAAATTATATATTTGTTTGTTGGATTGTTCAAATGTTTTCCTGTAAATAGAAATTGTAAAAAAAACTAAAGGGGGAGGAAATGGTGTAACTGGGGGTATAGTCCCTCCCTTCTATCAATCGGGGCCACGTGATGTACTGTGGGGGCTCCACCCAATGAGCTTATAGCGCGGGCAATCTGAGAGGGGGAACCTTCCTAACAAGAGTCCTGTTCGAATATGAAGGCATCTGTAAATCGCTCTTTACTAAAGACAAAAGCTGTCTGCTCCACCCAGTCATCACAACTGAGGGTTTTCAATCACAGGCCGTGTAACTGTACTGCCCAATAGGAGGGAGCGTGTTTGTGCTATTATGATTTTATTTGCAGTTAGTTCTTCGTTCAGCTCATATGTCGCGTACTCGTTCATCCCTGTGTCATATGGGAATAGTGTTGGCAATTGAGAGTGAATGAGGGTGAGGATAAGGACCTGCATTTAATATGTTTCACTGTGACATTTCCGGAAAGAGTTCTCTTAAAGAGACACATGGTGGGAACATGAGAGGCTGACACAGCACAGCCACATCGACAACATGAAAACACTCTGGTGTCCCACTCATCCATCACTCCACACTGACCTACGCTGACTCCATGCCTGGCAAAGGTTCCCATTTAAAATTCCCATCCGTTTTTTCAAATACCTCTGTGGTGTCACCCCTTCCCTATCTCTGTAACCTACTCCAGCCCCACAACCCTTTGAGATAGTTACGGCTCTCCAATTCTGACACCTGCCTTTCATCGTTCCACCATCGGCAGCTCTGCCTTCAGCTGCCTGGGCCGCAAACTCTGGAATTCCCCCCCTAAACCTCCTCACCTCTCTACCTCACTTTCCCCCTTTCCAGACACACCTCCACCTGTTCTCACAATCTCATTATGTGTCTCAGTGTCAAATTTCGTTTGAAGGGTGTGAAGGGTTCTTGGCACATTTTACAATGTTAAAGGCGCTACATAAATATAAGTTATTGTTGTTGTGAGGTACCTTTATCAGCAACTTCATTGCCTTAAAATAGATGCCTAGTGGACATGACGTTGGACCCCTGCTGATGTTTAGCCCAATCTGGCACCTGCATCCAAAAGCCCCCTCTCCTCCCAACCTCATCACTCTCGTACACAGAAGCCTAGAGACGGCTGACCTCTTCTACTGAGAGTCAGCTGAAGCAACACACAGCTGCTGTTATTAGTTTTGCCATGTGGCGATGTATCCTGGAGACTTTCCAGTTGTTTTCTTGTGATGAGATACCTCCTTGCAACAGTAACCCTGTCTAAACTCATTGGCAACTGCACAGATCATGACATCAGTCACACGCCGTCACTCCCATGTTGAATCCTGCCTCATTGTTGGGATAATGCTCTTATATAAGATTACCTCAATATCACAATAACTTTCAGTCTTCATAAGAACCTAACCCATTACCTTTCCTCTCCTCTACAGCCTGACAGATTTACAGCCCACCTGCTCATTGCCCCCTGATTTACAGCGTATTCTCGGAGACATGACGCGTGGCGAGTGGAGTGAGCTTGGAAAGAGAAGATAAGTTTGGATCCATGGTTCCCAGAACTCTCCCCCTTTGGCGTTTCCTTCACCTCATGTCTGGGTCTGTTGTAGACTCATTGATGGCAATTGGTCACTGTGGTTAGTCAATCGTCCATTGTCATTGTAACATGTGGCTACCAGCATGGTAGGAGGTGAAGTCAATGGGCCCTTTCCATCCTTCAGTCCCTAGTTTGTCCTTTCTTTAACTATTTTTAACACTGGTGGTGTCCTACACTATGGCCTTGGCCATTCTCCTTGGTGTTTCGATTGCAAGAAGAGAGTAGGTGAAAATGTATGTGTTCACTGACTTTCTGGGTCATTTTACACCCCCCCAATCTCAACTGAAATCTTTTTAACCTTTCACGTGTATTTCACCGCTGTGGCCATTTGCTATAATGCTTACTTTGTTGTTAAATGCCATTGCACACTACAGAGATGTATAGGTGAATACATCAGTGACAAATCCACAGTAACCCACTTTATGATTCAATAAATGGTTCCTTAAGCTCAGACAGTTGAAGAATGAGACAGCAAGAATCCATTGAGAGAGCAAGGCTCACCCTTAAACCCTAACTTTGCAATCTCTGAATTCAAATCAAAGATATCAAATGAAGTAATCAATTATTAATCACCACCCATTTCCAAGCTTTGCCTTATGTTTACAACTAGATGTGAATGGATTAGGCAGCTGGTGCTACAGTTCTAGATCTTTCTTTGTATCAAGATGACTGATCTGCTTTCTGCCTAATAGTGTGTAGTTCAATGTGACATGTGCCTGATGGTGTGTAGTTCAATGTGACATGTGCCTGATGGTGTGTAGTTCAATGTGACATGTGCTAATGATGTGTAGTTCAATGTGACATGCGCCTGATGGTGTGTAGTTCAATGTGACATGTGCCCGATGGTGTGTAGTTCAATGTGACACGTGCCTGATGCTGTGTAGTTCAATGTGACATGCGCCTGATGGTGTGTAGTTCAATGTGACATGTGCCCGATGGTGTGTAGTTCAATGTGACATGTGCTAATGATGTGTAGTTCAATGTGACTTGTGCCTGATGGTGTGTAATTCAATGTGACATGTGCCTGATGGTGTGTAGTTCAATGTGACTTGTGCCTGATGGTGTGTAGTTCAATGTGACATGTGTTAATGGTGTGTAGTTCAATGTGACATGTGTTAATGGTGTGTAGTTCAATGTGACATGTGCCTGATGGTGTGTAGTTCAATGTGACATGTGTTAATGGTGTGTAGTTCAATGTGACATGTGTTAATGGTGTGTAGTTCAATGTGACATGTGCCTGATGGTGTGTAGTTCAATGTGACATGTGCCTGATGGTGTGTAGTTCAATGTGACGTGTGTTAATGGCGTGTAGTTCAATGTGACATGTGCCTGATGGTGTGTAGTTCAATGTGATGTGTGTTAATGGTGTGTAGTTCAATGTGACATGTGCCTGATGGTGTGTAGTTCAATGTGACTTGTGCCTGATGGTGTGTAGTTCAATGTGACGTGTGTTAATGGTGTGTAGTTCAATGTGACATGTGCCTGATGATGTGTAGTTCAATGTGACATGTGTTAATGGTGTGTAGTTCAATGTGACATGTGTTAATGGTGTGTAGTTCAATGTGACATGTGCCTGATGGTGTGTAGTTCAATGTGACGTGTGTTAATGGTGTGTAGTTCAATGTGACATGCGCCTGATGGTGTGTAGTTCAATGTGACATGTGCCTGATGGTGTGTAGTTCAATGTGACGTGTGTTAATGGTGTGTAGTTCAATGTGACGTGTGTTAATGGTGTGTAGTTCAATGTGACACATGCCCGATGTTGTGTAGTTCAATGTGACGTGTGTTAATGGTGTGTAGTTCAATGTGACGTGTGTTAATGGTGTGTAGTTCAATGTGACGTGTGTTAATGGTGTGTAGTTCAATGTGACGTGTGTTAATGGTGTGTAGTTCAATGTGACGTGTGTTAATGGTGTGTAGTTCAATGTGACGTGTGTTAATGGTGTGTAGTTCAATGTGACGTGTGTTAATGGTGTGTAGTTCAATGTGACGTGTGTTAATGGTGTGTAGTTCAATGTGACGTGTGTTAATGGTGTGTAGTTCAATGTGACGTGTGTTAATGGTGTGTAGTTCAATGTGACGTGTGTTAATGGTGTGTAGTTCAATGTGACGTGTGTTAATGGTGTGTAGTTCAATGTGACGTGTGTTAATGGTGTGTAGTTCAAGGTGAAACCTGGCTTTGGGGAAGTTGCCTTTTAAAAGATGCTGATGCGTTGGGAACAGTTCAGGAAGCAGCCAGGAACATGACAGTTCAGAAACTCTTAGATGTGGGAGAAAATTGAAGAGCAATGTCTATGTTGGTTAGCAACTGAAGTTGTAATTTTAACTCATTTGGAAGCTGTAAACGAGAGTGAGCATTACAAGGTCAAGGTTTTTTTTTATTATTTCATGGGATGTGGGCACAGCAAGATCCCACAAAAAGCAATGTGAAAATGATCAGAAAATCTGTTGATTGAGAGATAGGTTTTGGGCAGGACGTCAGGGGGAATTCCCCTGCTCTGCTTCACCAATGGCCGTGGGACCTTTGACCCCAGAGAGCGTGGACAGGGCTTGGGTTTAATGTCTCATTCTGAACATGGAAGTTATGATGACCTTTCTCATTTTGAGGGCAGCAGGAGTTGGTTCCTTTGGCTCAAGGTGATGATGGCCAGTTTAATTGGCAGGCCCTAGTGACCAAATCCCAAGCAGGGAAGGGGGTCATGGGTCAAACTGCCAAACCTCCTGTCCAATGTGAGGAAAGGGGGAGGTAAAGAGATGTCCTGGCTCAGTGTGAAAAATCTACAGAGGTAGATAGATTGAGGCCAGAAGAAGAAGCAAGAATTGACCAGGAAGTGCTGACGGAATCGACTGGAGAGTTTGGTATCTGTGTTGTTTTCTATATAATAGAAAGCCGTGTGGAGCAACTCTGAGCATACAAGTCACCTGAGGTCACACAGATCATGAAACCTGGCAGATGTCATCCTCAATTTGAAGGATTGGCTTTGGCGATGGGAGAAAACTATAAAATAAATAGTCCAAAGCTGGGAGGGTGAAAGTCCAGGAGTCGGTCAGAGTGAAGAGGGACAGTCATAGAGCTGCAATGACCTGAGCATCATATCCTCTGCCACACAACTGGATCACTAGCTTCCTGTAGGGAAGGTTTAGGAGCCTGGACAGGACCATCAGGTAAAGTATACTGGGGGCAAAAACACCCGAGATAGTTCAGGCAGCTGGTCAGCAGTTCCCTTAGGAGTAGGAGAGAATTAGCAGCAATGGTTGAAAACTGACCATTAGCAACGCCTGTCCCTTTATCCCTGAGCTAGGGGTTGTGCAAGCTGGAGACATCCAACCAGCATGGAGGCATTAATAACAAAGAAAATAAGGATTGCAAATGAACCTACGCTCCACAGCGACAGCCGCAGCTACAGTCATCACTTCATTTAACCCTAATTACACAGGAAGGATTGCAGGAACTGTGCTGAATTGTTAATTCCTCCACTTATGGGTTTTGTGTGGAGACTGGAAGTAATGCCCTGAGGGCTTGTTCTGGGCATTAGTGTTGCTGCAGACGCACCTGCTACACTCTAACCCACACAGTTTATTCCATTTCCACAAATGGTGCCTTCAGCTGTGTAAGTCATTACGTTCCCAGCATCACCCGCTTGAATTTTCTCCTTAAAAATAACTTGGCCTTGCTAAATCTTTCCTTCAAAGCCTTTTAAAAATCTTCCTCGTGAAGGTGCCTTTCATCTCCTCCCCTTCCCCCACCTACACACACACAGGGCAGAATTTTATAGCCCCTCGCATGTAAAACAGGAGCAGGAGGGGGTCATTCAGCCCTTTGAGCCTGCTCTGCTATTCAATATGATCATGGCTGATCCTCTATCTCAACACCGTACTCCCACTCTCCCCCCATACCCCTTGATGCCTTTATAGTCCAGAAATCTATCACTTTCCTCTTAAATATATTCAGTGACTTGGCCTCCACTGCCTCCTGTGGTAGAGAATTCCTCAGGTTCACCACCCTCTGAGTGAAGAGGTTTCTCCTCATCTCAGTCCTAAACAGTCTACCCTGTATCCTGAGACTGTGACCCCTTGTTCTAGACCCCCCCAGCCAGAGGAAACATCATCCCTGCATCCAGTCTGTCCAGCCCTGTCAGAATTTTATACATTTCAATGAGATTCCCTCTCATTCTTCTAAACTCCAGTGAATACAGACCTAGTCGGCCCAATCTCTCCTCATACGACAACCCTGCCATCCCAGGAATCAGTCTGGTGAACCTTCACTGCACTCCCTCTATGGCGAGTATATCCTTTCTTAGGTAAGGAGACCAAAACTGCACGCAATACTCCAGGTGTGGTCTCACCAAGGCCCTGTACAGCTGCAGTAAGACATCCTTGCTCCTGTACTCAAATCCTCTCGCAATGAAGGCCAACATACCATTTCCCTTCCTAACTGCTTGCTGCACCTGCATGCTTGCTTTCAGTGGCTGGTGTACAAGGACACCCAGGTCCCTTTGTACACCAACATTTCCCAATCTACCACCCGTGGGATCTTCCACTCCCACTGGAGTCAATGGGACTTTTGGATGGTTCACCACAGGGCCGCAAACTCCTGCCCATATTTCCCACCTCATTTCCACTCCGGGTGCAGCTGTTCCTTTCCTGTTAAACACTCAGGGAAGAATTTTCTCCCCGTCTCGGGGTGGGGGGGAGAGGGGCTGAGCGGGAGCGGGTAGGGGCGCGCACCCGGCCGATCAACGCCCGCGATTGGCTGCGCGCCGCCATTTTACGTGGGCGGGTCAATTAAGGCCCACCCAGCGTGAACGCACCCGGAGGTGCTGAGTGCTCCCTGTGCGGACGGGGTGGCAGGGGAGAGGGGGGGAGGGAGAGCCTGGGGAGTGCGCTCTTTGGCACATGTGCGCAAAGGAGTGTAGAAACCT
>NC_135889.1:3602143-3632143 GCF_964194155.1 Cetorhinus maximus | reverse complement strand
GGAGATAGGGAGGAGAAAGTGCATGGGGAGGTTTGAAATAAGGGTGAGAATTTTAAAATCAAGGCGCCGCTTAACCGGGAGCCAGTGTAGGTTAACGAGGACAGGAAAGCAGGAAGTGACTGGTTAATCTTGTCAGCTCCAGTGAAGAAAAGGCCCTAATTTCTTAAGACGAGTTTCATAGCTGCAGCCTAGCTGCACCTTGCAGGGTGTTGGCTTTGGGTGACGTGCTGTCTGGGTGGGCTGAGAGAGAGCAAGAGAACGTGGGCTGACATGTTCACAGGGTTGACCCCAGCCTGGGGGAGGTTGGACTCGAGCGCATCGTGTTCTCAGGGAAGCTACGCCCCCGCTACTCTCCTGATTGCTTCATAGCTGGGTAAGCACCCCCTCGCGGGAGCAGTCCCGACATGACCTGACACTCAGCCCACAGGTGAACCGAGAAACGCGGCAGCAAATAACATGGCGGCTGCTGGAGATCTGAAAGAAGGCCCAAAAAAAAAAGGAAGCTGGAAACCTCAGCAGGTCAGGCAGCATCTGTGAGGCGAAACAGAGCTAATGGGCCATGCACGTGCCCGACACGCTCGAGCGTGAAGTAGTGCGGGATGACGCTGGGTGAGCGTCCCGGCGCCATCGCGCTCTCGCTCGATATTTCGGTCGGCGGGCACGCGCGAGAGTTGGCAGAGCGCCTGCCAATAATTAAGCGGCCTAGTCAGGCCTTTAATCAATAAATTCACCGCTGCTTTTCACTGCCCGTCCAAGGTTATGGTTGGCGGGCGGGCAAATCGGCCTACGCAATTTTTGAGGAAACCTCATCCATGGGCGGGATGAGGTTTCCGATAATAATTTTCGGCTCCACAGATGCTGCCGGACCTGCCGAGTCTTTTCAACCCTTTTTTTTTGGCTATTACAGATTAACGGAGAATTTAACTTGAGCTCTTTAAGCAGCGCGGGACGTTGGTATCGCCAGGAGTGCTGGTGAGGAGACTCTGCAAGCAACGGCACTGTGAGCGGGCAGGAATCACATCCACAGAAATACAACAAATCGTCACGGGACACTCACTCCCTTCCCCTCGGAGGGAGGGCTTACAGGATGTTTAGCAGTTTGACCATGAACATGTCCATGAACACTGATACAGCCAATAACTCGGAGCGGTTCAGTTGACTGTGCGATTGCAACCATTCCAGCTCATTCAGTTCCACTCGTGCAGTTAGTCCCAGTAAATTATCGAAACAGACCAACTGAAAAAAATATAAACTCATAAACTTCCCACGTCAACTGCAGTTTTGGGCTGTAGACAAGCTGACTGGCAGCTGCTTGTGGTGCCCAGGAATTAGATATCCACGGGTGCGGTGAGCAGCTGGTCTGTTTATGCCATGCTGCGCGACTCCGCACTGCACTCAGAGCGAGTGGCAGGATATCACTACAGAGTTAATGAGGGAAGGGGGCGAGTTACTTCACCACCTGCACATGGCGAGAGAGAGAGAGAGAGTCCCACAGTGAGCCAGTAAACCCGTGACATGGTAACTCCCATCAGTGCTCACCGCCCGGCTTCTAACACTCGTACTGTAACCCTGACTTTAAATGGATGGAGCTGGTCGCCAGCAGGTGCTGTTGGGAAGCAATGTTACTGACACACCCACACCCCGTGAACGTTTCAGTCCCCCTGTGCGGCCGGAGAGAAAGCGTTCTCTGCTACAGCCAACGCCAGTTCCTGCAGGCCGTGCCAGGCTGTGCCAGGGGGCACTGTTCTGTTCCACACCGGGCCAGGCCGCCCCAGGACGTGTCAGGCCACGTAAGACTGCGCCCAGGGTTTGACCGGGATGTTCCAAGCTGGTTCTAGGTTAGGCCGGGCTGGGCCAGACGTTTCCAGGCTGCACAAGACCATGCCAGGCAGTTCCAGGACATGCGGCAGTTTATGTCGTGCGGTGCCACACCCTGTCCAGCCGCTCCAGACCGCGCTGGGCCGTGCCAGTTCTAGTCCCAATTATGGGCAGGCTGGCCATTCGGCCCATCTGGGTACAGACCGGCAACATGAAACCAGCTCACCCCTTATTGCCTATTTAAAAGATGACACTGGCCCAATAAGCAGGCAGTGTGTACCACGCGGAAATCGGCGATTACACGGCACAGAAACTCTACTCCAAGGCTGTTTGTTGGGTTGGCGAGGAGAACATGAAGCTCCCTTGAAGGTTAACCTGGTCTGATCATTCCCAATGTCACGGAAATGTGTAGGCCATTGCAGTTTCTTGAAGCTTGTATCCAAGTGCGAGTGTCAGGGTTGACTAGTCCCAAGGTGTCGAGGGTACCTGTTGCCCCATCAACCAGTGCTGCCCTCGAGAGTTTGAAATGGAAATGGGCTTTAGTTCAATTAAGAACGTTCAACATCTGGATTCTTCTTGTTTCGAAAGACAGCTGGGTTCTGAAATTACTCCGGCATTCCCCACCCCCCATAATCCCATGGGAAATGGTGAGGACCCAACTGTGCCAAGCGGCTGCCATTTCTAGAAGCTTCTTGGCCTTTTTGCATGGGGTGGAGCCTCCACTTGTCCTTCTGCAGGCAACTGACAGCTCCCTTGGGCCCTGTGGCTCTCCCAATCGCCACTGTCTGCACCCCCCCAGCCCCCATCTCATTGCCCCCCCCCGCCCCACCCTTGCTGTTTACAGTACCCACCCCCCACACCCCCTCACTCCTTTTCCCGGCCCTGGTGCCTACCCAAGAGGCAATGAAGGAACCCAGAATTATTCAAATGAGGCCCAAAGCCGGTTTTCGGGTGAGATTCCTCGTTTGCGCCCTACCTGCTCGTTCCGAACTTGGAAACGGGCCACAGCTGGATGCTGTCCGGCTGCCTTTCGGTAGAAATCTAACTACAAGTCAGCAATTTCCTGTGACTGATCCCCACCCCCCCTAAAACATAGATGCAAAGCTGACGAACTGAGGCAGGGAGATGTAGGAGATGCATTGACTCATACTCTCTCCCCACCCCCCCGTCTCCTTTACTTGCCAAGTAAAACAAATTGCCAAATTAAATTTTTCGGAAGGAATCTAATTTAAGTTGTTGTGGGGGTGGGGGTGTGAGGTCTTTTCCCGCTTGCTTCAGTAACACGGGGAAAGAAAATCTGCTGTTGCGTGAGGACCCTGAGATTGCTCAGGGGGAAACAAACCATGTCAAACCAGCTGCCCGTCCGTCTGCAAGTCCCCCGCGCGGCTATTTCAGAGAGGGCACCAAATGCATTCGGTTTCGATGCTCCTCGGGGAGAGAAAAGCCAGACGGATCCGGTTCGGCTTTCGCTGGGTGTGTCTGCCAGAGGAGCCTCCAGCCTCATCCCTTTAGGGGCTGAGAGACATTCCCCATCTCTGACCTCACCAGGTCAATGTGCAGCTTCCCATAAAACGCCGGGGAAATCAGCCCTTGAGGTCACCCAAGCCCCTGCTGCTTGTACCTGAATTCACAACAAGTATGGTTACCCAGGGCTCACTGACCTACACTGGCTCCCGGCCGATCAGCCCCTTGGTTTTAAAAATCTTCTCCTTGTCTTGAAATCCCTCCGTATACAGCCCCTATTTACTGGTTATACCGTGGGACAGAATTCAGCTCCTTGGCAAGTGTTAATAAAGATTACATTAAGAACTTTTTAAAACAAGCTTCTAATGCCCTTGTACCCAAAGGAATCGACTTAATTTTTAAATTCGCCCCCATCTCAGTTCATCCATTCCGAAATGATCTGCACATCCCCCCACCCCCAGCCTTAAAAGCTTCTTCAACAACAATAGCAATTTGCATTTATGTAGCGCCTTTAATACGGTAATATGCCCCCAAGGTGCTTCACAAGAGCGTGATCAGGCAGCCTTTGACACTGAGCCACATGAGGAGGCATTAGGGTAGGTGAAGCCTGATCATAGAGGCTGGTTTTAGGGAGCACCCTAAAGGAGGAGGGAGAGAGGCGGGAGAGGTTTACGGAGGGGATTCCAGAGCTGATGGCCCAGGCAGCTGAAGGCACGGTCACCAGCGCTAGCTCTGCCTTCACCTGTCTAGTTCCTGAGCTCTGGTATTCCCTCTCCAAACAGTTAACTCATTCCCTTTCACCATCCCTTTCCTTTCACTACTTTCATTAATCCCCTGTCACTCCTTCTTTTCCACACCTTTGTCACTCTGAGTATAGAACAGAACTTTGCAAGTTGTGTTTCACTTTACGAAGGGTGTTCCTTACCCCACACCTAACCCCTCCCACTTAACGTGACTTCTCTTTTCCAAAAAATATACTTGATTCATGAAATTTGTATAAAGCACCTTATAAAACATTTTGAATCGAAATTTACAGGAAGCGCAAATAAAATTCAAGGTCTCTCTCCGCACGGAGGGCAGAATGTTCCCCTGGTCGGGCAGGCTCGGCGAGAGTGGGCAAGGGGGCAGTCAGAAACCCGGCCTCTGCCCACGATCGGCCTCCGCGCCGCGATTTCACCCACTGCCTGTGCGGGCGAGCGAGTGGGCGGGCAGGAGGAGGGAGAGCCGGGTCTGGTGCCCGCGTGAAAGAGCGTTTCACTGGCTCTGAGAGGCACAGAGCCGCCTCAGGGAGATTGAAGCACCTTTTCCCAAAAAAACAATGAACAAAGGCAGCAACGATTGGAAAAGCCGTTTCCCTGTCATGAGGTCTCCGTCCCGTGAGCTGGGACAGGTTTGTCATTCCAAATTAAGGTTTTTTAGTTCGTGTTTATTTGCTTCGGGAAACCTCATCCCTCCCCGTGGATGAGGTTTCCTTAAAAAAAATGTACAGGCCGCTTGGCCTTTTCGCCCGCCCCGTCAAACGGAATATCGCGCCCCACTTGACGCTCGGGCATGGCGGGTCTGCGCCCGCACACTGATGTAAACCTCTGCCCAGCATGTTCCCCTCTGAGGTGCCTCAGTATAACCGCGACACTCCTAGATATTCACAATATACATTCCAGGCCCGGCTCGCAGCCCCAAGGGGGTTCCAACGCAGTTTCCAGACCCTCGGTGCGCTCGCTGAAAGGCCTTACAGAGTGGCTTTTCCGCCCCCCCATTGTGCCTGACCAGAGGCTGCCCCAAACTCTAGTGCGTCCCTCAGCTCACAGGCCAGGGTTTTCCCGTCGGCCAGCGAGTAAAGTGACCCGCGGGTGACGTCGGGCGGAATTCCCAACATAACCGCGCCCCATTTAAATTTTCAGGTAGGCGGGGGCGCAGCAAAATCAGCTGTGTGCCCGCCGACCTGTCAATGGCCAATTGAGGCCATCGACAGAGTCATTAAACTAATTAATGGACCTGCCCGTCCAACCTTAAGGTTGGCGGGCAGGCCGGGATCCCCGGCGGGCATTAGTAAAAGCACGAAACCTCATTCACCGGTGGGAGGAGGTTTCATGTAGGTTTTTTCAAAATTAATTAAAGTTTTTTAAAAAGTTATGGACATGTCCCAACTCATGTGACAGTGACGCATGAGGGGGCACATCAGGGAATTTTTTTAAAATTTATTTTTAATATTTTTTATTGTGCAGCCGACCTCCCTGAGGCTGCACTTAGCCTCAGGGAGATGAGTGCGTGAAAGAGCACACTCTCAATTTTGGGATTCCCCCCCGCCCGCACAGGGAGTGTTTCCATGCGGACATCATGCTGGGCAGGCCCTTAATCGGCCCACCCACGTAAAATGGTGGCGCGCCCCCAATTCGGGGCGCTGATCAGGGGCATGCCTCAGCGTACCCACCCTTCAACTTCCCTCCCGATGGGGGGGAAATTCTACCCACTGTCCTGGACTTTGGAATGTGCCAGTCTGCAACACTCGCTCGGGGACAACTCTTTGCGCTGGAAGACCAACAAGTTTCGGGCAGACCAAAGCGCGTCTTTCACCGAGTTGATGATCCTCCAGCTGCAGTTGATGTTTGTCTCGGTGTGTGTCCCTGGGAACAGCCCATAGACCACAGAGTCCTGTGTCACAGAACTGCTCGGGATAAACCTCATAGATGTCAATGAGGTCCTCTCTTAAGTCATCCCTTCTCAAAGGTGAGGGTTAAAGTATAAGTGCCACCTCAGGAGGTCCCCAGCATCACAGATGCCAGTCTTCAGCCAATTCAATTCACTCCCACATGATATCAAGAAACGGCTGAAGGCACTGTATAGTGCAAAGGCTATGGGCCCTGACAATATTCCAGCAATAGTACTGAAGACTTGTGCTCCAGAACTTGCCGTGTCCCTAGCCAAGCTGTTCCAGTACAGCTACAACATTGACATCTACCCGGCTATGTGGAAAATTGCCCAGGTATGTCCTGTACACAAAAAGCAGGACAAATCCAACCCGGCCAATTACCGCCCCATCAGTCTACTCTCCACCATCAGTAAAGTAATGGAAGGGGTCATCAACAGTGTTATCAAATGGCACTTGCTTAGCAATAACCTGCTCACTGATGCCCAGTTTGGGTTCTGCCAGGGCCACTCAGCTCCTGACCTCATTACAGCCTTGGTTCAAACATGGTCAAAAGAGCTGAACTCCAGGGGTGAGGTGAGAGTGACTGCCCTTGACATCAAGGCAGCATTTGACCGAGTGTGGCATCAAGGAGCCCTAGCAAAACTGGAGTCAATGGGAATCAGGGGGAAAACTCTCCACTGGTTGGAGTCATGCCTAGCACAAAGGGAGATGGTTGTGAATGTTGGAAGTCAATCATCTCAGTTCCGGGACATCATTGAAGGAGTTCCTCAGGGCAGTGTCCTCGGCCCAACCATCTTCAGCTGCTTCATCAATGACCTTCCTTCCATCATAAGGTCAGAGGTGGGGATGTTCACTGATAATTGAACAATGTTTTTTTTAATTCATTCATGGGTTGTGGGTGTCGCTGGCTAGGCCAGCATTTATTGCCCATCCCAAATTGCCCTTGTTCAGAAGGCATTTAAGAGTCAACCTCATTGCTGTGGGTCTGGAGTCACATGTAGGCCAGACCAGGTAAGGATGGCAGATTTCCTTCCCTAAAGGACATTAGTGACTAAAGGACATCAGCACCATTCGCGACTCCTCAGATACTGAAGCAGCCCATTATCCAGGCTTGGGCTTATAAGTGGCAAGTAATATTCTTGCCACACAAGTGCCAGGCAATGACCATCTCCAACAAGAGAGAATCTAATCATCGTTCCTTGACATTCAATGGCATTACCATCACTGAATCCCCCACTATCAACATCCTGAGTTTACCATTGACAAGAAACTGAACTGGACTAGCCGTATAAATACTGTGGCTACAAGAGCAGGTCAGAGGCTGGGAATCCTGCGGTGAGTAACTCACCTCCTGACTCCCCAAAGCCTGTCCACCATCTGCAAGGCACAAATCAGGAGTGTGATGGAAAACTCCCCACTTGCCTGGATGAGTGCAGCTCCCACAACACTCAAGAAGCTCAACACCATCCAGGACAAAGCAGCCCCGCTTGATTGGCACCACATCCACAAATATTCACTCCCTCCACCACTGACGCACAGTATCAGCAGTGTGTACCATCTACAAGATGCACTGCAGGAATTCACCAAGGCTCCTTCGACAACACCTTCCAAACCCACGACCACTACCATCTAGAAGGACAAGGGCAGCAGGTAGATGGGAACACCACCACCTGGAAGTTCCCCTCCAAGTCACTCACCATCCTGACGTGGGAATATATTGTCGTTCTTTCACTGTCGCTGGGTCGAAATCCTGGAACTCCCTCCCTAACAGCACTGTGGGTGTACCTACACCACATGGACTGCAGCGGTTCAAGAAGGCAGCTCACCCCCACCTTCTCAAGGGGCAACTAGGGATGGGCAATAAATGCTGGCCCAGCCAGTGAAACCCACATCCCGTGAAAGAATTAGGAAAGGTGCATTAACCCATGCAGTTCACCAGCAAGCCAAAGTGAGCTCCCTCCATTGTTTATAACAGGGCTGACAAACTTTGCTGGAACTACCTTGCAGCAGTGTAGGGTTACGACTGGGTGAGGGGGAATAGGCTGGATCCCCCCCTTTTTATTCAACCCCCTCAGTTGCTCGCAACAAAGGTTTGTTTAAAGTTCTTTCCCCATGGATACCTTTTCCCAAATGTATTTACTTTTTAATAAGAAGCCAATCCAACCAGATTCTCTTGAGTCAAAGAAAGAGTAAGTTTATTAGTTAATAAAAATACGAGGAAAAATAATAAAAGACGCGAGACACACACACAGACACACACAGACAAACACAGAAACACACACACACACACACACACATACACACACACACAGACACACACAGACAAAAACAAAAATCTAAAAGCTACTGCGGATGCTGAAAATCCAAAACAAAAACAGAATTACCTGGAAAAACTCAGCAGGTCTGGCAGCATCAGCGGAGAAGAAATCAGTTAACGTTTCGAGCCTTCATGGCCCTTTGGCAGAACTGAAGCATAGTTAGGAGAAGGGAGAAATATAAACTGGTTTGGGGGCGGGGGTGGGGGATGGGGGGGGAAGAGAGAGAGACGTTGAGGGTGTGGTGATTGTGGAGATAAGCAGTGATAGGAGCAGATAATCAAAAGATGTCACAGACAAAAGGGTCAAAGAGGTGTTGAAGGTGGTGATATTTGTCTAAGAAAAGTGCTAATTAAGAATGGAAGACAGGATATTCAAAGTACAGCTCTAGTGGGGGTGGGGTGGACAGACTAACAAGGTTTTAGTTTTAGATTTAAAAATAATGGAAATAGGTGGGGAAAAAAGAATCTATATAAATTATTGAAAAAAAAGCAGGGGGCAGGGGGAGAAACGGGGTGGGGATGGGGGGAGGGGGAGTTTAAGATCTAAAGTTGTTGAATTCAATATTCAGCCCGGAAGGCTGTAAAGTGCCTAGTTGGAAGATGAGGTGCTGTTCCTCCAGTTTGCGTTGGGCTTCACTGGAACAATGCAGCAAGCCAAGGACAGACATGTGGGCAAGAGAACAGGGTGGAGTGTTAAAATGGCAAGCGACAGGGAGGTTTGGGTCTTTCTTGCGGACAGACCGCAGGTGTTCCGCAAAACGGTCGCCCAGTTTGCGTTTGGTCTCTCCAATGTAGAGGAGACCGCATTGGGAGCAACGAACGCAGTAGACTAAGTTAGGGGAAATGCAAGTGAAATGCTGCTTCACTTGAAAGGAGTGTTTGGGCCCTTGGACGGTGAGGAGAGAGGAAGTGAAGGGGCAGGTGTTGCATCTTCTGCGTGGGCATGGGGAGGTGCCATAAGTGGGGGTTGAGGAGTAGGGGGTGATGGAGGAGTGGACCAGGGTGTCCCGGAGGGAACAATCCCTACGGAATGCCGTCAGTGGGGGTGAAGGGAAGATGTGTTTGCTGGTGGCATCATGCTGGAGTTGGCGGAAATGGCGGAGGATGATCCTTTGAATGCGGAGGCTGGTGGAGTGATGGCTGGTGGGGTGATGGACAAGGAGGACCCTATCATGTTTCTGGGAAGGAGGAGAAGGCGTGAGGGAGGATGCGCGGGATATGGGCCGGACACGGTTGAGGGCCCTGTCAACGACTGTGGATGGAAAACCTCGGTTAAGGAAGAAGGAGGACATGTCAGAGGAGCTGTTTTTGAAGGTAGCATCATCAGAACAAATGCGACGGAGGCGAAGGAACTGAGAGAATGGGATGGAGTCTTTACAAGAAGCGGGGTGTGAGGAGCTGTAGTCGAGGTAGCTGTGGGAGTCGGTAGGCTTGTAATGGATATTGGTGGACAGTCTATCATCAGAAATTGAGACAGAGAGGTCAAGGAAGGGAAGAGAAGTGTCAGAGATGGACCATGTGAAAATGATGGAGGGGTGGAGATTGGAAGCAAAATTAATAAATTTCTCCAGGTCCCGACGAGAGCATGAAGCAGCACCGAAGTAATCATCGATGTACCGGAGAAAGAGTTGTGGGAGGGGGCCGGAGTAGGACTGGAACAAGGAATGTTCCACATACCCCATAAAGAGACAGGCATAGCTGGGGCCCATGCGGGTACCCATAGCCACACCACCACAGACACACACATACACACACACACAAACACACTCACAGACACATACACACACACAGACACAGACACACACACAGACACAGACACACACACAGACTGTTATGACACAGCAGTTGGTAAAGGCTGAGTTGTTTAAATGTTTAAATCCCAGAGGGAAACTTGAACAACTGTCATAACCTATATTTTCAATTGGAAAGTTTGAGATGTAGCTCTGAATTCAGGAATAAAACCACCAATCCTCAAGAGGTTTTTTATACAAACTAAATGAAACATTTATTAATTTAACAAGGTATTAAACACATACACATGTTTACAAATTACTACCATAATAACTTTTAAGCAAATCCCCAAATTAATCACTCCCAGGTAAATCTCCACTAAGGTAACAATAACCCATAGACTTTAAACAGACACCAGGCACAGCACATTTGACATTTTGAATTCAAAATGAGGTTCCTTTCAATTTGGTTTCTTTGAATGTAAATTCTCATTGTTTCATGAAGCCTTTGAACTCCAAAGAGAGATGACTTGCTTGACTCTGCGGTGGGGAATGAAGAGGCTGTCCTGTTGTCCTGTTTCTTCCTTCTCGCTGTCTGCCTGCTAGAACACTGGCCTCCAGCAAGAGAGAGAGAGAGAGAGACAGACAGAAAGAGAGAGACAGACAGAGAGAGACAGACAGACAGAAAGAGAGAGAGAGAGAGAGACAGAGAGAGAGAGACAGAGAGAGAGAGACAGACAGACAGAGAGAGAGAGAGAGAGACAGACAGACAGAGAGAGAGAGAGAGAGAGACAGAAGGAGAGATAGAGAGACAGACAGAGACAGACAGAGAGAGAGAGAGAGAGAGACAGAGAGAGAGAGACAGAAGGAGAGATAGAGAGAGACAGACAGACAGAGAGAGAGAGAGAGAGAGACAGACAGACAGAGAGAGAGAGAGAGAGACAGAAGGAGAGATAGAGAGACAGACAGAGACAGACAGAGAGAGAGAGAGAGAGAGACAGAGAGAGAGAGAGGTCGCCTGCTTGACCCTGCAGAGGTGACTGGAGACTAGTGTTTCTCCGTGCTTCTGTCACTGTCACTCACTGGTTTTTCAGCCAGTTTTAACCCATTTTCCCTGTGTATTCCCAGGAGGGGAAATAGGCATGTCTTGCAATCATGTTCTATTTTGCTTTCAACTCAAAAACCTTTTGACATGTTCTGAGGTATAAATCAACAGGAGGTGGGTTTTTTGGATGTCCGATGGGATGTAGTTGGCTGGGGGAACAGTTTCCATTGTCTTCACAAACACAGGAGATCAAAGTCCAGCCTTTTGCATTTTCCTTTCAAGTGTCTCTGTTTGAAATAGGCCTCAACACCTCTTTAGGTGTAACATGCCATGTCCTCTCAGGACAGGCCTGTCGGTATAATGCACATAGGAATTTTCCAGCAAGTGGTCACTTTATAGTATTAGCCATCTTTTAATCAGTGTATTTCTTTTCAAAAGATTTCAATATGCCTGTAATTAGTTGGTGCAATTGTAAGTGGGTCTCACTCTGTTATCATGTCCACTTTCATGACATTAACTTTGACAGGCTGTAGGTACCATCTTTATTTTACCATTTCCTTTGCCCCTCATTACAAGAGTTCGAAATCTTCTGTGCCTCCACTGAAGTGGGAGGGTGAACAGCCAGTGGTCATGGTCCATATCGGTAACAGCGACATCGGTAAAAAGAGGGATGAGGTCTTGAAAGCAGAATATAGGGAGCTAGGGAATAAATCAAAAAGCAGGACCTCAAAGGTAGTTACTCCCAGTGCCACGTGCTAGTGAGATCAGGGATAGGAGAATAGACCAGGTGAATGTGTGTCCGGAGAGATGGTATGAGGAGGGAGGGATTTGGATTCCTGAGGCATTGGGACTGATTCTGGGGAAGATGGGACCTGTACAAGCTAGATTGGTTGCACCCCAGCAGGACCAGGACCAATATCCTCGCAGGGATATTCACTAGTACTGTGGGGGAGGGTTTAAACTAGACTGGCAGGGGGATGGGAACCAGAGCAGGGAGACACAAGAGAAGGAAACAAAGATGGAAATGAAAGACAGGAAAGTAGAAAGCAAAAGTGGAAGGCAGAGGAAACAAGGGCTAGCAGCAAATAGGGCCATAGTACAAAAAACGATGTGTAAAAATGTTAAAAAGACAAGTTTAAAGGCCCTGTATCTAAATGCACGGAGCATTCGCAATAAGGTAGATGAATTAACAGTGCAAATAGACGTAAACGGGTATGATATGATTACGAATACAAAGCCATAGCTGCAGGGTGACCAAGGCTGGGAACTGAATATCCAAGGGTAGTCGATATTTAGGGTGGAGAGGCAAAAAGGAAAAGGAGGTGGAGTGGCATGGTAAGTTAAGGATGAAATCAGTGCGAGAGTGAGAGAGGATATTGGCTCAGAAAATCTAGATGTAGAATCAGTCTGGGTGGAGCTACGAAACAACAAGGGGTGGAAAACATTAATGGGAGTTGTCTATAGGTCTCCAAACAGTAGTAGTAAGGTAGGGTGCTACAGTAATCATGGGTGACTCAATCTACATATAGACTCGGCAAACCTAATTAGCAATAATACTATAGCAGATGAATTCCTGGCTTGCATACGAGATGGTTTTTTAGATGAGCATGTTGAGGAACTGACTAGGGAACAGGCTAAAACAAAAACAGAAACAGAAATACCTGGAAAAACTCAGCAGGTCTGGCAGCATCGACGGAGAAGAGCAAAGTTGACGTCTCAAGTCCTCATGACCCTTCAACAGAACTAAGTAGAAATAAGAAAGGGGTGAAATATAAGCTGGTTTAAGGGGTGGGAGGGAAGAAGGTGGGGGGGTGGTGGGGGGTTTTGGGACAAGCAGCCAGTGATAGGTGGAGATAACCAAAAGATGTCACAGACAAAAGAACAAAGAGGTGTTGAAGGTGGTGATATTATCTAAAGGAATGTGCTAATTAAGAGTAGAGAGCAGGACAAGCAAGGTACAGATAGCTTTAGTGGGGGTGGGGTGAAATAAGCGGTGGGTGGAATACATTTAAAAATAATGGAAATAGATGGGAAAAGAAAAATCTATATAAATTATTGGAAAAAACAAAAGGGAGGGGGAAGAAACGGAAAGGGGGTGGGGATGGAGGAGGGAGTTCAAGATCTAAAGTTGTTGAACTCCATATTCAGTCCGGAAGGCTGTAAAGTGCCTAGTCGGAAGATGAGGTGCTGTTCCTCCAGTTTGCGTTGAGCTTCACTAGAACAATGCAGCAGGCCAAGGACAGATATGTGGGCAAGAGAGCAAGGTGGAGTGTTAAAATGGCAAGCGACAGGGAGGTCACTTCTTTGCCCATTCTCCTAACCTGTCCAAATCCTTCTGCAGCCTCCCCACCTCCTCAATACTACCTGTCCCTCCACCTATCTTTGTATCATCTGCAAACTTAGCCAGGATGCCCTCAGTTCCTTCATCTAGATCATTAATGTATAAAGTGAAAAGTTGTGGTTCCAACACTGACCCTTGTGGAACTCCACTAGTCACCGGCCGCCATCCTGAGAAGGACCCCCTTATCCCCATTCTCTGCCTCCTGCCAGACAGCCAATCTTCTATCCATGCAAGTACCTTGCCTCTAACACCATGGGCTCTTATCTTACTGAGCAACCTCCTGTGAGGCACCTTGTCAAAGGCCTTCTGGAAGTCCAAGTAGATAACATCCATTGGCTCTCCTTTGTCTAACCTACTCGTTACCTCCTCAAAGAATTCTAACAGATTTGTCAGGCATGACCTCCCCTTGATGAAACCATGCTGACTTTGCCTGATTTTACCATGCACTTCCAGGTATTCTGAAATCTCACCCTTAATAATGGACTCTAAAATCTTACCAACGACCGAGGTCAGGCTAATCGGCCTGTAATTTCCCGTCCTTTGCCTCACTCCCTTCTTAAACAGCAATTTTCCAGTCCTCTGGGACCCTCCCTGACTCCAGTGATTCCTGAAAGATCACCACTAACGCCTCCACTATCTCTTCAGCTATCTCCTTCAGAACTAGTGACTAGTGGGGTACAGTAAGGATCAGTGCTTGGGCCCCAGCTTTTCACAATATATATCAATGATTTGGATGAGGAAACCAAATGTAATATTTCCAAGTTTGCTGATGACACAAAACTCGCTAGGAATGTGAGCGATGAGGAGGATGTTAAGAGGCTTCAAAGCGATTTAGACAGATTGAGTGAGTGAGTAAATACATGGCAGATGCAGTATAACGTAGATAAGTGTGAAGTTATCCACTTTGGTAGGTAAAACAGAATGGCAGAGTATTATTTAAATGGTGGTAGATTGGGAAATGTTGATGTACAAAGGGACCTGGGTGTCCTTGTACACCAGTCACTGAAAGCAAGCATGCAGGTGCAGCAAGCAGTTAGGAAGGCAAATGGTATGTTGGCCTTCATTGTGAAAGGATTTGCTTACAGGAGCAAAGATGTCTTACTGCAGCTGTACAGGGCCTTGGTGAACCCACACCTGGAGTATTGTGTGCAGTTTAGGTCCCCTTACCTAAGAAAGGATTCACTTGCCATAGAGGGAGTGCAGTGAAGGTTCACCAGACTGATTCCTGGGATGGCAGGGTTGTCGTATGAGGAGAGATTGGGCCGACTAGGTCTGTATTCACTGGAGTTTAGAAGATTGAGAGGGGACCTCATTGAAACATATAAAATTCTGACAGGGCTGGACAGACTGGATGCAGGGATGATGTTTCCTCTGGCTGGGGGGATCTAGAACAAGGGGTCACAGTCTCAGGATACGGGGTAGACCATTTAGGACTGAGATGCGGAGAAATTTCTTCACTCAGAGGGTGGTGAACCTGTGGATTTCTCTACCACAGGAGGCTGTGGAGGCCAAGTCACTAAATATATTTAAGAAGGAAATAGGTAAATTTCTGGGCTCTAAAGGGTCAAGGGGTGTGGGGAGAGAGGGGGAGTACGGCGTTGAGATAGAGGATCAGCTATGATCATACTGAATAGTGGAGCAGGCTCAAAGGGCTGAATGATCCACCCCTGCTCCTGTTCTACATGCATCTGTGAAACATTTTTCACTGCAACAAATGGCTGGGGATTTCCATTTTCATTCTGAGACAGTCTCTCACTCAGCCAGACATTAACTACAATAGCCCCAGGAGAAATCGATTATCAAAGAGGTTGTGTCCAATTTCTGTGGAATGTTTCTCTTTGAAGCTCATGTAATTTATTTCAGATGACGAGCTGATCTACGCCGACCCTGATTATTGACAAAACAAACACTCCTACCTCTGTTCTTTTTGTTTTCCTCGCTCTACCTTTCTGCTTGTCTTAAATTTTTCTCTGTCTACATCTTGCACATTTTCTCTCTCTGTTATCTCTGACCTTTTCCCCTAATCTTTCTGTAATTCTCTTTTCATTCGCCTTCTCTCTTTTCCTTTCATCATCCTTCCCCTCTTCAGTTCTTTAAGGCTTGCACACTTTCTCTTCCAGCCTATATCCTGACCTATATCTCTCTATTTTTTCATTCTTGGGATGTGGACCTCGCTGGCTAAGGCCAGCATTTTGCTGCCCAAACCCTAATTGCCCTTGAGAAGGTGATGGTGGTGGTGAGCCGACTTCTACAAATGGCCTAGCAAGTTTAGGCCATTTCAGGGGGCAGTTAAGAGTCAACCACATCGAATCTGGAGTCACCATATCGGCCAGACTGGGTAAAGACGGTAGATTTCCCTCCCTCCTGGTGATCAGTGAACCAAATGGATTTTTATAGCCAACTTGTAGCTTCATGGGCTGGGACTTTCCTGTCCAGGCCTGTCTGCTGTGGAAATTCCCACCCGGAGTCAATAAACCTTTGGCTGGTCCACCAACTTTCCTTTCCACCCCACAACGGCTCCTGCTGTGGACAGGAAAGGATAACGCCGGGCGTGATCACTGTATCTAAAGCCAGCTTTTAATTTCATAATTTTTGAATTATCTGAACTTAAATTCTCCAGTTGCCACGGTGAGATTTGTAGCCTTGTCCCTGGGCTATTCGCCCAGGTTTCTGGGTTACTCGCTCCGTGACCTAACAGGTATGCTCATGTATGCTTGTCACACACTTTCTCTTTATTGTTCCATGTTTCTCACACACGTTCTCACTATCCCTCAGGATTCCTCACGTTTAATGTAACAGGATTGTCAACACATTTCCTCAGGGGTCCGATGCCTGAGTGGGGAAGGTTATCCCGAGTCTATGCATCTTGGTGACTGATTATTCTGCTGGGAGGTGACTGGGATAAAACTCAAATTGGGCAGAAAGACTTTGTGTAACATGATTGGCAAAATCTAGAAAGCCACCCAGACAGGAGAAAAAAAGTAAACCAACAGTGAGCTTGATAGTCATGATATAAACAACAAACGCAAAGAATTTTATGATCAAGATTGTTAATAAGTGTGTAACTACTCAGCTATAAGTTGCTACAATAAGCAGCTTCAAAACCCACCACCTTTACCACCTCAAAGGACAAGGGTAGCAGATAGATGGGAAACCACCACCTGGAAGTTCCCCTCCAAGTCACTCACCATCCTGACTTGGAAATATATCGCCGTTCCTTCACTGTCACTGAGTCAAAATCCTGGAACTCCCTCCCTAACAGCACTGTGGGTGTTTGTCCCTTAAATATTAGTCATTGCCTATCCACCATCATGCCTTTTAATAAAGTTCCCCGATCTATCGTAGCCAACTCCCCCCTCATACCTTTGTAGTTTCCTTTGTTTAGTTTTAGCACAGGGACTGCAGCGGTTCAAGAAGGCAGCTCACCACCACCTTCTCAGGGCAACTAGGCCTGGGCAGTAAATGCTGGCCTTGCCCGCGATGCTCACACCCCATGAATAAATGAACAAATTGGCCTTATTGCAGAGCCAGAGGAGTACTACGGCAGGTACTCTTCTGCTGTGATGATACAACAACTTGTATTTATATAGCACCTTTGACACACTGACACATCCCAAGGTGCCTCACAGGAGCATTATAAAGCAAAATATATGACACCAATCCGCAAAAGGATGACCAAAAACCTGGTCAAAGAGGTCAATTTTAAGGAGGTTTAAAGGGGGACAGCGAGTTGGAGAGGCAGAGAGGTGTAGGGAGGGAATTCCAGCGGCCCGGGCAGCTGAAGGTACGGCCGCCAATAGTGGAGCGATTAAAACCGGGGATGCACAAGAGGCCAGGGTTAGATGAGTGGAGATAACTCGGAGGGCTGTGGGGTTGGAGGAGATTACAGAGCTGGGCAGGACGAGGCCATGGAGGGATTTGAAATCAAGGGTGAGGGTTTTAAAACCAAGACGTTGCTTGACCAGGAGCCAGTGTAGGCCAGTGAGCACAGGGGGTGAGAGGGGAAGGGGACTTAGTGTGAGTTAAAACACGGGCGGTGGAGTTTTGGATGACCTCAAGTTTACAGTGGGCAGAATGTGGGAGAGCAGCCAGGAGAGCGTTGGAATAGTGACAAAGGCACGAATAAACTCTGGCAGTATTTAATGCCTGTCATTAACATCCCTTTAATTTCATTGAAAACAAAGTATATATTATTCAACATAATGGCGGGTAGGGAGGGAGTAAGTGAACTATACTTCATCTTTAATTTCAAATTGTATCCATTAACCAATTCTTGTTCACTCTTGTAGTTTATGACTTCATCCAAGCCTTTCATTAATGTACAGTATAGATTAGTCAGTCTCAAATATCCATAATTGCCTGGATAATTTACTGATCTTTAAAAGAGTATCATGAAGCGCTTTCATCAGTTTGGTCATCGTTGGAGAGCATACCCTCCCTTTCTGTCTCTCTATGCAGCCACCCAGGCTCTGAAGGATTGCGGGGTTTGGGAGATGGAAGTTCATTCTACATCACACTCCTTTTGTAAGCTTGCAGCCGACCTGAGGAAGTGGTAGAATATTTGTAAATACATTTCTTTGAGTCTCTCACTCTGCACCGCCAATGATTGTGGATTGGAAGGCTTAGCGATAGGGGTAAACCTTCGGCAATAGAGAGATGGTGACGCGATATATGATGTAACCTGGCCCCTCAGTTAGATTCTCACCTGCAGCTCACTCCTGCGTCACCATGGTGCCATCTGAAGCTGGACTTGACCCCCCCCAGGTGCCTCTTATTCTAGATATGGATCATCAGAACCCCCTCAATTAGATTCCAGCCTGCCTCTCACTCCCAGACCACTAGCTCTCACACCCAGGATGCAGTCCCTTCCTTGCCTGGCCCGCTCGATCTGCAGGTCCTTCAGGCCAATACCTCGATCAAGATGTGCTCTCCTGACAGACAGACACAGCTCCTGGCTCCCACTCTCACCTCCACTAGCCCGCTTTCCCTAGATCAGCCTCACTCTCCCGAAGGAAGGCTTTCAAAAGCACAGCTTTGGGTGATACTGCCTTTATTAGCCAGGTTCAAATGATTCTCTTTTTAGAATGAAGATGAAAGGCTGGCTTTAGAAGGAAGCATCTTAATTATCAATCAGAGTCCCAGCTCGAAACAAATCCTGGGACCTGTTATTCTGGATATAAACAGCAACGACTTATATGCATTTAAAGTCACCCCCAAGGAGATTCACAGGAGCATTATACAACAGAAGTTCACACTGACCCTCATGAAGAGATATTCAGGCAGATGTTGAAGGGATAAGCTTTAAGGAGTGTCTTAAAGGAGGAGAGAGGGAGAGAGAAGTCCAGAGGCGGAGAGGTTTAGGGAGGGAATTCCAGAGCTTGGAGACCTGGCAGTTGATGACACTGCTGCCAACATTGGAGCGACTAAAATCGGGGACGCGCGACGGGCCAGGATTAGAGGAGCGCAGGTATCCGAGAGGGTTTGTGAGGCTGGAGGAGATTACAGGGATAGGGAGGGATGAGGCCATGGTGGGCATGTTCAAGTCGATGTGTGGCTGTTGAACTGGGGGCCAATGTAGGTCAGCGAGAACAGGGGCGATGGGTGAAGGAGATTTAACGCGAGTTAGGACACAGGTAGCGGAGTTCTGGATGATCTCATGTTTGTGGTGTGTGGGAGATGGGAGACCAGCCCGGAGTGCATTGGAATTAGACCATAAGACATAGGAGCAGAAATTAGGCCAATCGGCTCATCGAGTCTGCTCCGCCATTCAATCATGGCTGATAAGTTTCTCAACCCCATTCTCCCGCCTTCTCCCCGTAACCTTTGACCCCCTTACCAATCAAGAACCTATCTGTCTCGGTCTTAGAATTGTCAAATCTAAGGGTAAAAAGACATGGATGAGGGTTTCAGCGGGTGAGCTGAGACAGGGGTGGAGTCGGGTGATGTTCCGGAGGTGGAAATAGGCAGTGTTAGTGCTGACACAGATATGTGATCAGAAGCTCCTCTTGGGGTTAAATATGACATGAAGATTGCAAACAGTCTGGTTGTGCCTCAGAGAGTTGCCAGGGAGAGTGACAGGGTCAGGAGCAGATTTTGTAGCAGGTGCTGAAGGCAATGGCTTAATATTTGGTTGAAGGAAATTTCTGCTCATCCAGTGATGAATAAAGCTGACCAGTCTGAATCTGGCAATTAAATTACATCCTATGACTCACTTCTTGTTATCCATTATTCATACCGCACAAAGCTCTGAGTTGTGTTTCCAGACTGTAAGTCACAGGCTCTATTATTATTAATGTGCATCCATCAGCCCCGGTAATTATCTTCTACCCTACCTCTATCCATCTGCGTGTAACAATAACAAGAAGTTACATTTACATAGCGCCTTTAATGCAGTGAAGCGTTCCAAGACGCTTCGCAGGGGCGGTTGGCCTATCAGAAAACCAACAGCGAGCCAAACCTGTGAGGACAGGCAAACCGGCCGGCAGGTTTTAAGGAGCGTCGTCTAGGAGGTGAGACAGGCAAAGGCACAGCCACCAGTGCAGGTCACGGGTGATGGGTGAGCGGGACTTGGTGTGAGTTGGGATACAAGGCAGCAGAGTTTTGCTGAGCTTAAGTTTATGGAGGGTGGAAGAGAGGAGGATGTTGGGTAAGTCTGTACCTATTAGCTTTCACTTTGAATCTATAATTGATCCATTCCTCTGTCTGTCCATGCTCCAATTGTTTTTGACTGTGGTCTAACTCTTAATGATAGGAGCCAGCCAGACTGCACTCTCAGGGTAAAGTCCTTCCTATTAGCCCTTCTACCAATTGAGCTTCACCTCCCAGAGTGTACAATGCTGCAGCAACTGAGCTCAGCGTTCCGGGTCCTTTGCCAGCATCGGGTGAAAAGCAAATTCCCCGAATGTCTGCTGAAAATCGCCTTCTAATTGATCACTAAGAAGGATGAGAAGTTTAAATCTGTTCAAACAGAGGGAGGCCATCGGGGGAGTGTGAGAAGTCCCGGCAGCTGTTACAAGGGGCTCATGAATGATCTTTCATTGCATCAGATTAAAAATGAGAAATCAGAACTCCCAGGCTGACGTGACAGGTGATTTCAGCATTAATCCAACCTGACTGGAAGATGCCGCGGGGACACGGGGTTGAGCTCACGCTCCAATCTTGCATCTTATTCCAGACGGTGAAGGAACTCGAATCTGTTTTTCATGAAGCGATCCCAACCCTCGGCTTTTGAGTTCCTCTGACGAGCTGGTTCCTGGATTCACTGGGAACACAGACAAGAGGAAAAACCTGTACAAACTCATTCACCGTGCCTGATACCCCGGCAGCAACTGAGGGACTCCGACGCACCCTGACAGGCACAGGCCCAGTTTGGATTCCTGTCAGAATCGTGGCCTAGGAGCCCCCGGGGCCCAAGGGGGGAGGGGACGCGAGTAAAGGGATGCGAACCCAAACCGCCCTATCAATAAAATCTCCAAAGGAGCATTTGGAGCCCATTTTGGACCTCCACCTTCGTGAGTGACCATCCGGCAATGTTGCATATGGGCTTGATGTGCCAACCCGCTGCTGAAGGTCCCTCTCTGGCGTGGTGGATGGTGTGGCATACATTTCCCTTGCCTCCAATTCCTAAGCGTTTGCCTCCCCTTCCTTCACCTCTCAGTTCCCTGCTCCCCTCCAGCCCTATCCCCCCCACCCCCATTCACCGTTACATAGCAGTGGCACTCAGCAGTTTGGACTCTTGCCTGCCTGTTTTTTTTTTTGGCAAATGCTGACATGAAGCACTACCCTGTCCATGGGTGCACGCCTGTAAACGCCCTACCTCTAGGGTTTGGCCAAGGTTTGATGGCTTTTCTTATGGGGGAAGATAAAATGCAGAGAGGGAGATGTTACAGAAGGAAGAATTCCCCAGGCATGGCTTACCAGGCACACAGGACCAATTGATTCTGTTCACGTCTTCACCAAGTTCTCAGTTGCTAATAAAACAGGCATTACCTTTCAATAAAAAGCACCCTATGAAGGTGCCAACCAGCAGAATGAAGCACATCCCGCAGTCAGCTGTTGAGCGATGTGACATGTGTTGGCTGTGCTGTAATTTAGTGGAACAAGCATGTGAAATGTTGGTGGTGATCTTCATTAGAAGCTGTGATATGATACAACGTCGCTCCCAAGGCTGTGAAACTGGCAGTTAACCTCCTCCTCGCTTGGCGGGTATTAAATTGTCTGCAGACTGCTTTGTGTCTTCGGAGAACAGCAAGTCAGTCTGGCAGATGCTGTAACCCTTGTCACTCAGAGCCTACACACAAGAGTGGAGGTGTCAGCTGTGGCTCAGTTCATAGCACCCTCGCCTTTGCGTCAGAAGGTTGTGGGTTCATGTCCCACTCCCGGAAAAAAAAAATCAAGGACTGTGAATGTACTCGAAAGAGTTACACTCGAAGAGTATTCATTGGCCTCGCCCGGCACTTTATTGCGTTTCCTTCCTTGTATCTTTCTCTAATTGCTCTTTAGAGCAATTTTGAGTTAAACACCAGACTTCTCTGTCAAAACAGCTGACACAACAGAAGCAGGAACCTGATTGAGGGAGTGAAGGCTGACAGGGGAGCAAACAAACAGTAAAACTGCTTTTTTTTCCCTTCGCCTGAATCGTTGGAGCTAATCAAACAAATCCTGTGCCTCGGCCTTTTCCAACAGACTGCAAACAAACAACCTTCACATTCTCCCACCCCAGGCTCACATCTCAGGGTAAACTAATTGTTTATTGCTGCCAGTGGGTTTAATGAGTAATTGCACTAAGTCGCACTACATCAAATGCCACAGCACAATGAAGGCCACCCCGCTGCTTCGGAAGACACATCCGCTATTATCGCTGTTATACGAATCGAGGGGAAATGTGGGGGTTATTTTCAGATGGGCGGTGCAAGTTCAGTGGGTTAAAACACTCGAGCACACCATTCAGCTCCTAATTTCCATCCCTTGAGTGCTCTGTCTCTCTCCGCTTCTCTCGAGCTGAAAGAGAATTACGTGCTAATGAGCTTGTTCATGTTGTTAGAGGAAGAATAGACCCTCTGGATGGAACAATTTGTGTGAGTTTTCACTCTGACGAAGGAATGTTCTTGACCCCACCCCCCACAAACAGGACAGTCCTATTCATCTACATAGTCAAACCCTCCTGAAAACTGAGCTGGCTGTCCTTAGCTGAGTCTTAGAACTTGCCTACTCATCATGGAGTCATAAAGTTGTTATGACATAGAAGGCTATTCAGCCCATCGAGTTCTTGCCAGCTCCCTGTTTATCTCATCTCCCTGCTCTATCCCCATAGCTGTGCAAGTTTATTTCCTTCAAGTGCCCATCCGATTTCCTTTTGAAATCATTCATTGTCTCCGCTTCCAACCCTTGTGGGTAGTGAGTTCCAGTTCGTTACCACTCCCTGTCTAAAAACAATTCCCCTACATCTCTCACCTAGAACCTCATACCTGTGTCCCCCCCCCCCAGTCCTGATGGGAACAGTTTTTCCTTGTCTACCTCACAATCTTGTACACCTCTATCAGATCTCCCCTCAATCTCCTTTCACTCCAAGGAGAACAGCCCCAGCTTCTCCAACCTCACCCTGTCTTTAAAATCGCCTCATCCCTGGAACCATTCTGGTCAATCTCTCTCCGCACCCTCTCAAGGACCCTCACATTCTTCCTAAAGTGCGGTGACCAGAACTGGATACAATGCTCTAGTTGGGGCCTAACCAGAGCTTTATAAAGGTTCAGCATAACTCCCTGCTTTTGTATTAAATGCCCCTATTTATGAAGCCCAAAATCCCATATGCTTTGCTAACCGCTCTCTCAATATGTCCTGCCACCTTCAAAGGTCGATGCATATGAACCCCCCAAACACCCCCCACCCCCACTATGTCTCTCTGTCCCTGCACACTCTTTGGAACTGTGCCATTAAGTCTATACTGCCTCTCCCTCTCCCTTCTGTCAAAATGCTTCACCTCACATTTCTCTGTATTAAATTCCACCTGTCACTTGTCTGGCCATTCCGCCAGCCTATCTGTGACCTATTGCCATCAATTGGTGTCATCCTCACTGTTTCCCACTCTTCCAAGTTTGATATCATCAGAATATTTTGGAATTTTACTCTTTAGTCCAATACATGTTTACCTATGTTAAAAAAGCAGAGATCCTAGCACTGACCCTTGAGGAACACCATTGTCTCCTGCCCTGCAGTCTGAATTTACCACCACTCGCTGTTTTCTGTCCTTAAGCCAATTTTTTATCCAAGCTGACACTGACCTTCCTATTCCATTAGCCTCAAGTTTGTTAACCAGCCTTTTATGTGGTACTTTGTCAAACGCTTTCTTAAAATCCATATAAACAACATCCACCACATTCCCTTCATCAACTTTCTCTGTTACTACATCAAAAGCTTTCACTAGCCAAGCACGACCTGCCTTTTACAAATCGGTGCTGGTTCCCCTTAACAAACTCAAACCTCTCCAAGCGCCTGTTGATTTTTTACCTGATTATTGTTTCTAAAACCTTACCCACCACTGATGTTAAACTGACTGGTCTGTAGTTACTCAAGCTGCCCTCACACCCTTTCTTGTGTAAGGTGGGGGGGTCACATTTGCCACTCCCCAATCCTCTGGCATCCCCTACTACCGCACCCCCCCCCACCGCCCCCCGGATCGAGGGAAGATTGGAAGATTATGACAACCCTTCCGTTATCTCCAATCCCACTTCCTTTAGCAATCTGGGATGCAAAGTACCTGGACCAGGGATTTATCCACTCTGAGCATAGACAGCCTTTCCTGTACGTCCTGCCTCTCAGTTTTCAACCCATCCGTTACCCCTACCATCTCCGCTTCTACCGATACTTTGTCAGCTCCCTCTTCCTTAGTAAACACCGATACAAAGGACCCATTAAATATTCTAGCCTTACTCTGCTCCTCTAAGCTTTTTAACCCTCTTAGAGGGGCAGAGTAAGGCTAGAATATTTAATGAGTACTTTGTATCGGTGTTTGCTAAGGAAACTTTTTAACCCTCTTTGTCTCTAATTGGCCCCGCCCCAGCTCGTTCCACTTGCAGGTCAGAAAGGACTCCTGGCACTTCCCATCACAATGCACATCCCCTTTAAGAGGTGCCTTTAAGAGGCTCTAGCCACCTGTGATTTCAGGCACCTTGGCTGATGCATGCAGTCAATGAACAGCATGGGGAGTGTTCATTTTACGTAGCAATGATTTAAAACAGTTTAAGGTGCTGCCTGCAACACAATGAATGGCCACAGGTTAATCTCCACACCCACTTTCAGGCGTTACTCAATTTAAACTCTGGTATGTTCTGGGCCCTGGGTCAGAGCATCAGAAGACTGAATACAAAAGGCTGAGAGAGGAGGGTGTCAGAGAAGGTGAGCTAGTAAGGTACAAAATTGTGCAAAGAGTAATGATAATGTCATGCAGACTCATGAGAGAGGCGGCAGAATTTAAAAGGTGATTAAATTGATTAACATCTTCTGTTTAATTTAAAAATAACTAGAATGTGTCATCGCCCAGCCAGCGAGACTCTTCCCTCTGTTCATGTTGTACTCTTGATTGTATGAAGGTTGCTCATGGCCCTCCCCGTCCTCTACCTCTGGTCGTCTTTATCCATGGCGTGCAGTCCATGCCTAGTAGACAGGTCGTGGTGCTGCCCATCCAAATCACCTTCCTGGGATCTTTTTCCGTTTAATAAAACCTTCCCTGATGTTGATGAACACATTGCCACTGGCTCCTCTCGCCACACATCCAAACCATGACAACTCTCTTTAGGCAATGCAATCTTGGCCTTTCTCTCATCTGACCCAAAACTTCTTTATTGCTTACTCTGCTTTTGCCAACATCCTTGTGGAGCACCACATTTCACCTGTTGACCCTGCCTTTTGCTCCTGTCCTGATTGTCCACGTTTCACTCACAGCCATGTCACTGCAGCCGGCACACAATCCTCCAGGAGGAGTCCTTTCCACGTTGCGATGTTAAGGTTCCTTCTTAAAATTTCTTTCTGGGTTCTTGATCAGCAAGGGGTGGGGGGGGTGGGTGAAAGGTTATCGGGTGGTGGGGTTGGGGGGGTGCAGGCGGGAATGTGGGGTTGAGGTTACAATTCGGGTCACCCATGGTCTTGTCGAATGGCGGAACAGGCTTGAGGGGCTGAGTGGCCTGCTCCTAGCTCCTAATTCGTATGTTCAAGCCCCATAAGGCCACCCATTCCAATTCTTTTGGTTTTACTGATGGATTTTCTACACTAGCGCCAACAGAACTGTAACTTTTAACTTGCTCTGGTTCTTGTTTATCCGATTTGATGGTGATTTTTGCTCCTGGCTTTTTCCTGGCAACCACGATGACCATCTTTTTTATGCATTCATCTCCGCTGCATTATTCATTACAGGCTTGATTAATCTCATCTATCAAGAGTCGATTTTCAGTTCTCCTCCACTGTGGGCAATCATTATGGTATCACCTGAAAATCCAATCATTACCAGACTCTCTCCGTTCATTAGGAGACTACAAGAGGTTCCACACAGAGAAGCTCTGTGGCACTTGACTTGCTCCTAGTTTGACTTGTGTAAACAGAACAGAGACTGAACTTTCTTCAGATGGCTGGCGTCCTGTTGTCGTGCCCGAAAGCGGGAGCCCATTCCCCCCTTTGGTGGGTAGCAGGGCCTGGACAGTATATTGCCGGCGTTGTGCTCTCTTGAATTAGCCACCTTTGGGGCTGGGTGGGGGTTCAGCCCAGGCAGAGCATTTGTTGCTAGGGAGGAGACAGCCTTTGCTGACAGGAGCCATCCCCTGGGAGCACGGAGTGCCAGTAAAGGAAGCCACCAGCCCCCACACCCAGGACAGGTTGGGAGGCCGCCAGGTTTCACTGGGTGGTCTCCCCATATGGTGGTAGGCACCCTCCACCTCCCCCCCCACCCCCCGCATCCCCCCCCACCCCCCAATAACCCCGGTGTAGGCAAAATGCCCATGGAGGTGGGAACTGGCCCTTAATTCATCACTTGAGTGTCTCAATTGGCCTCCCTCCAGGTGGCTGATCTCCCAGCATTCCCTGCTGCCGGCAATATGACAGCAGGAAAACGTCAGGCTCCCCCTCCTGAGACCTCCCCCCCCCCCACCCCCCGCCATATTGCCAGCCCTCCAGCCTCCCAGCCCCTCACCAAAGGCCCCTCCAAATTCTGGCCCAGAATTGTTTGCCTACCACTCTTCCTGACGTGGGGAGATCTGCCTGGGTCACTCACCTCCTGGTCAGTGTACATAGTGTATTGTGTAGCTTAGACGTGAATCAGATTTTTCAGCATTTCCAACCTTTGAGCTTGTTCAAAGGGATCAGGGGTAGAGGATACCCTGTTAAAAACCTTTTCTATTAGTGGGGGGGAAAGCATTAACTGGGGTTCACAGCCAAAATGGATAGTCAGCCTAGGAAAGACAGGCAAAGACAGTCCCAAACTTCTGCACCAGTTTTTCTGAGTTTTGTCCTCTCTAGCCCATGGGCTCTGAGGCCGAAATAATTAATTTAAAAATAACCAGAACGTGCTATCACCTAGTTAACGAGACTCCTTTCTCTCTTCATGTAGTGCTCTTGACTGTCAGAAGGTTGCTCATGGCAGCTATCCCACCTTTGAGTGTCAATATAGGAAACCCAAAGACATACGTTGTTCCAAATATATTCAATCAATACATTGACATTTGGGCTCTGCTTTCTCACCTGGGCCTCCTTTCCCCATTCCACTTTTCCTCATCTTCCTACCAATCCAACCTCCAGCGTCTTAAACTGTGCAGTGCCTCGATCCGCACATAGACGTCTACAGTGCAGAGGGAGGCCATTCAGCCCATCATGTCTGCACCAGGCAACAAAGATCTGACTACACTAATCCCATTTTCCAGCGCTTGGCCCATTGCCCTGGAGGCTAAGGCAACACAAGTGAATATCTAAATACTTCTTAAACGTTACGAGAGTTTCTGACTCAACCACCCTTTCAGCCAGTGAGTTCCAGACTCCCACCACCCTCTGGGTGAAAAAATATCTCCTCAACTCCCCTCTTAGCCTTCTACCTCTTACCTTAAATCTATGCCCCCTTGTTATTGAACCCTCTACTAATGGAAAAAGTGCCTTCCTATCCACCCTATTTATGCCCCTCATAATCTTACACACCTCTATCAGGTCCCTCTCAACCTTCGCTGCTCCAAGGAAAACAACCCCAGCCTATCCGATCTTTCCTCATAGCTCAGACCCTCCAGCCCAGGCAGCATCCTGGTAAATCTCCTCTGCACCCTCTCCAGTGCAATCACATCCTTCCTATAATGTGGTGACCAGAACTGCATGCAGTACTCCAGCTGTGGCCTAACCAGCATTTTATACAATTCCAACATAACCTCCCTGCTCTTGTATTCAATACATCAGTTAATAAAGGCAAGTATCCCATATGCCTTATCAGCCACCTTAACTACATGTCCCGCTACCCTAAGGGATCTGTGGATATGCACACCAAGGCCCCTCTGATCTTCAGCACTTTCCAGGGTCCTACCATTCATAGTGTAATCCCTTGCCTTGTTAGCCCTCCCCAAGTGCATTACCTCACACTTTTCCGGGTTGATTTCCATTTGCCACTGCTCTGCCCACCTGACCAGTCCATTGATATCCTCCTGCAGTTTACGGCTATCCTCCTCACTATTTACCACCCTGCCAACCCTCTCCTGTGATAAAAGCCATGATGTCCCTCAAATGTCCCACTGAACTCCAGATCCAATCCAATTTGGCCAATGTGCTCAATGATGTTGTCCAATCATCTCTCCTCTCATCTTCTGTCCACTTCTGAATTGACCATTGGGAGTGTCAGCAAGCAAGGTCAGCCCAATCCAACCCACACACACGGCAGTACAGACTGCCAGCCAATTATAAAATGGGAAGGCTGCTTCTACCCTGGAACAGCGGCGCTGAGGTCAGGGGCAGGAGCCCCAGCCGCTTTGGAGTGGATGGACAAGTGAAGTTGAGACTGGCAATCAGCCATAACCATAATGAATGGAGGGGCTGAATGGCCCACTCCCACTGTGGTTTCTAATGTTCTAATGCTGTCACAACTGCTAGTACTAGATAACTCAACACACCTATGAATCCAAGCTTGAGGGTAAGTCAGGCTTGTGGACTAAAGTTAGATTTAATGGACTTATAGAAATTACAGCACAGGGCAAAACTATCCAGCCCATCACGCCAGTTGTGTCGCTAGCTCTACAGCCAGAGGTATCACCCCCAATCCTACTTTGCTAATCTTACCCCACATCAGATTACATTCTTCCTTTCCAAACGAATACGCAACTCCCTTTCAAAGCAGTGTCCTCAACTCTGCCCCGTTGGTCACTGGTTGGAAAGCATTCCATAGTCTACGTGAAAACATTTCATCCCACTTTCCCCTTTGTTGCACTTCTCAGAAGCTGTGGGATGGTTGGAACCAATCCAGACCACAGATATTTGAGAATCTGCATAAGAGGAAGGAAGTAAAGTAAATTGGAGATGTCAGAAAGCAATACTTTGCTCATCAGTGTGTCAGTGGAAATTCCCCACCCTGCAAACGCTCAGCTGATGTTCCATTTAGACCTACACATGGAGCAACAAATGAATTCTGAGAGAGGATTTATGGTTCGCCTTATCCAGGCAGCAATATTGATGTTGGAAAATCAATTTCTCTTTAATCTCTAATATTACATTGTTCAGGTAGTCAGACGCACTGGTAGCCCCAAAACCGAGAATCAGAAGCACAATAACAGCCAAAAAGTGACACCTTTTTTTTTAAAGATTCTTCAAAGGCACGAACAATAATTCTCACTGGGACATGGTTCCATCAGTTTTCAAAACAAGAGGCTTGCATTCATATTGCATCTTACGATCGTGCTCTGAATTGCCTCGGTGTTTTAAGTAGATTGAATTACTAAAAATGCTTAGGCAGCATGTGTGGATAGAAAAAATGAGCCCCTGGGGGTATTTTAAACCCCTCCCCTCCCCTCCCGCCTCCCTCCCCACTCCTCTTGCCAAAACAGAGAGGGGAGGTTAAGGTATATGGGCAATGTCACAACGATATGCCTATAACTTAATTATAGAAAGTACTGAAGATGCAGTGTGCAATTTATAATTCAAAACTTACTGCTAGCAATAAACTAGTCATTGAATAAATCAGTGAATGTAACAGTATAATAGTATCAGCGCTGAGTCACTAACCCCTTTGTTTAAGGCTCAGGTTAATTTAGTCCAGGTAGCCAACAGTGACAGTGGAAGAGTCATACGGACTCGAAACGTTAACTGTGTTCCTCTCCGCAGATGCTGACAGACCTGCTGAGTTTTTCCAGGTATTTTTGTTTTTGTTTTGGATTTCCAGCATCCGCAGTTTTTTTGCTTTTACCTTAGTGACAGAAGGACACTTCATTATCAGGATCTGCTCTACATGTTCCTGCCACTTCACTGAAGAATATTATCAGGGAACTTCCGTCTCTCAGGTAAGGAGCTGTCACTCAAGTTCCACACCCCACGGGCTGATTTACAGCTCACCTCAACCAAGTGGGCTGGGAGAATGTTTCATTAATACTGAGCCAAGAGTTTTAAATAAAGGACAGCACCAACTAGGTA
>NC_135889.1:3429089-3601943 GCF_964194155.1 Cetorhinus maximus | reverse complement strand
TACCCTAAGGGATCTGTGGATATGCACACCAAGGCCCCTCTGATCTTCAGCACTTTCCAGGGTCCTACCATTCATAGTGTAATCCCTTGCCTTGTTAGCCCTCCCCAAGTGCATTACCTCACACTTTTCCGGGTTGATTTCCATTTGCCACTGCTCTGCCCACCTGACCAGTCCATTGATATCCTCCTGCAGTTTACGGCTATCCTCCTCACTATTTACCACCCTACCAACCCTCTCCTGTGATAAAAGCCATGATGTCCCTCAAATGTCCCACTGAACTCCAGATCCAATCCAATTTGGCCAATGTGCTCAATGATGTTGTCCAATCATCTCTCCTCTCATCTTCTGTCCACTTCTGAATTGACCATTGGGAGTGTCAGCAAGCAAGGTCAGCCCAATCCAACCCACACACACGGCAGTACAGACTGCCAGCCAATTATAAAATGGGAAGGCTGCTTCTACCCTGGAACAGCGGCGCTGAGGTCAGGGGCAGGAGCCCCAGCCGCTTTGGAGTGGATGGACAAGTGAAGTTGAGACTGGCAATCAGCCATAACCATAATGAATGGAGGGGCTGAATGGCCCACTCCCACTGTGGTTTCTAATGTTCTAATGCTGTCACAACTGCTAGTACTAGATAACTCAACACACCTGTGAATCCAAGCTTGAGGGTAAGTCAGGCTTGTGGACTAAAGTTAGATTTAATGGACTTATAGAAATTACAGCACAGGGCAAAACTATCCAGCCCATCACGCCAGTTGTGTCGCTAGCTCTACAGCCAGAGCTATCACCCCCAATCCTACTTTGCTAATCTTACCCCACATCAGATTACATTCTTCCTTTCCAAACGAATACCCAACTCCCTTTCAAAGCAGTGTCCTCAACTCTGCCCCGTTGGTCACTGGTTGGAAAGCATTCCATAGTCTCCGTGAAAACATTTCATCCCACTTTCCCCTTTGTTGCACTTCTCAGAAGCTGTGGGATGGTTGGAACCAATCCAGACCACAGATATTTGAGAATCTGCATAAGAGGAAGGAAGTAAAGTAAATTGGAGATGTCAGAAAGCAATACTTTGCTCATGTGTGTCAGTGGAAATTCCCCACCCTGCAAACGCTCAGCTGATGTTCCATTTAGACCTACACATGGAGCAACAAATGAATTCTGAGAGAGGATTTATGGTTCGCCTTATCCAGGCAGCAATATTGATGTTGGAAAATCAATTTCTCTTTAATCTCTAATATTACATTGTTCAGGTAGTCAGACGCACTGGTAGCCCCAAAACCGAGAATCAGAAGCACAATAACAGCCAAAAAGTGACACCTTTTTTTTTAAAGATTCTTCAAAGGCACGAACAATAATTCTCACTGGGACATGGTTCCATCAGTTTTCAAAACAAGAGGCTTGCATTCATATTGCATCTTACGATCGTGCTCTGAATTGCCTCGGTGTTTTAAGTAGATTGAATTACTAAAAATGCTTAGGCAGCATGTGTGGATAGAAAAAATGAGCCCCTGGGGGTATTTTAAACCCCTCCCCTCCCCTCCCGCCTCCCTCCCCACTCCTCTTGCCAAAACAGAGAGGGGAGGTTAAGGTATATGGGCAATGTCACAACGATATGCCTATAACTTAATTATAGAAAGTACTGAAGATGCAGTGTGCAATTTATAATTCAAAACTTACTGCTAGCAATAAACTAGTCATTGAATAAATCAGTGAATGTAACAGTATAATAGTATCAGCGCTGAGTCACTAACCCCTTTGTTTAAGGCTCAGGTTAATTTAGTCCAGGTAGCCAACAGTGACAGTGGAAGAGTCATACGGACTCGAAACGTTAACTGTGTTCCTCTCCGCAGATGCTGACAGACCTGCTGAGTTTTTCCAGGTATTTTTGTTTTTGTTTTGGATTTCCAGCATCCGCAGTTTTTTTGCTTTTACCTTAGTGACAGAAGGACACTTCATTATCAGGATCTGCTCTACATGTTCCTGCCACTTCACTGAAGAATATTATCAGGGAACTTCCGTCTCTCAGGTAAGGAGCTGTCACTCAAGTTCCACACCCCACGGGCTGATTTACAGCTCACCTCAACCAAGTGGGCTGGGAGAATGTTTCATTAATACTGAGCCAAGAGTTTTAAATAAAGGACAGCACCAACTAGGTAACAACACAGGCTGGTTCAGTAAAATACATTGACGTTGTACGGACTGCATTCCCCCACAAGCAGGGGTCACCTATACATCGTCTTGCACAAGTTGCAGGCAATATTCAGATGGCAGAGAGGTGCAAAATATTTTTTTTAAAAGGTGTCACCAGGGTTGAGAGGTTATGATCAAAAGGAAAGATTAACCAGGCTAGGTCTCTTCACTTTGGGAAAGAGAAGGTTGAGGGATGACCTGACGCAGGCCGTTAATATTATTAATGGGTTTGAAGAGTAGACTCCGGGAGAATGTTTCCACTTGTGGGGGAGTTCAACATGAGAGGTCATCAAGGGAAGATAGTCAGCACTGAATGAAGAGAAACTCCTTTACCCAGCGGGTGGCGAGAATGTGGAACACACGGGCACAGGGAGTGGGTGAGGTGAATAGGGTAGATGGATTTAAGGGGAAGCTAGACAGGTACACAAAGGAGGAAGGAGCAGAAGGATATCCTGATCGTGGTGAAATGAAGGCTGGTGGAGCAGAAACAGACCATGGTCTAGTTGGGCTGATTGGCCTGAGTCTATGCTTTAAATTCTATACAATCTGTGTGAGCGTTGGCTGGACAAAAACCAGTTAAATCAACAGGTTGACTCTTTACAAAGACTAAAATGGAACAGAAATTACTGGAAATGCTCAGGCAGCAACTGGTGGGTAGAAAAGATGAGCCCTGGGGGTATTTTAAACTACACCCCACCCGCCTCTCCGCTGCCTCCCCCACGACCCCCTGCCAAAAGGGAGAGGGGAAGTTTGAATCCAGCAGGAGGTTAAGGTATTAAAACTCTGAGTCCCGACCCCAATCTGTACCCAACCCACCCGCCTCCGGGTTTAACAGAGGGGAACAGGAGGAGGGTCTGGGGAGATCCCCAAATGTGAAAAGGAAGCTGTCAGCCTCATGGGGGATTTCAAACTCTGGACATGGGGGTTCCCCGAGGGGGGAATCCAACAGCCGGGACCAGGGAAGCGAGGGTCCCACATCCGACCTGTGGATTCCAGAGATCCTGACTGGGACAATTCCATTCACATTCCCGGCCATTGACAATTACCCCCCCTCCCCCCGAGCTTCCCCACACCCCCCTCCCCCTCCCCCACCCCCACCCCGAGCTTCCCCACACCCCCCTCCCCCTCCCCCACCCCCACCCCGAGCTTCCCCACACCCCCCTCCCCCTCCCCCACCCCCACCCCGAGCTTCCCCACACCCCCCTCCCCCTCCCCCACCCCCACCCCGAGCTTCCCCACACCCCCTCCCCCTCCCCAACCCCGAGCTTCCCCACACCCCCCTCCCCCTCCCCCACCCCCACCCCGAGCTTCCCCACACCCCCCTCCCCCTCCCCCTCCCCCTTCCCGAGCTTCCCCACACCCCCTCCCCCTCCCCCAACCCCACCCCGAGCTTCCCCACACCCCCCTCCCCCTCCCCCTCCCCCTTCCCGAGCTTCCCCACACCCCCCTCCCCCTCCCCCAACCCCACCCCGAGCTTCCCCACACCCCCCTCCCCCTCCCCCTCCCCCTTCCCGCGCTTCCCCACACCCCCTCCCCCTCCCCCACCCCGAGCTTCCCCACACCCCCTCCCCCTCCCCCACCCCGAGCTTCCCCACACCCCCTTCTTCCCCATCCCGAGCTTCCCCTCACAGCCACCGACCAACCCCCTGCCTCCCTGGAGCCTCCAGCCTCTCACCCTCCACCTCCCCCATTTCTCACCCAGACACCAGGATCAGCCCCTCCCCCAGGGTCACCGTGCGCCGACCCCAGTATCAGTCCCTCCCCCAGGGTCACCGTGCGCCGACCCCAGTATCAGTCCCTCCCCCAGGGTCACCGTGCGCCGACCCCAGTATCAGTCCCTCCCCCAGGGTCACCACGCCCCGACCCCAGGATCAGCCCCTCCCCCAGGGTCACCGTGCGCCGACCCCAGGATCAGCCCCTCCCCCAGGGTCACCGTGCGCCGACCCCAGGATCAGCCCCTCCCCCAGGGTCACCACGCCCCGACCCCAGGATCAGCCCCTCCCCCAGGGTCACCCTGCGCCGACCCCAGTATCAGTCCCTCCCCCAGGGTCACCCTGCGCCGACCCCAGGATCAGCCCCTCCCCCAGGGTCACCACGCCCCGACCCCAGGATCAGTCCCTCCCCCAGGGTCACCGTGCGCCGACCCCAGGATCAGCCCCTCCCCCAGGGTCACCGTGCGCCGACCCCAGGATCAGCCCCTCCCCCAGGGTCACCGTGCGCCGACCCCAGGATCAGCCCCTCCCCCAGGGTCACCGTGCGCCGACCCCAGTATCAGTCCCTCCCCCAGGGTCACCACGCCCCGACCCCAGGATCAGCCCCTCCCCCAGGGTCACCGTGCGCCGACCCCAGTATCAGTCCCTCCCCCCGGGTCACCACGCCCCGACCCCAGGATCAGCCCCTCCCCCAGGGTCACCACGCCCCGACCCCAGGATCAGCCCCTCCCCCAGGGTCACCACGCCCCGACCCCAGGATCAGCCCCTCCCCCAGGGTCACCGTGCGCCGACCCCAGGATCAGCCCCTCCCCCAGGGTCACCGTGCGCCGACCCCAGGATCAGCCCCTCCCCCAGGGTCACCGTGCGCCGACCCCAGGATCAGCCCCTCCCCCAGGGTCACCGCGCGCCGACCCCAGGATCAGCCCCTCCCCCAGGGTCACCACGCCCCGACCCCAGGATCAGCCCCTCCCCCAGGGTCACCACGCCCCGACCCCAGGATCAGCCCCTCCCCGGGGGTCACCGCGCGCCGACCCCAGGATCAGCCCCTCCCCCAGGGTCACCACGCCCCGACCCCAGGATCAGCCCCTCCCCCAGGGTCACCGTGCGCCGACCCCAGGATCAGCCCCTCCCCCAGGGTCACCGTGCGCCGACCCCAGGATCAGCCCCTCCCCCAGGGTCACCACGCCCCGACCCCAGGATCAGCCCCTCCCCCAGGGTCACCACGCCCCGACCCCAGGATCAGCCCCTCCCCCAGGGTCACCACGCCCCGACCCCAGGATCAGCCCCTCCCCCAGGGTCACCCTGCGCCGACCCCAGGATCAGCCCCTCCCCCAGGGTCACCCTGCGCCGACCCCAGGATCAGCCCCTCCCCCAGGGTCACCGTGCGCTGACCCCAGGATCAGCCCCTCCCCCAGGGTCACCCTGCGCCGACCCCAGGATCAGCCCCTCCCCCAGGGTCACCGTGCGCCGACCCCAGGATCAGCCCCTCCCCCCGGGGGTCACCCTGCGCCGACCCCAGGATCAGCCCCTCCCCCAGGGTCACCACGCCCCGACCCCAGGATCAGCCCCTCCCCCAGGGTCACCCTGCGCCGACCCCAGGATCAGCCCCTCCCCCAGGGTCACCACGCCCCGACCCCAGGATCAGCCCCTCCCCCCGGGGGTCACCCTGCGCACCGACCACAGGATCAGCCCCTCCATGTTGTCCCCTGGTCTCCATTCCCTGTTCAACCGGGAGCCCAGCCTTCTGGGGGAGGGGGATGTCGGCGATGTCTCAGAAGGACCACCCGCACTCCCCTCCCCACCACCCGTGCCCCCTCCCCCCACCCGTGCCCCCTCCCCCCACCCCCCACTCCCCCCCACCACCCCACCCCCACCACTCTCCCCCCTCCCCCGCCCCCGCCACAGCATCTTCAGGGTTCACCTACTGGGCTACGCTCCTCACACTCCCAGCCGGGTGGTAAAATGACTGGATAAGGTCGGGGCGGTAAGAGGTTTGAGGCCAGTGCTGAGTGCGGAGGAGTGGGCATGGGGTTGGCAGCAACGAGAGGGAGGGCGGTGAAGATTAAAGCAGGAAAGGGGGAGATGTTGCAGGGTAAAAGCAGCTGGTCAACGGAAAAGGCAAAGAAAGATGAAGAGGTGAGTCCACCTCCCCAGCAGCTACCCTGGGAAGTGGGAACAGAGATTACCGTCTGAAACGATCGAACTCAAGTGTTGAGTTTGGTAGGCTGTAAAATCTGATGCCTGTGTTCTGTTTACAGCCCTGACTGAACTCACCACTTGTCCCTCACACCTCACACCAGAGCACAGCCGTCCGTCAGCCTGAGTGTGAGGTCCCAGCATTGAGCGTGACAGGATTTCGCAGGCAGCTGTGGCTGGCACACTGTGCAACAACATACACCTTTAAACACTAAAACACCCACCGAGATTCACAGCAAGGTTATAAAACCAACAGTGACACCAAACCACACAAGGAGACACCAGGGCACATGGCCTTGGTCAGTGAGTTAGGTTTTAATGTGCAGCTTGAAGGAGGGGAGTAGGATTGAGAGACAGAGGGGTTTAGGGAGGGAATGATCTCATCCGCTCCACCAGGGTAAGTCACTCTTCTCATCTCTCTCAGCTCACACACTCACAAACCCATCGCACACCCACATCTCACTCACTGCCACCTCAAGGGACATCACTACTCACCCTCACACACCCTCACACCTCCATCTGGCCTCACCCCCCTCTGAAGCTTTCGTCCTTATCCTGTCCAGGGCTCCACCCGCCACCCACACACGCCAGGCATCCTTATCATCTGCCCTCACGTGTGTCCTGCTCACACTCCCCCCACCTGTCTTCATGCAGGACAAGCTACCTCACAATAAGGAGAGTTCCCAGACCGGGGCTGGGGTTCCTGAGATCTGGGTTCTCATAGACTTCGAGAACAGAGCCGTAGATCTGGCCAGAGAGGACGTAGACCGTGCCTGCGCTGACAGTGAGGTTAGCAGTTCACCCCCAAGTGAGGATCCTGCACCAGAACACCCATCAGACAGCCAGACTGAGAGCGACTTCCCCATTTCAGAATCACCTGCCATGCACTAATTCTCTCTCTTTTCTTTTGTAGACCCCTCTGGGAAACTGCCCAGGGCATCCACAAGCCAGGCCCTCAACTCCCCGACAGCACCTCGGATGAGGAACCTGAGGACAGAACCAGTGACCCATCACAGAGCTCACCCACACCCTCCACCAGCGCAGAGACACACACCTCGGTGAGACCCAGCTTTAGAGTAGCCTCGGGATCACAATCTGGTGAGCACATCGCACTGTCTGATCCACAGCAGGTGGAGGCAGGGACTTCCCAGGTCCCCGGCACTCGGAGGACTGCTGGAGGCCACGATTCTGCTGGGTCTGAGTCAGATGAGGAGCCTCTGGACTCGGTCATGTCACAGTTGCTGGAGCTGCAAAGGCAAGCTCGGGAACATCAGGAAGGGATGTCCGCTGCACTCCTCAGATTGCAAGGCACGATGGAGGAGTCTGTCCGTCTTCAGGCTGAGGTGATAGCGCCGGCATTGCCAACGCACCCAGGGCAACACTGGCAGGATTACCATGGGGAACTTGGTCCAGGATGTCACTCCTGCCCTGCTGCGCGGGCTCAACTCCATCACTGGCGCCAAAGTTGGCCTCCAACAGTGTGTACGCGAGAGGGGTTCTGGGCAGCTCGATCTCACTCCAGCTACCCCTTCCCCTCAAGGAGTCAGCCTGGGGCCCTCGGGCACCCATAGGAAGGAGGATCAGCAGGTGCACACTCCGGGCCCATCCACCTGGGTGACTCCGGGAGTGTCCGGCCCATCCGAATCCCCTCTTCCTGTGACCCCAGCAGCTCCAGCTCCACAGGCTGAGGAGGGTGTCACTGCCACACAGCAGGACCCCGAAAGCAGGCCGGGGCCCTCCAGGTCTCGGCCCACCAGAGGATACCCGCCAGGGCCATCACAGACAGGGTGTCACAGTCAGCAGGCTGCCTCCACCTCCACTGTGGATGTCCAGGGAGCACCAAGACGTAGCTGCAGGGTTAGGAAAGTTAAGATGTGGTTGCACAATGTTGGCACAGGCATTACCCACATGTGTATATTGTTCACAAATGTAAACAGACTCGCAATCATTTCGTATCTCCTCTACATCTCCTTCTGGTGATGGGCTGTGTTACTGTAAACCACGTGTGATACCTCAGCTCCTGCACCCACTTATGGAGATGGTCTCTCCCCTGGGCCTCTCTCCTGTGCACTGTGCTACCATCTCAGCACAGTGAGGGTCCTGTTTGGGTATAATGCTCCATATCAGTAATGCCTGCACCTTGGTTGCTTGTGGAATGAACCTCGTTCCCATTCCTCGCAGGGTCCCATCATGTGCATCCTTGGGTCTGAACGATGGAGCCAGGGGTCTGCCCTGATCTCCTCTGTGTGACTGACAGGTGAAGGTGTTTAAGGAGAGATGTGTTGATGCATGGAGAAGGCTCATGTTCCGTCTAACTCCACCTGCCTGCTCTCTCTCGGCAGGGGCTATGATGACATGAGCCTACACTCAGTGCTTGAGCACTGCCCTCAGCCAGACAGGTTTCTGACCTTCCCCGTGTCAATCTGCTGAGCTCAGCAAACACCGGGACAGCCCTGTCACCTCAGGGTGACGAGGCAATGGCACGTTTGTGTGCAGGTGATGAGACCGTCCAACCTTAAGTGTCTCTCACCCTGTAGTTGTGACTCTCACAGGGAGAAGGGTCTGATGGCAGAGTTGGTAGACAGCAGTGTGCATCCCATCATCTTGACACCCAAAGAGGTTACTGATGTTATTTCCAAGTGATGATTCCTGGAGACCACAATAGCCTTTAAGCATGCTCTGGAATCATTGCTTCAGGCAGTGTGGAGGGGAGCAATGGGATAGCAGTCGGTCTGTGATGAAGCAGAACAGTGCTCCTCATTAGCAATGGCGCGTCCCCTTGAGGGCTTTATGTTCTCTGACCATATTAGACTTTGTTAGTGCCAGGCCTGGCCTTGAGGACAGGTTGTGTGTAAGAGGAGGCGTCTCACTACCAGGCAGCCAAGTGTCTGACTTCGTCATGCTCAGGTTCCCCCATATTAGGGTTCGGAGAGATGCAGCTCAGGGTGGCTAGTTTTAACTGCTGGATGTCACTGTCATTTCAGTGTAGCACAGCTGGCTGAGTCATCCCGAAGTGCAGGCACAGCAGCGGTATTCCAGCGGCTGCCTTGTCCCGAATTTCTGCGCCACCATCGATGTAACACATGGTGCCTGGCTGTGTTGGCTCCGATGGATCTCCATGAGGAGCTTTGCCACATTGAAGACAATGCAGGTACTGGGCCACTGAGGGTTGTGCTAGTGACCCTCAGTCTTGTAGCCTGCTGCTGTGACTGGGATGCTGGATGGAGGTGTGAAGAGGCAGCACTCGCTCATGTCTGATGCGGGGGCCCCCCTCTCCTTGAGGTAGCACCTCATTTGAGCACAGCCACAGGCCCTCGAGGCTTGGACAGTCTCTCACAGTGTCAGGGCTGCGATCGCTCTGTGTAATGATGCACCGTTATCTGGAGGCTGATGGGTGAAAGAGTAGCAGCTATGCTGGTGATCATGCTGGCCCATGATGGAGGAGAGCTGTCCAGGAGGACCCTCAGTGCATCTCCTCATCCTCCTCCTGGGATCTGCTGGCAACGCAGGCCTCATGAGCACGCCTGTCTTGTCTGGCCTGTGGAATGGCCTCTTCGTCTGCATCTCGGCTTCCAGGACCTCATCACCATCATCCCCTGTGAGGTCCTCCTCATCGGAGGAGATGTGCAGCTCCTCCAATTCATCGTCTACCAAACTGAACCAGCCATATAAATACTGTGGCTAAAACAGCAGGTCAGAGGCTGGGAATCCTGCGGTGAGTAACTCACCTCCTGACTCCCCAAAGCCTGTCCACCATCTACAAGGCACAAGTCAGGAGTGTGATGGAATACTCTGCCTGGATGAGTGCAGCTCCCACAACACTCAAGAAGTTCGACACCATCCAGGACAAAGCAGCCCACTTGATTGGCACCCCATCCACAAACATTCACTCCCTCCAGCACCAATGCACAGTGGCAACAGTGTGTACCATCTACAAGATGCACTGCAGAAACTCACCAAGGCTCCTTCGACAGCACCTTCCAAACCCACGACCACTACCATCTAGAAGGACAAGGGCAGCAGATAGATGGGAACACCACCACCTGGAAGTTCCCCTCCAAGCAACACATCACCCTGACTTGGAAATATATCGGCTGTTCCTTCACTGTCGCTGGGTAGAAATCCTCCCTAACACTGTGGGTGTACCTACACCACATGGACTGCAGCGGTTCAAGAAGGCAGCTCACCACCACCTTCTCAAGGGACAGTTAGGGATGGACAATAAATGCTGGCCCAGCCAGTGAAGCCCACATCCCATGAATGAATGAATAAAAAGCTCTCCCTCTTTACAGTGCCAGGTTGTGCAGTGTGCAGCAAGCTACGATGGTGTGTGAGACCCTCTGGGGGTGTATTGGAGTGTCCTGCCAGATCTGTCCATGCATCAGAATCACTTTTTCAGAATCCCTACGGTGTACTCTACCAATGCTAGGCTTGTGGTATGGGCCTTGTTATACCTTCACTCAGCAGCTGCCTGAGGCTGCCGCATGGGCATCATCAGCCACGTCCTTTGTGGGTAATGCATGTCCTCGAGGAGCCGCACAGGCCTCCTGTGTGGTCCCTCGGAGATGTCAGGGATCTGAGGCCTCTCAGGATGTCCGAGTGCTGGATGCTTCCTGGTTACCTGGAGCAAGCCTACACAATACGCTAGCTATGGTCGCACACCAGCTGCACATTGAGTGAGTGGTAGCCTTTGCGGTTGACATACTGGGCTGCTTGTACCAGGGAGCTGTTAAAACCACATGGGTACAGTCGATGGCACCCTGTACCTGTGGGAATCCGGAAAGCTCCGGTGTTCTGGCTTGCTTGACTGCTGTTGGCGTTGACAAAATTGTGGGCCTTTGCAAAAAGGGTATCTGTAATCGCCTGGTTGGATTTGTGGGTGCAGGCTTGGGAAATCCCACAGAGATCCCCAGTGGAGCCCTGGAAGGAGCCACTGGCGTAGAAATTGAGTGCGGTGGTTACTTTCACAGCCACTGGCAATGGATGCCCTCCCAGTCCCTCATGGCACCAAATCCTGCAGAATGTGGCAAATGTGACTCACCAGGTCCCTTGAGGCGTCTGCAACACTGGTCGTCGCTCTGCCATGTGACACCGATACACCCTGGGTCTCCCGAGGTGCCTATGAATGACGGCTCTTTGAGGATCATCCTCTCTGCCCAGAGGAGGACCAGCTGCCCCTTGGCCTTGAGGGTTCTGCTCCTCCCTTTGGTGAGCTAGGCGCCTCCATCGCCGCCTTCTCATCCATCTCTCCGCCTAGAAACAACGATACAGGCAGCGATAACACCAGGCTCCATCTTCCTGATGGCCCCCTCACTGCAGTATCAATGAGAAACACTCAAGAGTCAGTGTTTGTTCCCAAAGGTCCACTTTCTGTCTGTGACTGTGGGCTCAAGGTCTTTTCACGCGTGCCAGAGAGAGCACTGACTCCTGGAATGATGTGGGGTGCGCATGAACATTCACCACAAACCCCTACCCTCCCGATAGCTCCAGCCAGGCCACAGGATGTCCTGTTTTCATCCCAGGCACTGGGACCATCATTACCTGCACCCCAAAGCTGCGCTGTTTGGACTAAACATGAGGGTGAATGTTCAGCGACTTACATGAGATTAATTTAGGGGCGGGGTCCTGAATCTTCTCCTCCAAGTGGTCACTGGCCAAATTCCCAAGGGGCCTCTCACACCTGTCCAGTCACCCAGCAGTTCTGCAGCTCCATAACACTCTGGTGAACTTGAAGGCTGCAAACGAGGGGTTAAAACGAGGGCAACAGTCATTGCCACTTTGAGGGATCAGTGCTGCATGAATGGACCTTATTGCTTCACTTGGCCGACTCCCTGCATGTCAATTGAACGGCTGCTAATCTGTCTTGGCTGTCCTCATTTTGGGCCTATCCACTCAGCTGGGTGGCCCTTTAGTGCCTCATTGTCATGCGTCTGAGTGCAACCTCCCCGCTCGTTGCCCCCAGTGGAGCTCTTGCCCTGCAAACCCCTTCCATTCCCTCAGTCCTTTCTGGCCCCCTCCCCAAAGGAGCCCTTGCCCTGCAGCACAGTGCAATCCACCCCCACCCTAACCCTGCGGTGGTAGCTGCAGAGACTTAGTTGTGCGACCACCTCTCCCCCACTGAAACTGATGTGTGTGCAGCCTGCAAAGCCTGGCACCCCCACCCCCCCACGAGCGCTGCGTGATGCAGGGTGTGTGAACTAACCTCGGGGGGGTGGTCAGGAGCACAGCGCAGGTCACCAGCTGCAAGCCGTTTAAATCCTGTTGTGAAACACGTTGTTCTAATCGCACGCTGACCCGTGGAGGGATGATTCCGGAAAGCAGGGCCTCATAATGAGATGTTGATTTATGCTAATGATATTTGCAACGATGGGTGGGCGGGAAATGTGGCCCGCCATGGGCAGCTGAAATGCACAATCACCTCATGGTTTTTGTGTCACCGTGAAACCGGTTTTGGGCCTTCCCACGTGATTTAGCTCCTGCGCCTGCCGTTACCGGGAGTGGAAAGTCCCGGGCACTGTTTAACCGGTAGCGAGTGTGGGTCAGCAAACACGAGGGATGAGTAGGGCTTGGGTATGAGTAAGAACACGGAGAGCAGTGTCAAGTCTACGGAAATAGCGAGAGGCCAGCCAGGAGGGCCTTGGAATAGCCGAGCCCAGAGCTAACTACGGCATGGATGAAGACTTCAGCAGCGGAAGAGCTGAGGCAAGGGTGGAGTCGGGCGGGTGGAAATAGATAGTCTTAGTGACAGCGCATTGTCATTTTAAATGAAACACAGTGGCCGTTTTATCTGGCCATGTCACACATTGCTCACAAATCATCCAACTCCCCCTATCATACTGTAGCAGTTCAATGGTCACACTAGTTCCACATGTCACAAGATATCTCTGTCGGAGTTCTCTGACTGTGCACAGGTGCCGCCCTGTGTCAAGTGTGTGTTCGAGTATTTGTGGATTATTTTGCAGCCTTCTTGCCCCAGGGAGCTGAGGTAACTCTAACATTCCATGGCTAAGATCAGTTCACAGGCACATACCAAATTGTTGCTCATGTCTGGATGAATAAGCTTAGTTGGCTAAGCTACCAGGGGAACCAGCAAAGGTACAGCTCATGGACTATTTCACCCATTGGAGCTTTAAGATTTTGCTCGCGTTCCTCCACTTTCCTCAAGATAACTTGTGCAAAAATTCCACGTTTCTCTTGTCTCCCTTTGTATGCTGTGGATTAATTATCCTTCAATGATCCAATGTCCAATTGCTTAGGAATCATTACTTTTCAGCCAGATTTTGGATATCTTATGCTATAAGGCAGGTGGTAATTGTCGGGCTGAGTAAATCCCAAAGGGAAATGGGTCAAGTTATCGTATCAATGTGCAATTTGTATTTTTATTATGAGAAGCTAGGTGCACTGCCTTTTCCAAGCAATAGTCCCTATAGATTCTTAACTCATAAAAAAAACCCAGTAATATTACTGCAAGGCACCCACTGTTGCTTTCGGGGAGGTATTTCACAGGGGCTTCTCTCTCCCTCTCATTCAACAAAGGAAATCCAAAGCTTATAACAAAATGTTGCTTTCTGGAGCAAACAAGCACTTCTTTGGGATGGCTATAGGCTGCTTACTGCACAGGTTTGTCCTTGCACAGCACACTCTTCAAGATATCATATGGCCACACCTCTCATACAGCTTTCAATCCTTCCTTATATATGTTTTTTCTCTCTCATCTTTAAACCCATTGTTCTTAACTTTCCTCGAAAGTTACTTTTACCAGAATATTAAAAATTTTCATGTTGTGGTTATGACCACTACTTTCTGGAAAAATATAATGAATAACTTTGCTTTATTCATTTATGACCTTTGCCAGTTGTAAAACATCCTTTTATTTCTCTTTGAAATTCAACAGCTAAAAATTCAACTCCTCATTTATCTCCTAATGCAAATTCCTATTCATGCCGTATCTACTGGTAAACCATCTTAGATTGTTCATCTCTACTTCAAAACGCCTGCTTTCACACCGAACCGATTTAAACCTTGCAGTCTGACTGTCCTCAGTTTAATTAAATTAGTCATGCATGCACACGCACACACACGCGCACACACACACACACACACAACATACATACAGCCCCCACAAACCTACTCCACAGATTCCCACAGTAATATTGGAAAGAATGATATTTTTCTTTACATTAATGTTAGAACCACCAACCACAGGGGTGCAGTCAGTGAGAGTAGGAGTGAAGAGGCACTTTTCTCCACCAGCTTGTCCTCTTCCTCCTATTCAAAATCCCAGAGGTAAAAACAGAAACACCTGGAAATACTCAGCAGGTCCAGCAGCATTTGTGGAGAGAGAAACAGAGTTAATGGGACCAGCCATAGAAATACTTTGGTAACAAGAGCAGTTCAAATGTTAAGGATTCTGTGGCAAGTAACTCACCTCCTGACCACCGCCTACAAGGCATGAGTCAGGAGTGTGATGGGATACTCCCCACTTGACTGGATGTGTGCGGCTGCACCAACACTCAAGAAGTTGGACACCATCCAGGGGGGAACAGCCTGTCAGAACTGGCACCCCATAAATCCATCCACCCCCTCCACACTGCTTCACAGTGGCCGCCGTGTGTATTATCTACAAGATGCACTGCAGCAACTCACAAAGATTGCTTCAGTCAGGCTTTCCAAACGCACGATCACTGCCACCTAAAAAAAACAAATAGAACAAAGGTGCATGGGACATTATCACTATCAACTTCCCCTCCAAGCCACTCACCATCCTGATTTGGAAATATATCGCCGTTCCTTCACTGTCGCTGGGTCAAAATCCTGGAACTCCCTCCCTAACAGCACTGTGGGTGTACCTACACCATATGGACTGCAGCGGCTCAAGAAGGCAGCTCACCCACCACCTTCTCAAGGGCTATTAGGGATGGGTAATAAATGCTGGCAGAGAATGTATATGAGAGATTAATTGGTCATTGACCTCATTGCCATGCACAAAATAGGAGCTGAGTTAACCTCTACATTAGGCACAGCATTTCAAAGGAATCTATTTTATGTGCAATTCTTTTGAGTCATTTCTGAGTGGCGGTGGAATTGTGCCAGTGAGCATAAGAATCGGAAGATTGAGCAGTTCAGCATGTAGCTGGAGAAATGGAGCAGGAAGGAGAGCTTTAGATTTCTGAGGCATTGGGACTGGTTCCGGGGCAGGTGGGGCCTGTACAATGAGGACAGGTTACACTTTAACAGGACAGGGGTGAATGTCCTCGCGGGGAGGTTTGCTAGTGCTGTTGGGGAGGGTTTAAACTAGATTGGCACAGGGATGGGAACCTTAGGGGAAACTCAGAGAGGAGAGGAGAAAAACTGCCAGTGGGAAGTGGAGAAGTATTAACTGATAAGGAGGATGTATCAGAGAGTAGTGCCAAGGTCGATGGAATACTTGGAGAGTTTAATAGAACTGGAGTAGGCTACAGTGAGTCATTAGATGAGGTCAGAGTGAGGGGGAAAAGTAAAAAAGCCTAAATCAGGGTTAATGTGCATGAGTGTGAATGCACGGAGTGTGGTTAATAAGACTGGTGAACTACAGGCACAGGTTGACAAATGGAATTGTGATGTTATTGCTGTAACAGAGACCGGGTTCAAAGGAGGGAGGGCAGGGCCAGGCGTTAAATATTCCTGGGTACAAGGTGTTTAGGAGAGGCAGGAAAGGGAGAATAGTGTGGGGGATGCGAGTATTGATTGAAGATGGTATTACAGGGCTGGAGGGAGAGGGGTCAGGCCCCGAATTCCATGTCCTGCGGGCGGGCGCGCTCCTGACCCACTCGGGCCGCGAAGCAGCACGTGGGTGACATCGGGCATGTGCCCCGACATCATCGCGCACTCACGCAATATCTCGCTTGGCAGGCACACGTGGCAGTCGGAGGCGCGCCCGCCGACAATTCAGCGGGGCGATTAAGCCCACTAAAGGATGCAATTGAAAGCAATTTCTCGTGGCCCGTCCACTTTTACGGTTGGCGGAAGGGCCAATCTCCCAGGCGGCCTTCACGTTTTTGCTCAAACCTCGATCCGGGGCGGGATGAAATCTCCGTGGGGCAAATAAAATAAAGAGAGGCATCTGGGGTTTTTTTTTTAATGAGGTTTGCTTTCAGGTATCGATTGTCCTGCGTGAACATATTTTGCAGTGTTTTTGTTTTGTTTATTGTGTGAAGGTCTGCAGCTCCCCGGGGAGGCAGCCGTCTGTCTTCAGGGAGCTGACCGGAAGCGCTCCCCAGCACTTCCTCGGCTCCCGCCCTCTTCCCGCCCCCAGCGGCAATGCTGAGCCTTTCTCCGCGCGCCGTTGCACACTGGCTGCCCGGTAATTGACCCAGCCAGTGTGAAATCGCGGTCGGGTGGTGGGGAGCGATTTCGCTCGGGAGGGGGGGAAACCCGTTATCCGTCCGCTCCCGGGTCTCAAGCCAAAAAATTCAGGCCGGGAATGTTCCAGAGAGGTCAAGGATGGAATCTCTCTGGTTCGAGGTAAGGAATGAGAAAGGTGCAATAACATTGACCGGTGTAATACATAGACCACCAACCAGTGGAAGGGATGTGGAGAAACATCTGCAAAGAAATTACAGAGAGGTGCAAGAATTATACAGCACTCAAAATGGGGGGGCTTCGATTATCCAAATACAGACTGGGGTAGGAATAGTACAAAGGGACAAGAGGAGCGAGAGTTCCTGGAATGTGTTCAGGATCATTTTCTGCAGCAGTATGTTTCCGGTCCAATGAGAGGACAGGCGCTGTTGGAGCTGGTTCTGGGGAATGAGTTGGCCCCAAGTGGATCAAATATCAAGTGGGAGAGCATTTAGGGGACAGTGACCATTGTACCATAAGGTTTAAGATAACAGCGAAACACTGTGGATGCTGGACATCCGAAATATAAAAGAGATGCTGGGAAAACTCAGCATCTGTGGAGAGAGAAACAGAGTTAATGTTTCCAGTCCATGTGACTCTTCTCCAGAGCTAAAGAGAAGTAGAAATGTGATGGATTTTATGCCGTTTAAGAGGGGATGGAGCAGGTGGAGAATGATAGAAGGTCAGGGATAGACGGGGGCTAAAGAGAGATTGACAAGGATGTCACGGACACAAGACAAAGAGAGTGTTAATGGCAGTGTTAAAGACTAAAGAAGGTGCTGATAGTGGCATCAAGGTGAGATAGCAGAATGAGTTAATAGCAGAACAAGCGTCAGCGCTCTGTGAAAGCACAACATAGAAATACGTGACAGATGACCCCGTGGGAATGGGTGGTTGGGGGTGCGGGGTGGTGGGTGTGGGTGGGTGGTGCTGGGTTGGGGGAGGGGAGGTGGTTGGGGATAAAGGATAAAAAAAATAAAAATAACTAAATAATGAAAATAAAAAGTAAAATCAAAAAAAAAAAATTGGATTAAAAAGGGATAAAGACAGAGGAGAGAGTTCATGATGTAAAGTTGTTGAACTCAATATTCAGTCCGGAAGGCTGTAAAGTGCCTAGTCGGAAGATGAGGTGCTGTTCCTCCAGTTTGCGTTGAGCTTCACTGGAACAATGCAGCAGGCCAAGGACAGACATGTGGGCAAGAGAGCAGGGTGGAGTGTGGAAATGGCAAGCGACAGGGAGGTCTGGGTAATGCTTGCGGACAGACCGAAGGTGTTCTGCAAAGCGGTCACCCAGTCTGCGTTTGGTCTCTCCAATGTAGAGGAAACTGCATTGGGAGCAGCGAATGCAGTAGACTAAATTGAGGGAAGTGCAAGTGAAATGCTGCTTCACTTGAAGTGAGTGTTTGGGCCCTTGGATGGTGAGGAGAGGGGAAGTAAAGGGGCAGGTGTTGCACCTGCGAATGCATGGGAAGGTGCCATGGGAAGGCGATAAGGAGTAGGGGGTGATGGAGGAGTGGACCAGGGTGTCCCGGAGGGAGCGATCCCTATGGAATGCTGACCGGAGGGGAGGTGGGGTGGAGACTGGAGAAGCTAAACACAGCATTTTTTGCTTTTAATGTAAGGTTTAGGTTGGCCATAAAAAATGACAAGGAGCGACCCAGAGCAGGAATAATCAATTGGGGGAATACCAATGTCAATGGGGTGAGAATGCATCTGAGTTGAGTGAGTTGAAATCAAATGTTGGCAGAAAAGACAAAAGACAGTGACTGAATAATGGGCCACCTTCAGTTGCAGGAAATGTCAAGGTATATTCCCTTAAAGGGGAAAGGGAGGACGAATAAATCCAGTGTGCTCTGGATGACAAGAGAGAGGTAAGGATGAAAAGGAAGAAATGCGCATGTGGCAGAGGTCAGGTAGAAAATACAATGGAGAATCAGGCTGAATATAGAAGAAACTAGTAGGAAAAGCAAGGTGAGAGCATGAAAAGAGACTAGCAGCAAACATAAAAGGGAATCTCAAGGTCTTCTATAAACATATAAATAATAAAAAGGTGGTAGAAGAAAGAGTAGGGCCAATTAGGGATTAAAAAATGGGAATGTGCATGTGGAGGCAGGAGAAGTAGCGGAGGATTAAACAAATACTTTGCATCTGTCACTACAGAGGAAGAAGGTGCTGCCCAGACCGAGGTGAGGTAGGAGGCAACTGGAGCAGTAGAAGAATTTATAATTGAGAAGGAGGAGGTGTTAGAAAGGCTTTCCTTACTTAAAATTGATAAGGTACCAGAACCAGACGCAATGCATCCCAGGATACCGAGGGAAGTGAGAATGGAAATTTCAGAGGCACTGGTGATAATCTTCCAGTCTTCCTTAGACACAGGGGAGGTGCCGGAGGACTGGAGAATTGCAAATGTTACACCCTTGTTCAAAAAGGGTGCAAGGATAAAGCTGACAACTACAGAGCAGCCAGTTTGACCTCAGTGGTAGGGAAGCTTCTGGAAACTATTGTTCAAGGCAAAATCAATATCCACTTAGACAAGTGCAGGATAATTAGGGAAAGCCAGCATGGATTCATTAAGGGGAAATCATGTTGAACTATCTTGCTGGAGTTTTTTGAGGAGGTAACAGAGAAGGTTGATAAGGGCAATGCTATTGATGTGGTGTATATGGATTTTCAAAAGGCATTTGATACAGTGCCACACAACAGACTTGTGAGCAGAATTCTAGCTCATGGAATAAAAGGAAAGTAGGCACTTGGATAAGAAATTGGCTGAGTGACAGGAAACAGGGAGTAGTGATAAATGGTTGTTTTTCAGAATGGAGGAAGGTTTGAAGTGGAGTTCCCCAGGGGCCAATGTTGGGACCCTTGCTCTTCCTGATATATATTAATGATCTAGACTGTGGTGTGCAGGGCATGATTTCAAAATTTGCAGATGATGCAAAGATTGGAAATGTTGTCAACTGTGATGAGGATAACCTTGAACTTCAAAAGGACATAGACATGTTGGTGGATTGGGCAGATAAGTGGCAGACGAGGTTCAGTACAGAGAAATGTGAGGTGATTCACTTTGGCAGAAGAATATGGAGAGACAGTATAAAATAAAGAGAGAGCCTCTAAAGGAGGTGCAGGGACAGAGGGACATCAGTGTATATGTACATAACTCAGTGAAGATGGCACGGCATGTTGAGAGAGCAGTTATTAAACATATAGTATCTTAGACTTTATTAATAGGGGCATTGAGTACAAGAGTAAGGAGGTCATGTTGAACTTGTATAAGGCACTAGTTAGGCCTCATCTGGAGTACTGAATCCAGTTCTGGGTGCCATACTTGAGGAAGCATGTGAAGGCATTGGAGAGATTACAGAGGAGACTCACAAGAATGATTCCAGGGATGAAGAACTATAGCTATCGGATAGATTGGAGAGGTTGGATCTGTTTTCCTTGGAGAAAAGAAGACTGAGAGGAGGCTTGACAGAGGTATTCAAGATCCTGAGGGTATGGACAGGGTAAATAATGAGAAACTGTTATCACTCAAGAGTGGGAACCAGAGGGCACAGATTCAAAATAATTGTCAAAAGGAGTAATAGTGAAGGTAAGGACATTTTTGTTCACCCAGAGGGTGGTTGGAATCTGGAACAAACTTCCTGAGAGGGTGGTGGAGGCAGGTTCGATCGAGGTATTCAAAAGAGAATTGGATTGCTACCTGAAAAGAGAGAATGTGTAAGGTTAGGGGGATAAGGCAGGGGAGTGGGATTGGGTAGAACGCTCTTTCAGAGAGCCAGTAGAGACTCGATGGGCCGAATGGCCTCCCCCTGCTCTGTAAAGATTCTCTAACTCTGTGTAAAGGAGATGCAGGAACAGAGTACCTGGATGTATTACATGTCTACAGAAGGTGGTATAAATTTTCATCCACTCGGACAATGGTGGATAGTGAGGGAGCTTGAAATCCCAATGGAAGGGGCCTGACATGTGAAGCTCTCCAGGTAACTGGTTACCACACATGTTTTAAGGCTCACTGCCTTCATGAAAAAGATCCATTTTCCAAATCGATGGTTCATTGAAGTTCCATTCATTGGTGATAATGTTCGTGAAATTCTTGTTTTGAAGATATGACCTGCGTCTGCTGTTGAACTACAAATGTCCTTCACCGGGGTTCCTGCCAAATCCCCGACAGCAGAATTCACTAATTCGCTGGTTACAGTATTTTATAAATGATCAAACTGGGACGAAACAAGTGCCAATTTCCACTGCAAGTAGATTTTTACCCCTCCCAGAATCTCTTAAACCTTAGTCCACGCCCGGGGTACCGTCGCTTAGGCCAAAAGCGACGAGGCTCCCTCACAGAATGGCCCAAAGACCGGGTGCCCCAGAGCCTGTACATTCCTTTTAACACCAAGCAACACACACAGTCCTTTTTAGTAGGCTAACTACGGCATGCACAAATCCAGTTGATGTAAACCAGCGAGGCTAACGCATGATTATAAATCACCCTGTGCAAATGTGAAATAAAGCCTTGGTTTGAATATTGCGTTCAACAGGGATTTCTAAGCCTAGATTTTGCACCATGGGTACAGCATAGGTTCAGATGAAAACTGATTTTACAGACACCCAGGTGGGAGTGTGTTGTTTGCCCAACATAGCTCCAGGTAAAGTCATGAATGTACAATGTTGTGCAATGGTGTAAATTGATTACAGCAAATTAACTGTTTAATTTTATTAATTTTTCAGTTACGGGATGTGGGTGTCCCTGTCTGGGCCAGCATTTATTGCCCATCCCTAGTTGCCCTTGAGAAGGTGGTGGTGAGCTGCCTTCTTGAACCGCTGCAGTCCATGTGGTGTAGGTACACCCACAGTGCTGTTAGGGAGGGAGTTCCAGGATTTTGACCCAGCGACAGTGAAGGAACAGCCGATATATTTCCAAGTCAGGATGGTGAGTGACTTGGAGGGGAACTTCCAGATGGTGGTGTTCCCATCTATCTGCTGCCCTTGTCCTTCTAGATGGTAGTGGTCGTGGGTTTGGAAGGTCCAGTCTAAGGAGCCTTGGTGAGTTCCTGCAGTGCATCTTGTAGATGGTACACACTGTTGCTACTGTGCGTCAGTGGTGGAGGGAGTGAATGTTTGTGGATGGGGGCTGCTTTATCCTGGATAGCATCAAGCTTCTTGAGTGTTGTTGAAGCTGCACTCATCCAGGCAAGTGGGGAGTATTCCATCACACTCCTTAATTGTGCCTTGTAGATGGTGGACAGGCTTTGGGGAGTCAGGGGGTGAGTTACTTGCCAGAGGATTCCTAGCCTCTGACCTGCTCTTGTAGCCACAGTATTTATATGGTTAGTCCAGGGCAGTTTCCGGTCAATGGTAACTCCCAGGATGTTGATAGTGGGGGATTCAGCGATGGTAATGCCATTGAATGTCATGGGTCAATGGTTGGATTCTCTCTTGTTAGAGGTGGTCACTGCCTGGCACTTGTGTGGCATGAATGTTACTTGCCACTAGTCAGCCCAAGCCTGAATATTGTCCAGCTCTTGCTGCATTTGGACATGGGCTGCTTCAGTATCTGAGGAGTCGCAAATGGTGCTGATCATTGTACAATCATCAGCGAACATCCCCACTTCTCATTTTACGATGGAAGGAAGGTCATTGATGAAGCAGCTGAAGATGGTTGAGCCGAGGACACTACCCTGAGGAACTCCTGCAGTGATGTCCTGGAGCTGAGGTGACTGACCTTCAACAACCACAACCATCTTCCTTTGTGCTAGGTATGACTCCAACCAGCAGAGAGTTTTCCCCCCTGATTCCCATTGGCTCCAGTTTTGCTAGGGCTCCTTGATGCCACACTCGGTCAAATGCTGCCTTGATGTCAAGGGCAGTCACTCTTACCTCACCTCGGGAGTTCAGCTCTTTTGTCCATGTTTGAACCAAGGCTGTAATGAGGTCAGGAGCTGAGTTGCCCTGGCAGAACCCAAACTGGGCGTCAGTGAGTGGGTTATTGTTAAGCAAGTGCCGCTTGATAGCATTGTTGATGACCCCTTCCATCACTTTACTGATGATCGAGAGTAGACTGATGGAGTGGTAATTGGCTGGGTTTGCATCCCTCCTTATGGTTACCTCCATTGGCAATTCCAACGTTAAAATCTAGCCCTAGCGATGGGAGTAGAGGTTTGTGTGCAAGGTGAAATTTAAAGGGGTATTAAAGGGGAGTGTCACAAGAGGGTGACAAAAATCCATACAGCCTTGGCAAAGGCCCAATCTACAAACAGCCTTTCCCAAGATCGAAGAGAACAGGGATTAAAAAGCGGCAGACATTAACAACGAAAGAAATGTCAACATCGGGTCCAACCCTTCACTGGGAGCTGCTGAAATGGCTGGTTCTAGGCCTGGTTGGCTTGCCTCATTCCCAAGGACGGAGCTGGGGCCTGATATCCTGAGTAACTGTGCCACCCCTGTGCTGAATGATGTTTGCAGTCGGCCTGTATCGGGGTCCGTCTTAAATTACACCCTGTTAAGCTAATTCCTTCAGGCATTGCGAGGTATTCCGGGTTAGGCAATGGTGGCTGCTGTCACCTGGGTGGGTAAGGGCTGGTGGCCATCGATTGCTTTCTTTCTGGGTCACTGAAAGGTACAGGTCGTAGTTCCTCATGCTTTCATAGGGGCAATGCATCGCGTTTGGCAGTAATTGGCGTTGAGTTGGCGATGCAGCCTGACCTTGGCTCTTTGAGAAGTAGATCTTCCAGTTGTTCCAGTTGTTTTCCAAAGTGAAGTGGGGCCCCCTGGCAGGTGGGCTCAGAGCCCCTCCTGTTGAGGCTAACCTGGCTGACACACATCCCAGTTCTCCATCACCTCCAAACACCTCCAACATGGGGTTGCTATTGTAACACGCACTAGGTACAAACAGGGAACAGGAGTAGGCCACTAAGCCCCTCGAGCCTGCTCCGCCATTTAATAAGATCATGGCTGATCTGATAGTAACCCGAAATCTGCATCCCTCCTACCCCCAATAACCTATCACCCCCCTCGCTTACCAAGAATCTATCCACCTCTGCCTTAAAAATATTCAAAGTCTCTGCCCCCACCCCCTTTGCAGGGAGAGAGTTCCAAATACTCAGGAACCCCTGAGAGAAACGATTTCGCCCCCATCTCCGTTTTAAATGGGCGACCCCTGATTTTAAAACAGTGACCCTCCTAGTTCTAGATTCTTCCAAGAGGAAACATTCCCTCCACATCCACCCTGTTCAAGACCCCTCAGGATCTTAAAGGTTTCAATCAAGTCTCCTCTAACTCTTCTCCCACGCTAGTGGTAGGAGTGGCGCTGGGACAGAAAGGATGTTAATTTACTTGGATAATGATTAATGAGAACACAAGGACAAGGGAAAAAAAAAAATCGAGAAACAGTTCGGAAATGGCTGGGACATTCATTCCTCAAATCATTTCATCCCAGCCTCCCACTCGTCACACCGTGCTCTTCATTATCGAATGAACCTGGATAACCATTCCGGAATCTATTAGGCGCCTTAATGTTGGGAAATGGTGAGTGGCAGAGAATGACCCGAAAATTAATATTTAATTGAAGTCTTAATTGCATCAAGCGCTTTCTGGAAATGAGAAGAGACAGGGAGACTTTAGAAGCTTTCAACATCCTCAGAGAATCAAAAGCACTTCAGAGCCAACGAAGGTATTCTTGGTGAGTGTGCTGAAATTCAGAAGAACAGAGCAGCCAATGTGTGCACTGCAAGATCCCACACAAACAACGGTGAGATAAATGACTTCCCAAACTGTTTTTAGTGATGTCGGTCAAGCAATAAATGTTGTCGAAAACACGAGGAGAACTGTCAGGCTTTTCTGAGAATATATTCACCTGAGAGAGAAGACAGAGCTTCACCCAAACATCTCATCGCTCAGTAACGAGCCTCTGACAGTGCAGCACTCCCTCAGTACCGAGCCACTGACAGTGCAGCACTCCCTCAGTACCGAGCCTCTGACAGTGCAGCACTCCCTCAGTACTGACCCTCTGACAGTGCAGCACTCCCTCAGCACTGAACCTCCGACAGTGCAGCACTCCCTCAGTACCAACTCTCTGACAGTGCAGCACACCCTCAGTACTGACCCTCTGACAGTGCATCACTCCCTCAGTACCAACCCTTTGACAGTGCAGCACTCCCTCAGTACTGACCCCCTGACAATGCAGCACCCCCTCAGTACTGACCCTCTGACAGTGCAGCACTCCCTCAGTACTGACCCTCGGACAGTGCAGCACTCCCTCAGTACTGACCCTCTGACAGTGCAGCACTCCCTCAGTACCAACCCTCTGACAGTACAGCACTCCCTCAGTACTGACCCTCTGACAGTGCAGCACTCCCTCAGTACCAACCCTCTGACAGTGCAGCACTCCTTCAGTACTGACCCTCTGACAGTGCAGCACTCCCTCAGCAGTGACCCTCTGACAGTGTAGCACTCCCTCAATACTGACCCTCTGACAGTGCAGGACTCCCTCAGTACTGACCCTCTGACAGTGCAGGACTCCCTCAGTACTGACCCTCTGACATTGTGTGAGAGGGTGGGGAGTTGGAATGGGTACCGTGTGTGTGTGAGGGTGTGAGGATTAGTATGGGGTACAGTGAGTGTGTGTGTGTGGGTGGGGAGTTGGATGGGGTACAGTGTGTGTGAGAGGGTGGGGAGTTGGCTGGGGTACAGTGTGTGTGTGTGTGTGAAGATGGGGAGTTGGATGGGGTACAGTGTGTGTGAGAGGGTGGGGAGTTGGATGGGGTACAGTGTGTGAGAGAGGGTGAGGAGTTGGATGGGGTACAGTGTGTGTGAGAGGGTGGGGAGTTGGATGGGGTAAAGTGTGTGTGAGGGGGTGGGGAGTTGGATGGGGTACAGTGTGTGTGAGAGAGTGGGGAGTTGGATGGGGTACAGTGTGTGTGAGAGGGTGGGGAGTAGGGTGGGGTACAGTGTGTGTGATGGTGGGGAGTTGGATGGGGAACAGTGTGTGCGAGGGTGGGGTGTTGGTTTGGGTGCAGAGTGTGAGGGGGTGGGGAGTTGGGTGGGCTACAGTGTGTTGGAGGGTGGGGAGTTGGGTGGGGTACAGTGTGTGTGAGAGAGTGGGGAGTTGGATGGGGTACAGTGTGTGTGAGAGGGTGGGGAGTTTGATGGGGTACAGTGTGTTTGAGAGGGGGGGGATTGGATTGGGTACAGTGTGTGTGAGAGGGTGGGGAGTTGGATGGGGTACAGTGTGTGTGAGGGTGGGGATTTGGATAGGGTAGAGTGTGTGTGTGTGAGAGGGTGGTGTGTTGGATGTGGCACAGTGTGTGTAAGAGGGTGGGGAGTTGGATGGGGTACAGTGTGTGTGAGAGGGTGGGGAGTTGGATGGGGTACAGTGTGTGTGAGAAGGTGGGGAGTTGGATGGGGTACAGTGTGTGTTGGAGTGTGGGGATTTGGATAGGTTACAGTGTGTGTGAGAGAGGGTGGGGTGTTTGATGGGGTACAGTGTGTGTGTGAGGGCGGGGGGTTGGATGGGGTACAGTGTGTGTGAGCGGGTGGGGAGTTGGGTAGGATACAGTGTGTGTGAGAGGGTGGGGAGTTGTATGGGGTAGAGTATGAGTGAGAGGGGGGGAGTTGGATGGGGTACAGTGTGTGAGAGGGTGGGGAGTTGGATGGGGTACAGTGTGTGTGTGAGAGGGTGAGGAGTTGGCTGGGGTACAGTGTGTGTGAGAGGGTGGGGAGTTGGATGGGGTACAGTGTGTGTGTTGGAGGGTGGGGAGTTGGATAGGGTACAGTGTGTGAGAAGGTGGGGAGTTGGATGAGGTACAGTATGTGTGAGAGGGTGGGGAGTTGGATGGGGAACAGTGTGTGAGAGGGTGGGGAGTTGGTTGGGTACAGTGTGTGTGTAAGAGGGTGAGGAGTTGGATGGGGTACAGTGTGTCTGAGAGAGTAGGTATTTGGATTGGGTACAGTGTGTGTGAGAGAGTGGGTATTTGGATTGGGTACAGTGTGTGTGAGAGAGTTGGGAGTTGGATTGGGAACAGTGTCTGTGAGGGTGAGCAGTTGGATTGGGTACAGTGTCTGTGAGGGTGGGACGTTGTATTGGGTACAGTGACTGTGAGGGTGGGATGTTGGATTCGGTACAGTGCCTGTGAGGGTGGGGAGATAGATTGGGGACAGTGTCTGTGAGGGTGGGGAGTTGGATTGGGTACAGTGTGTTTGAGAGGGTGGGGTTTTGTATTGGGTACAGTGTGTGTGAGGGTGGGGAGTTGGATTGGGTACAGTGTGTGTGTGTGAGGGTGTGGGGAGTGGGATGTGGCACAGTGTGTGTGAGAGAGTGGGGTGTTGGATGGGGTACAGTGTGTGTGAGAGAGTGGGGAGTTGGATGTGGTACAGTGTGTGTTAGAGGGTGGGGAGTTGGATGAGGTAAAGTGTGTGTGAGAGGGTGGGGAGTTGGACGGGGTACAGTGTGTGTGTGAGAGAAGGTGGGGAGTTGGATGGTGTACAGTGTGTGTGTGTGAGAAGGTGGGAAGTTGGATGGGGTACAGTGTGTGTGAGGGTGGGGTGTTGTATTAGGTACAGTGTGTGTGAGAGAAGGTGGGGAGTTGGATGGGGTACAGTGTGTGTGTTGGAGGGTGGTGAGTTGGATGGGGTACAGTGTGTGTGAGAGGGTGGGGAGTTGGATGGGCTACAGTGTGTGTGTTGGAGGGTGGGGAGTTGGATGGGGTACAGTGTGTCTGAGAGAGTTGGATCGGGCACAGTGTGTGTGAGAGGGTTGGGATTTGGATTGGGTACAGTGTGTATGAGAGGGTTGGGAGTTGGATGGGGTACAGTGTGTGTGAGGGGGTGGGGAGTTGGATGGTGTACAATGTGTGAGAGAGAAGGAGGGGAGTTAGTTGGATGGTGTATGTGAGAGAGGGTGGGTAGTTGGATGGGGTACAGTGTGTGTGAGAGGGTGGGGAGTTGGATGGGGTACAGTGTGTGTGAGAGGGTGGGGAGTTGGATGGGGTACAGTGTGTGTGAGAGGGTGGGGAGTTGGATGGGGTACAGTGTGTGTGAGGGAGTGGGAAGTTGGGTGGGGTACAGTGTGTGTGAGAGGGTGGGGAGTTGGATGGGGTACAGTGTGTGTGTGAGGGGGTGGGGAGTTGGATGGGGTACAGTGTATGTGAGAGGGTGGGGAGTTGGGTGGGGCACAGTGTGTCTGAGGGAGTGGGGACTTGGGAGGGGTACAGAGTGTGTGAGAGGGTGGGGAGATGGATGGGGTACTGTGTGTGTGTGAGGGGGTGGGGAGTTGGATGGGGAACAGTGTGTGAGAGGGTGGGGAGTTGGATGGGGTACAGTGTGTGTGAGGGGGTGGGGAGTTGGATTAGGTACAGTGTGTGTAAGAGAGTGGGGTGTTGGTTTGGGTACAGTGTGTGAGGGGTTGGGGAGTTGGATGTGCTACAGTGTGTTGGAGGGTGGGGAGTTGGGTGTGGTACAGTGTGTGTGAGAGAGTGGGGAGTTGGATGGGGTACAGTGTGTGTGTGAGGGAGAGGAGTTGGAAGGGGTACAGTGTGTGTTGGAGGGTGGGGGGTTGGATGGGGTACAGTGTGTGAGGGGGTGGGGATTTGGGTGGGGTAATGTGTGTGTGAGAGGTGGGGTGTTGGATGGGGTACAGTGTGTGTTAGAGGGTGGGGAGTTGGATGGGGTACAGTGTGTGTAAGGGGGTGGGGAGTTGGATGGGGTACAGTGTGTGTGAGAGGGTGGGGATTTGGATTGCGTACAGTCTGTTGTAGGGGGTGGGGAATTGGATTAGGTACAGTGTGTCTTAGAGAGTGGGGTGTTGGTTTGGGTACAGTGTGTGAGGGGGTGGGGAGTTGGATGTGCTACAGTGTGTTGGAGGGTGGGGAGTTGGATGGGGTACAGTGTGTGTGTGACGGTGGGGAGTTGGATGGGCTACAGTGTGTGTGAGGGATTGGGGAGTTGGTTGGTTTACAGTGTGTTTGTGAGGGGGTGGGGAGTTGGATGGGGTACAGTGGGTGTGAGAGGGTGGTGAGTTGTATGGGGTACAGTGTGTGTGTGAGGGGGTGGGGAGTTGGGTGGGGTACAGTGTGTGTGAGAGGGTGTGGAGTTGGATGGGGTACAGTGCGTGTGAGAGGGTGGGGAGTTGAATGGGGTACAGTGTGTGTGTGAGGGGGTGGGGAGTTGGATGGGGTACAGTGTTTGAGGGGGTGGGGAGTTGGATGGGGTACAGTGTGTGTGAGAGGGTGGGGATTTGGATTGCGTACAGTCTGTTGTAGGGGGCGGGGAGTTGGATTAGGTACAGTGTGTCTTAGAGAGTGGGGTGTTGGTTTGGGAACAGTGTGTGAGGGGGTGGGGAGTTGGATGTGCTACAGTGTGTTGGAGAGTGGGGAGTTGGATGGGGTACAGTGTGTGTGTGACGGTGGGGAGTTGGATGGGCTACAGTGTGTATGAGGGATTGGGGAGTTGGTTTGGGTACAGTGTGTTTGTGACGGGGTGGGGAGTTGGATGGGGTACAGTGGGTGTGAGAGGGTGGGGAGTTGGATGGGGTACAGTGTGTGTGTGAGGTGGTGGGGAGTTGGATGTGGTACAGTGTGTGTGAGGGAGTGGGAAGTTGGGTGGGGTACAGTGTGTGTGAGAGGGTGGGGAGTTGGATGTGGTACAGTGTGTGTGAGGGAGTGGGAAGTTGGGTGGGGTACAGTGTGTGTGAGAGGGTGGGGAGTTGGATGGGGTACAGTGTGTGTGTGAGGGGGTGGGGAGTTGGATGGGGAACAGTGTGTGTGAGAGGGTGGGGAGTTGGATGGGGTAAAGTGTGTGTGAGGCGGTGGGGAGTTGGATTAGGTACAGTGTGTGTAAGAGAGTGGGGTGTTGGTTTGGGTACAGTGTGTGAGGGGGTGGGGAGTTGGATGTGCCACAGTGTGTTGGAGGGTGGGGAGTTGGGTGTGGTACAGTGTGTGTGAGAGAGTGGGGAGTTGGATGGAGTACAGTGTGTGTTGGAGGGTGGGGAGTTGGATAGGTTACAGTGTGTGTGAGAGGGTGGGGAGTTGGATGGGGTACAGTGTGTGCGTGTGGGTGGGGAGTTGGATGGGGTACAGTGTGTGTTGGATGTTGGGGGGCTGGATGGCGTACAGTGTGTGTGAGAGGGTGGGGAGTTGGATGGGGTACAGTGTGTGCGTGTGGGTGGGGAGTTGGATGGGGTACAGTGTGTGTTGGATGTTGGGGGGCTGGATGGCGTACAGTGTGTGTGAGAGGGTGGGGAGTTGGATGGGGTACAGTGTGTGTGTGAGGGTGAGGAGTTGGAAGGGGTAAAGTGTGTGTTGGAGGGTGCGGGGTTAGATGGGGTACAGTGTGTGAGGGGGTGGGGATTTGGGTGGGGTAATGTGTGTGTGTGAGGGTGGGGATTAGGATGGGGTACAGTGTGTGTGTGAGGGTGGGGAGTTGGATGGGGTACAGTGTGTGTGAGGGTGGGGAGTTGGATGGGGTACAGTGTGTGTGTGAGGGTGGGGATTAGGATGGGGTACAGTGTTTGTGAGGGAGTGGGGAGTTGGATGAGGTACAGTGTGTGTGAGAGAGGGTGGGGAGTTGGATGGGGTACAGTGTGTGTGAGGGTGGGGAGTTGGATGGGGTACAGTGTGTGTGTGAGGGAGGGGTGTTGGATGGGGTACAGTGTTTGAGGGGGTGGGGAGTTGGATGAGGTACAGTGTGTGTGTGAGAGGGTGGGGAGTTGGATGGGGTACAGTGTGTGTGAGAGGGTGGGGAGTTGGATGGGATACAGTGTTTGTGAGAGGGTGGGGAGTTGGATGGGGTACAGTGTGTGTGAGAGGGTGGGGAGTTGGATGGGGTAGAGTGTGTGTTAGAGGGTGGGGAGTTGAATGGGGTACAGTGTGTGAGGGGGTGGGGAGTTGGATTAGGTACAGTGTGTGTGAGGGTGTGGGGAGTTGGATGGGGTACAGTGTGTCTTAGAGAGTGGGGTGTTGGTATGGGTACAGTGTGTGAGGGGGTGGGAGTTGGATATGCTACAGTGTGTTGGAGGGTGGGGAGTTGGATGGGGTACAGTGTGTGTGTAAGGGTGGGGAGTTGGATGGGGTACAGTGTGTGTGAGGGTGTGGGGAGTTGGATGGGGTACAGTGTGTGTGTGAGGGGATGGGGAGTTGGATGGAAAAGTGTGTGTGAGAGGGTGGGGAGTTGGATGGGGTACAGTGTGTGTGTGAGGGGGTGGGGAGTTGGATGGGGTACAGTGTGAGTGAGAGGGTGGGGAGTTGGATGGGGTAGAGTGTGTGTGTGAGAGGGTGAGGAGTTGGATGGGGTACAGTGTGTGTGAGAGGTTGGGGAGTTGGATGGGGTACAGTGTGTGTGTGAGGGAGAGGAGTTGGAAGGGGTACAGTGTGTGTTGGAGGGTGGGGGGTTGGATGGGGTACAGTGTGTGAGGGGGTGGGGATTTGGGTGGGGTAATGTGTGTGTGAGAGGTGGGGTGTTGGATGGGGTACAGTGTGTGTTAGAGGGTGGGGAGTTGGATGGGGTACAGTGTGTGTAAGGGGGTGGGGAGTTGGATGGGGTACAGTGTGTGTGAGAGGGTGGGGATTTGGATTGCGTACAGTCTGTTGTAGGGGGTGGGGAATTGGATTAGGTACAGTGTGTCTTAGAGAGTGGGGTGTTGGTTTGGGTACAGTGTGTGAGGGGGTGGGGAGTTGGATGTGCTACAGTGTGTTGGAGGGTGGGGAGTTGGATGGGGTACAGTGTGTGTGTGACGGTGGGGAGTTGGATGGGCTACAGTGTGTGTGAGGGATTGGGGAGTTGGTTGGTTTACAGTGTGTTTGTGAGGGGGTGGGGAGTTGGATGGGGTACAGTGGGTGTGAGAGGGTGGTGAGTTGTATGGGGTACAGTGTGTGTGTGAGGGGGTGGGGAGTTGGGTGGGGTACAGTGTGTGTGAGAGGGTGTGGAGTTGGATGGGGTACAGTGCGTGTGAGAGGGTGGGGAGTTGAATGGGGTACAGTGTGTGTGTGAGGGGGTGGGGAGTTGGATGGGGTACAGTGTTTGAGGGGGTGGGGAGTTGGATGGGGTACAGTGTGTGTGAGAGGGTGGGGATTTGGATTGCGTACAGTCTGTTGTAGGGGGCGGGGAGTTGGATTAGGTACAGTGTGTCTTAGAGAGTGGGGTGTTGGTTTGGGAACAGTGTGTGAGGGGGTGGGGAGTTGGATGTGCTACAGTGTGTTGGAGAGTGGGGAGTTGGATGGGGTACAGTGTGTGTGTGACGGTGGGGAGTTGGATGGGCTACAGTGTGTATGAGGGATTGGGGAGTTGGTTTGGGTACAGTGTGTTTGTGACGGGGTGGGGAGTTGGATGGGGTACAGTGGGTGTGAGAGGGTGGGGAGTTGGATGGGGTACAGTGTGTGTGTGAGGTGGTGGGGAGTTGGATGTGGTACAGTGTGTGTGAGGGAGTGGGAAGTTGGGTGGGGTACAGTGTGTGTGAGAGGGTGGGGAGTTGGATGTGGTACAGTGTGTGTGAGGGAGTGGGAAGTTGGGTGGGGTACAGTGTGTGTGAGAGGGTGGGGAGTTGGATGGGGTACAGTGTGTGTGTGAGGGGGTGGGGAGTTGGATGGGGAACAGTGTGTGTGAGAGGGTGGGGAGTTGGATGGGGTAAAGTGTGTGTGAGGCGGTGGGGAGTTGGATTAGGTACAGTGTGTGTAAGAGAGTGGGGTGTTGGTTTGGGTACAGTGTGTGAGGGGGTGGGGAGTTGGATGTGCCACAGTGTGTTGGAGGGTGGGGAGTTGGGTGTGGTACAGTGTGTGTGAGAGAGTGGGGAGTTGGATGGAGTACAGTGTGTGTTGGAGGGTGGGGAGTTGGATAGGTTACAGTGTGTGTGAGAGGGTGGGGAGTTGGATGGGGTACAGTGTGTGCGTGTGGGTGGGGAGTTGGATGGGGTACAGTGTGTGTTGGATGTTGGGGGGCTGGATGGCGTACAGTGTGTGTGAGAGGGTGGGGAGTTGGATGGGCTACAGTGTGTATGAGGGATTGGGGAGTTGGTTTGGGTACAGTGTGTTTGTGACGGGGTGGGGAGTTGGATGGGGTACAGTGGGTGTGAGAGGGTGGGGAGTTGGATGGGGTACAGTGTGTGTGTGAGGTGGTGGGGAGTTGGATGTGGTACAGTGTGTGTGAGGGAGTGGGAAGTTGGGTGGGGTACAGTGTGTGTGAGAGGGTGGGGAGTTGGATGTGGTACAGTGTGTGTGAGGGAGTGGGAAGTTGGGTGGGGTACAGTGTGTGTGAGAGGGTGGGGAGTTGGATGGGGTACAGTGTGTGTGTGAGGGGGTGGGGAGTTGGATGGGGAACAGTGTGTGTGAGAGGGTGGGGAGTTGGATGGGGTAAAGTGTGTGTGAGGCGGTGGGGAGTTGGATTAGGTACAGTGTGTGTAAGAGAGTGGGGTGTTGGTTTGGGTACAGTGTGTGAGGGGGTGGGGAGTTGGATGTGCCACAGTGTGTTGGAGGGTGGGGAGTTGGGTGTGGTACAGTGTGTGTGAGAGAGTGGGGAGTTGGATGGTGTACAGTGTGTGTTGGAGGGTGGGGAGTTGGATAGGTTACAGTGTGTGTGAGAGGGTGGGGAGTTGGATGGGGTACAGTGTGTGCGTGTGGGTGGGGAGTTGGATGGGGTACAGTGTGTGTTGGATGTTGGGGGGCTGGATGGCGTACAGTGTGTGTGAGAGGGTGGGGAGTTGGATGGGGTACAGTGTGTGCGTGTGGGTGGGGAGTTGGATGGGGTACAGTGTGTGTTGGATGTTGGGGGGCTGGATGGCGTACAGTGTGTGTGAGAGGGTGGGGAGTTGGATGGGGTACAGTGTGTGTGTGAGGGTGAGGAGTTGGAAGGGGTAAAGTGTGTGTTGGAGGGTGCGGGGTTAGATGGGGTACAGTGTGTGAGGGGGTGGGGATTTGGGTGGGGTAATGTGTGTGTGTGAGGGTGGGGATTAGGATGGGGTACAGTGTGTGTGTGAGGGTGGGGAGTTGGATGGGGTACAGTGTGTGTGAGGGTGGGGAGTTGGATGGGGTACAGTGTGTGTGTGAGGGTGGGGATTAGGATGGGGTACAGTGTTTGTGAGGGAGTGGGGAGTTGGATGAGGTACAGTGTGTGTGAGAGAGGGTGGGGAGTTGGATGGGGTACAGTGTGTGTGAGGGTGGGGAGTTGGATGGGGTACAGTGTGTGTGTGAGGGAGGGGTGTTGGATGGGGTACAGTGTTTGAGGGGGTGGGGAGTTGGATGAGGTACAGTGTGTGTGTGAGAGGGTGGGGAGTTGGATGGGGTACAGTGTGTGTGAGAGGGTGGGGAGTTGGATGGGATACAGTGTTTGTGAGAGGGTGGGGAGTTGGATGGGGTACAGTGTGTGTGAGAGGGTGGGGAGTTGGATGGGGTAGAGTGTGTGTTAGAGGGTGGGGAGTTGAATGGGGTACAGTGTGTGAGGGGGTGGGGAGTTGGATTAGGTACAGTGTGTGTGAGGGTGTGGGGAGTTGGATGGGGTACAGTGTGTCTTAGAGAGTGGGGTGTTGGTATGGGTACAGTGTGTGAGGGGGTGGGAGTTGGATATGCTACAGTGTGTTGGAGGGTGGGGAGTTGGATGGGGTACAGTGTGTGTGTAAGGGTGGGGAGTTGGATGGGGTACAGTGTGTGTGAGGGTGTGGGGAGTTGGATGGGGTACAGTGTGTGTGTGAGGGGATGGGGAGTTGGATGGAAAAGTGTGTGTGAGAGGGTGGGGAGTTGGATGGGGTACAGTGTGTGTGTGAGGGGGTGGGGAGTTGGATGGGGTACAGTGTGAGTGAGAGGGTGGGGAGTTGGATGGGGTAGAGTGTGTGTGTGAGAGGGTGAGGAGTTGGATGGGGTACAGTGTGTGTGAGAGGTTGGGGAGTTGGATGGGGTACAGTGTGTGTGTGAGGGAGAGGAGTTGGAAGGGGTACAGTGTGTGTTGGAGGGTGGGGGGTTGGATGGGGTACAGTGTGTGAGGGGGTGGGGATTTGGGTGGGGTAATGTGTGTGTGAGAGGTGGGGTGTTGGATGGGGTACAGTGTGTGTTAGAGGGTGGGGAGTTGGATGGGGTACAGTGTGTGTAAGGGGGTGGGGAGTTGGATGGGGTACAGTGTGTGTGAGAGGGTGGGGATTTGGATTGCGTACAGTCTGTTGTAGGGGGTGGGGAATTGGATTAGGTACAGTGTGTCTTAGAGAGTGGGGTGTTGGTTTGGGTACAGTGTGTGAGGGGGTGGGGAGTTGGATGTGCTACAGTGTGTTGGAGGGTGGGGAGTTGGATGGGGTACAGTGTGTGTGTGACGGTGGGGAGTTGGATGGGCTACAGTGTGTGTGAGGGATTGGGGAGTTGGTTGGTTTACAGTGTGTTTGTGAGGGGGTGGGGAGTTGGATGGGGTACAGTGGGTGTGAGAGGGTGGTGAGTTGTATGGGGTACAGTGTGTGTGTGAGGGGGTGGGGAGTTGGGTGGGGTACAGTGTGTGTGAGAGGGTGTGGAGTTGGATGGGGTACAGTGCGTGTGAGAGGGTGGGGAGTTGAATGGGGTACAGTGTGTGTGTGAGGGGGTGGGGAGTTGGATGGGGTACAGTGTTTGAGGGGGTGGGGAGTTGGATGGGGTACAGTGTGTGTGAGAGGGTGGGGATTTGGATTGCGTACAGTCTGTTGTAGGGGGCGGGGAGTTGGATTAGGTACAGTGTGTCTTAGAGAGTGGGGTGTTGGTTTGGGAACAGTGTGTGAGGGGGTGGGGAGTTGGATGTGCTACAGTGTGTTGGAGAGTGGGGAGTTGGATGGGGTACAGTGTGTGTGTGACGGTGGGGAGTTGGATGGGCTACAGTGTGTATGAGGGATTGGGGAGTTGGTTTGGGTACAGTGTGTTTGTGACGGGGTGGGGAGTTGGATGGGGTACAGTGGGTGTGAGAGGGTGGGGAGTTGGATGGGGTACAGTGTGTGTGTGAGGTGGTGGGGAGTTGGATGTGGTACAGTGTGTGTGAGGGAGTGGGAAGTTGGGTGGGGTACAGTGTGTGTGAGAGGGTGGGGAGTTGGATGTGGTACAGTGTGTGTGAGGGAGTGGGAAGTTGGGTGGGGTACAGTGTGTGTGAGAGGGTGGGGAGTTGGATGGGGTACAGTGTGTGTGTGAGGGGGTGGGGAGTTGGATGGGGAACAGTGTGTGTGAGAGGGTGGGGAGTTGGATGGGGTAAAGTGTGTGTGAGGCGGTGGGGAGTTGGATTAGGTACAGTGTGTGTAAGAGAGTGGGGTGTTGGTTTGGGTACAGTGTGTGAGGGGGTGGGGAGTTGGATGTGCCACAGTGTGTTGGAGGGTGGGGAGTTGGGTGTGGTACAGTGTGTGTGAGAGAGTGGGGAGTTGGATGGAGTACAGTGTGTGTTGGAGGGTGGGGAGTTGGATAGGTTACAGTGTGTGTGAGAGGGTGGGGAGTTGGATGGGGTACAGTGTGTGCGTGTGGGTGGGGAGTTGGATGGGGTACAGTGTGTGTTGGATGTTGGGGGGCTGGATGGCGTACAGTGTGTGTGAGAGGGTGGGGAGTTGGATGGGGTACAGTGTGTGTGTGAGGGTGAGGAGTTGGAAGGGGTAAAGTGTGTGTTGGAGGGTGCGGGGTTAGATGGGGTACAGTGTGTGAGGGGGTGGGGATTTGGGTGGGGTAAGGTGTGTGTGTGAGGGTGGGGAGTTGGATGGGGTACAGTGTGTGTGAGGGTGGGGAGTTGGATGGGGTACAGTGTGTGTGTGAGGGTGGGGATTAGGATGGGGTACAGTGTTTGTGAGGGAGTGGGGAGTTGGATGAGGTACAGTGTGTGTGAGAGAGGGTGGGGAGTTGGATGGGGTACAGTGTGTGTGAGGGTGGGGAGTTGGATGGGGTACAGTGTGTGTGTGAGGGAGGGGTGTTGGATGGGGTACAGTGTTTGAGGGGGTGGGGAGTTGGATGAGGTACAGTGTGTGTATGAGAGGGTGGGGAGTTGGATGGGGTACAGTGTGTGTGAGAGGGTGGGGAGTTGGATGGGATACAGTGTTTGTGAGAGGGTGGGGAGTTGGATGGGGTACAGTGTGTGTGAGAGGGTGGGGAGTTGGATGGGGTAGAGTGTGTGTTAGAGGGTGGGGAGTTGAATGGGGTACAGTGTGTGAGGGGGTGGGGAGTTGGATTAGGTACAGTGTGTGTGAGGGTGTGGGGAGTTGGATGGGGTACAGTGTGTCTTAGAGAGTGGGGTGTTGGTATGGGTACAGTGTGTGAGGGGGTGGGAGTTGGATATGCTACAGTGTGTTGGAGGGTGGGGAGTTGGATGGGGTACAGTGTGTGTGTAAGGGTGGGGAGTTGGATGGGGTACAGTGTGTGTGAGGGTGTGGGGAGTTGGATGGGGTACAGTGTGTGTGTGAGGGGATGGGGAGTTGGATGGAAAAGTGTGTGTGAGAGGGTGGGGAGTTGGATGGGGTACAGTGTGTGTGTGAGGGGGTGGGGAGTTGGATGGGGTACAGTGTGAGTGAGAGGGTGGGGAGTTGGATGGGGTAGAGTGTGTGTGTGAGAGGGTGAGGAGTTGGATGGGGTACAGTGTGTGTGAGAGGTTGGGGAGTTGGATGGGGTAGAGTGTGTGTGTGAGAGGGTGAGGAGTTGGATGGGGTACAGTGTGTGTGTGAGTGGGTGGGGAGTTGGATTGGGTACAGTGTGTGTGAGTGGGTGGGGCGTTGGATGGTGTAGAGTGTGTGTGATGGAGGGTGGGGAGTTGGATAGGGTACAGTGTGTGAGAGGGTGGGGAGTTGGATGGGGTACAGTGTGTGAGTGGGTGGGGAGTTGGGTTGGGTACAGTGTGTGTGTGAGAGGGTGAGGAGTTGGATGTGGTACAGTGTGTGTGAGAGGGTGGGGAGTTGGATGGGGTACAGTGTGTCTGAGAGAGTGGGGATTTGGATTGGGTACAGTGTGTATGAGAGGGTTGGGAGTTGGATTGGGTACAGTGTCTGTGAGGGTGGGACGTTGTATTGGGTACTCTGTCTGTGAGGGTGGGATGTTGGATTGGGTACAGTGCCTGTGAGGGTGGGGAGTTGGATTGGGTACAGTGTGTTTGAGAGTGTGGGGTGTTGTATTGGGTACAGTGTTTGTGAGGGTTGGGAGTTGGATTGGGTACATTTTGTGTGAAGGGGTGGGGAGTTGTATTGGGTCCAGTGTGTGTCAGGGTGGGAGTTGGATGAGGCACAGTGTGTGTGAGAGAGTGGGGATTTGGATGGGGTACAGTGTGTGTGAGAGGGTTGGGAGTTGGATGTGGTACAGTGTGTGTGAGAGGGTGGGGATTTGGATTGGGTACAGTGTGTGTGAGTGGTTTGGGAGTTGGATTGAGTACAGTGTCTGTGAGGGTGGGGAGTTGGATTGGGTACAGTGTCTGTGAGGGTGGGGAGTTGGATTGGGTACAGTGTGTTTGGGAGGGTGGGGAGTTGGATTGGGTACAGTGTGTGTGTGTGAGAGGGTGGGGAGTTGGATGTAGCACAGTGTGTGTGAGTGTGTGGTCTGTTGGATGGGGTACAGTGTGTGTGTGGCGTTGGGGAGTTGGATTAGGTACAGTGTGTGTGAGAGGGTGGGGAGTTGGATTAGGTACAGTATGTCTTAGAGAGTGGGGTGTTGGTTTGGGTACAGTGTGTGAGGGGGTGGGGAGTTGGATGTGCTACAGTGTGTTGGAGGGTGGGGCATTGGATAGGTTACAGTGTGTGTGAGAGGGTGGGGAGTTGGATGGGGTACAGTGTGTGTTGGAGGATGGAGGGTTGGATGGGGTACAGTGTGTGTGAGGGGGTGGGGAGTTGGATGGGATACAGTGTCTCTTAGCGAGCGGGGTGTTGGTTTGGGTACAGTGTGTGAGGGGGTGGGGAGTTGGATGTGCGACAGTGTGTGTGTGAGGGTGGGGAGTTGGATGGGGTACAGTGTGTGTGTGTGAGAGGGTGGGGTGTTGGATGGGGTACCGTGTGTGTGAGGGGGTGGGGAGTTGGATGGGGTACAGTGTGTATGAGAGGGTGGGGAGTTGGATGGTGTACAGTGTGTGTGAGGGGTTTGGAGTTGGATGGGGTACAGTGTGTGGGAGAGGGTGGGGAGTAGGATGGGGTACCGTGTGTGTGTGAGGGGGTGGGAAGTTGGATGGGGTACAGTGTGTGTGAGAGGGTGGGGAGTTGGATGGGTTACAGTGTGTGTGTGAGGTGGTGGGGAGTTGGATGGGGTACAGTGTGTGTGAGAGGGTGGGGAGTTGGATGGGGTACAGTGTGTGAGAGGGTGGGGAGTTGGATGGGGTACCGTGTGTGTGTGAGGGGGTGGGAAGTTGGATGGGGTACAGTGTGTGTGAGAGGGTGGGGAGTTGGATGGGTTACAGTGTGTGTGTGAGGTGGTGGGGAGTTGGATGTGGTACAGTGTGTGTGAGAGGGTGGGGAGTTGGATGGGGTACAGTGTGTGTGAGATGGTGGGAAGTTGGATGGGCTACAGTGTGTGTTGGAAGGTGGGGAGTTGGATAGGTTACAGTGTATGTGAGAGAGGGTGGGGTATTGGATGGGATACAGTGTGTGTTGGAGTGTGGGGGGTTGGATGGGGTACAGTTCATGTGAGGGTGTGGGGAGTTGGATGGGGTACAGTGTGTGTGACAGAGTGGGGAATTGGATGGGGTACTGTGTGAAAGATGGTGGGGAGTTGGATGGGGTACAGTGTGTGTGGAGATGGTGGGGAGTTGGATGGGGTTACAGTGTGTGTGCGAGGGTGGGGAGTTGGATGGGGTACAGTGAGTGTGAGAGGGTGGGGATTAGGATTGAGCACAGTGTGTGTGAGTGGGATGGAAGTTGGATTGGGTACAGTTTCTGTGAGGGTGGGGAGTTGGATGGGGTACAGTGTCTGTGAGGGTGGGGAGTTGGATTGGGTACAGTGCCTGTGAGGGTGGGCAGTTGTATTGGCTACAGTGTGTTTGAGAGGGTGGGGAGTTGGATTGGGTACAGTGTGTGTGAGGGAGGGGAGTTGGATGGGGTACAGTGTGTGTGAGGGTGGGGAGTTGGATGGGGTACAGTGTGTGTGAGGGAGGGGAGTTGGATGGGGTACAGTGTGTGTGAGAGGGTGGGGAGTTGGATGGGGAACAGTGTGTGTGAGAGGGTGGGGAGTTGGATGGGGTACAGTGTGTGTGAGGGGGTGGGGAGTTCGATGGGGTACAGTGTATGTGTGAGGGTGGGGGGTTGGATGGGGTACAGTGTGTGTGTGAAAAGGTGGGGAGTTGGATGGGGTACAGTGTGTGTGAGAGGGAGGGGAGTTGGATGGGGTACAGTCTGTGTGTGAGAGAAGGTGGGGAGTTGGATGGGGTACAGTGTGTGTGTGTGAAAAGGTGGGGAGTTGGATGGGGTACAGTGTGTTTGTGTGAAAAGGTGGGGAGTTGGATGGGTTACAGTGTGTGTGAGAGGGAGGGGAGTTGGTTGGGGTACAGTGTGTGTGAGACAGAGTGGGGAGTTGGGTGGGGTACTGTGTGTGTGAGAGAGGGTGGGGAGTTGGATGGGGTACAGTGTGTGTGTGAGGGTGGGGATTTGGATTGGGCACAGTGTGTGTGAGTGGGTTGGGAGTTGGATTGGGTACAGTGTGTGTGTGTGTGAGGGTGGGGTTTTGGATGTGGCACAGTGTGTGAGAGAGAGTGGGTAGTTGGATGGTGTACAGTGTGTGTGCGAGGGTGGGGATTTGGATGTGATACAGTGTGTGTGAGTGGGTGGGGAGTTGGATGGGGTACAGTGTGTGTGAGAGGGTGGGGAGTTGGATGGGGTACAGTGAGTATGAGAGGGTGGGGAGTTGAATGGGGTACAGTGTGTGTGAGACAGAGTGGGGAGTTGGGTGGGGTACTGTGTGTGTGAGAGAGGGTGGGGAGTTGGATGGGGTAGAGTGTGAGAGAGGGTGGGGAGTTGGATGGGGTACAGTGTGTGTGAGAAAGAGTGGGGAGTTGGGTGGGGTACTGTGTGTGTGAGATAGGGTGGGGAGTTGGATGGGGTACAGTGTGTGTGTGAGGGTGGGGATTTGGATTGGGCACAGTGTGTGTGAGACTGTTGGGAGTTGGATTGGGTACAGTGTGTGTGTGTGTGTGAGGGTGGGGAGTTGGATGTGGCACAGTGTGTGAGAGAGAGTGGGTAGTTGGATGGGGTACAGTGTGTGTGCGAGGGTGAGGATTTGGATGTGATACAGTGTGTGTGAGTGGGTGGGGAGTTGGATGGGGTACAGTGTGTGTGAGAGGGTGGGGAGTTGGATGGGGTACAGTGAGTGTGAGAGGGTGGGGAGTTGGATGGGGTACAGTGTGTGTGTGAGGGTGGGGAGTTGGATGGGGTACAGTGTGTGTGTGAGGGTGGGGAGTTGGATGGGGTACAGTGTGTGTGAGGGTGGGGAGTTGTATTGGGTACAGTGTGTGTGAGGGTGGGCAGTTGGATGGGGTACAGTCTGTGTGAGTGGGTGGGGAGTTGGATGTGGTACAGTGTGTGTGAGTGGGTTGGGTGTTGGATTGGGTACAGCTTCTGTGAGGGTGGGGAGTTGGATGGGGTACAGTCTGTGTGTGAGAGAAGGTGGGGAGTTGGATGGGGTACAGTGTGTGTGTGTGAAAAGGTGGGGAGTTGGATGGGGTACAGTGTGTGTGAGAGGGAGGGGAGTTGGTTGGGGTACAGTGTGTGAGAGGGTGGGGAGTTGGATGGGGCACAGCGTGTGTTTGAGATGGTGTGGAGTTGGATGGGGTACAGTGTGTGTGTGAGGATGAGTAGTTGGATGGGGTACAGCGTCTTTTGGAGGGCGGGGGGTTGGATGGGGTACTGTGTGTGTGAGACAGAGTGGGGAGTTGGGTGGGGTACTGTGTGTGTGAGAGAGGGTGGGGGGTTGAATGGGGTAGAGTGTGTGTGTGAGGGTGGGGATTTGGATTGGGCACAGTGTGTGTGAGTGGGTTGGGAGTTGGATTGGGTACAGTGTGTGTGTGTGAGAGGGTGGGGTGTTGGATGTGATACAGTGTGTGTGAGTGGGTGGGGAGTTGGATGGGGTACAGTGTGTGTGAGAGGGTGGGGAGTTGGATGGGGTACAGTGAGTATGAGAGGGTGGGGAGTTGAATGGGGTACAGTGTGTGTGAGACAGAGTGGGGAGTTGGGTGGGGTACTGTGTGTGTGAGATAGGGTGGGGAGTTGGATGGGGTACAGTGTGTGTGTGAGGGTGGGGATTTGGATTGGGCACAGTGTGTGTGAGACTGTTGGGAGTTGGATTGGGTACAGTGTGTGTGTGTGTGTGAGGGTGGGGAGTTGGATGTGGCACAGTGTGTGAGAGAGAGTGGGTAGTTGGATGGGGTACAGTGTGTGTGCGAGGGTGAGGATTTGGATGTGATACAGTGTGTGTGAGTGGGTGGGGAGTTGGATGGGGTACAGTGTGTGTGAGAGGGTGGGGAGTTGGATGGGGTACAGTGAGTGTGAGAGGGTGGGGAGTTGGATGGGGTACAGTGTGTGTGTGAGGGTGGGGAGTTGGATGGGGTACAGTGTGTGTGAGGGTGGGGAGTTGTATTGGGTACAGTGTGTGTGAGGGTAGGGAGTTGGATGTGGTACAGTGTGTGTGAGTGGGTTGGGTGTTGGATTGGGTACAGCTTCTGTGAGGGTGGGGAGTTGGATGGGGTACAGTGTATGTGAGAGAGTGGGGAGTTGGATGGGGTACAGTGCGTGTGAGAGAGTGGGGTGTTGGATGGGGTACAGTGTGTGTGTGATAGAATGGGGAGTTGGATGGGGTACAGTGTGTGTGTGTGGGGGTGAGGAGTTGGATGGGGTACAGTGTGTGCGAGAGGGTGGGGAGTTGGATGGGGTCCAGTGTGTGTGTGAGGGGGTGAGGAGTTGGATGGGGTACAGTGTGTGTGTGAGGGGGTGAGGAGTTGGATGGTGTACAGTGTGTGTGTGAGGGGGTGAGGAGTTGGATGGGATACAGTGTGTGTGTGACGGGGTGAGGAGTTGGATGGGGTACAGTGTGTGTGTGAGGGGGTGAGGAGTTGGACGGGGTACAGTGTGTGTGAGAGGGTGGGGAGTTGGATGGGGTACAGCGTGTGTTTGAGATGGTGTGGAGTTGGATGGGGTACAGTGTGTGTGTGAGGATGAGTAGTTGGATGGGGTACAGCGTGTGTTGGAGGGCGGGGGGTTGGATGGGGTACAGTGTGTGTGAGACAGAGTGGGGAGTTGGGTGGGGTACTGTGTGTGTGAGAGAGGGTGGGGGGTTGGATGGGGTAGAGTGTGTGTGTGAGCGTGGGGATTTGGATTGGGCACAGTGTGTGTGTGTGAGAGGGTGGGATGTTGGATGTGGCACAGTGTGTGAGAGAGAGTGGGTAGTTGGATGGTGTACAGTGTGTGAGAGGGTGGGGAGTTGTATCGTGTACAGTGTGTGTGAGTGGGTGGGGAGTTGGATGGGATACAGTGTGTGTGAGGGTGGGGAGTTGGATGTGGTACAGTGTGTGTGAGAGAGTGGGGAGTTGGATGGGGTACAGTGTGTGTGAGAGAGTGGGGAGTTGGATGGGGTACAGTGCGTGTGTGAGAGTGGGGAGTTGGATGTGGTACAATGTGTGTGAGAGAGAGGGGAGTTGGATGGGGCACAGTGTGTGTGAGGGAGGGGATTTGGATAGGGTACAGTGTGTGTGAGGGGGTGGGGAGTGGCATGGGGTACAGTGTGTGTGTGAGAGAGTGGGGAGTTGGATGGGGTACAGTGTGTGTGAGAGAGGGTGGGGAGTTGGATGGGGTACAGCGTGTGTGAGTGGGTGGGGAGTTGGATGGGGTACAGTGTGTGTGAGTGGGTGGGGAGTTGGATGGGGTACAGTGTGTGTGAGGGAGGGGAGTTGGATGGTGTACAGTGTGTGCGTGAGAGAAGGTGGGGAGTAGGATGGGTTACAGTGTGTGTGAGAGGGTGGGGAGTTGGATGGGGTACAGTGTGTGTGAGAGGGTGGGGAGTTGGATGGGGTACAGTGTGTGTGAGGGAGGGGAGTTGGATGGTGTACAGTGTGTGCGTGAGAGAAGGTGGGGAGTAGGATGGGTTACAGTGTGTGTGAGAGGGTGGGGAGTTGGATGGGGTACAGTGTGTGTGAGAGGGTGGGGAGTTCGATGGGGTACAGTGTATGTGTGAGGGTGGGGGTTTGGATGGGGTACAGTCTGTGTGAGGGTGTGGAGTTGGATGGGGAACAGTGTTTGAGGGAAGGGTGTTGAATGGGGTACAGTGTGTGTGAGGGTGGGGAGTTGGATGGGGTACAGTCTGTGTGTGAGAGAAGGTGGGGAGTTGGATGGGGTACAGTGTGTGTGTGTGAAAAGGTGGGGAGTTGGATGGGGTACAGTGTGTGTGAGAGGGAGGGGAGTTGGTTGGGATACAGTGTGTGAGAGGGTGGGGAGTTGGATGGGGCACAGCGTGTGTTTGAGATGGTGTGGAGTTGGATGGGGTACAGTGTGTGTGTGAGGATGAGTAGTTGGATGGGGTACAGCGTCTTTTGGAGGGCGGGGGGTTGGATGGGGTACTGTGTGTGTGAGACAGAGTGGGGAGTTGGGTGGGGTACTGTGTGTGTGAGAGAGGGTGGGGGGTTGAATGGGGTAGAGTGTGTGTGTGAGGGTGGGGATTTGGATTGGGCACAGTGTGTGTGAGTGGGTTGGGAGTTGGATTGGGTACAGTGTGTGTGTGTGAGAGGGTGGGGTGTTGGATGTGATACAGTGTGTGTGAGTGGGTGGGGAGTTGGATGGGGTACAGTGTGTGTGAGAGGGTGGGGAGTTGGATGGGGTACAGTGAGTATGAGAGGGTGGGGAGTTGAATGGGGTACAGTGTGTGTGAGACAGAGTGGGGAGTTGGGTGGGGTACTGTGTGTGTGAGAGAGGGTGGGGAGTTGGATGGGGTAGAGTGTGAGAGAGGGTGGGGAGTTGGATGGGGTACAGTGTGTGTGAGAAAGAGTGGGGAGTTGGGTGGGGTACTGTGTGTGTGAGATAGGGTGGGGAGTTGGATGGGGTACAGTGTGTGTGTGAGGGTGGGGATTTGGATTGGGCACAGTGTGTGTGAGACTGTTGGGAGTTGGATTGGGTACAGTGTGTGTGTGTGTGAGGGTGGGGAGTTGGATGTGGCACAGTGTGTGAGAGAGAGTGGGTAGTTGGATGGGGTACAGTGTGTGTGCGAGGGTGAGGATTTGGATGTGATACAGTGTGTGTGAGTGGGTGGGGAGTTGGATGGGGTACAGTGTGTGTGAGAGGGTGGGGAGTTGGATGGGGTACAGTGAGTGTGAGAGGGTGGGGAGTTGGATGGGGTACAGTGTGTGTGTGAGGGTGGGGAGTTGGATGGGGTACAGTGTGTGTGAGGGTGGGGAGTTGTATTGGGTACAGTGTGTGTGAGGGTGGGGAGTTGGATGTGGTACATTGTGTGTGAGTGGGTTGGGTGTTGGATTGGGTACAGCTTCTGTGAGGGTGGGGAGTTGGATGGGGTACAGTGTATGTGAGAGAGTGGGGAGTTGGATGGGGTACAGTGCGTGTGAGAGAGTGGGGTGTTGGATGGGGTACAGTGTGTGTGTGATAGAATGGGGAGTTGGATGGGGTACAGTGTGTGTGTGTGGGGGTAAGGAGTTGGATGGGGTACAGTGTGTGCGAGAGGGTGGGGAGTTGGATGGGGTCCAGTGTGTGTGTGAGGGGGTGAGGAGTTGGATGGGGTACAGTGTGTGTGTGAGGGGGTGAGGAGTTGGATGGTGTACAGTGTGTGTGTGAGGGGGTGAGGAGTTGGATGGGATACAGTGTGTGTGTGACGGGGTGAGGAGTTGGATGGGGTACAGTGCGTGTGTGAGAGTGGGGAGTTGGATGTGGTACAATGTGTGTGAGAGAGAGGGGAGTTGGATGGGGCACAGTGTGTGTGAGGGAGGGGATTTGGATAGGGTACAGTGTGTGTGAGGGGGTGGGGAGTGGCATGGGGTACAGTGTGTGTGTGAGAGAGTGGGGAGTTGGATGGGGTACAGTGTGTGTGAGAGAGGGTGGGGAGTTGGATGGGGTACAGCGTGTGTGAGTGGGTGGGGAGTTGGATGGGGTACAGTGTGTGTGAGTGGGTGGGGAGTTGGATGGGGTACAGTGTGTGTGAGGGAGGGGAGTTGGATGGTGTACAGTGTGTGCGTGAGAGAAGGTGGGGAGTAGGATGGGTTACAGTGTGTGTGAGAGGGTGGGGAGTTGGATGGGGTACAGTGTGTGTGAGAGGGTGGGGAGTTGGATGGGGTACAGTGTGTGTGAGGGAGGGGAGTTGGATGGTGTACAGTGTGTGCGTGAGAGAAGGTGGGGAGTAGGATGGGTTACAGTGTGTGTGAGAGGGTGGGGAGTTGGATGGGGTACAGTGTGTGTGAGAGGGTGGGGAGTTCGATGGGGTACAGTGTATGTGTGAGGGTGGGGGTTTGGATGGGGTACAGTCTGTGTGAGGGTGTGGAGTTGGATGGGGAACAGTGTTTGAGGGAAGGGTGTTGAATGGGGTACAGTGTGTGTGAGGGTGGGGAGTTGGATGGGGTACAGTCTGTGTGTGAGAGAAGGTGGGGAGTTGGATGGGGTACAGTGTGTGTGTGTGAAAAGGTGGGGAGTTGGATGGGGTACAGTGTGTGTGAGAGGGAGGGGAGTTGGTTGGGGTACAGTGTGTGAGAGGGTGGGGAGTTGGATGGGGCACAGCGTGTGTTTGAGATGGTGTGGAGTTGGATGGGGTACAGTGTGTGTGTGAGGATGAGTAGTTGGATGGGGTACAGCGTCTTTTGGAGGGCGGGGGGTTGGATGGGGTACTGTGTGTGTGAGACAGAGTGGGGAGTTGGGTGGGGTACTGTGTGTGTGAGAGAGGGTGGGGGGTTGAATGGGGTAGAGTGTGTGTGTGAGGGTGGGGATTTGGATTGGGCACAGTGTGTGTGAGTGGGTTGGGAGTTGGATTGGGTACAGTGTGTGTGTGTGAGAGGGTGGGGTGTTGGATGTGATACAGTGTGTGTGAGTGGGTGGGGAGTTGGATGGGGTACAGTGTGTGTGAGAGGGTGGGGAGTTGGATGGGGTACAGTGAGTATGAGAGGGTGGGGAGTTGAATGGGGTACAGTGTGTGTGAGACAGAGTGGGGAGTTGGGTGGGGTACTGTGTGTGTGAGAGAGGGTGGGGAGTTGGATGGGGTAGAGTGTGAGAGAGGGTGGGGAGTTGGATGGGGTACAGTGTGTGTGAGAAAGAGTGGGGAGTTGGGTGGGGTACTGTGTGTGTGAGATAGGGTGGGGAGTTGGATGGGGTACAGTGTGTGTGTGAGGGTGGGGATTTGGATTGGGCACAGTGTGTGTGAGACTGTTGGGAGTTGGATTGGGTACAGTGTGTGTGTGTGTGTGAGGGTGGGGAGTTGGATGTGGCACAGTGTGTGAGAGAGAGTGGGTAGTTGGATGGGGTACAGTGTGTGTGCGAGGGTGAGGATTTGGATGTGATACAGTGTGTGTGAGTGGGTGGGGAGTTGGATGGGGTACAGTGTGTGTGAGAGGGTGGGGAGTTGGATGGGGTACAGTGAGTGTGAGAGGGTGGGGAGTTGGATGGGGTACAGTGTGTGTGTGAGGGTGGGGAGTTGGATGGGGTACAGTGTGTGTGAGGGTGGGGAGTTGTATTGGGTACAGTGTGTGTGAGGGTGGGGAGTTGGATGTGGTACAGTGTGTGTGAGTGGGTTGGGTGTTGGATTGGGTACAGCTTCTGTGAGGGTGGGGAGTTGGATGGGGTACAGTCTGTGTGTGAGAGAAGGTGGGGAGTTGGATGGGGTACAGTGTGTGTGTGTGAAAAGGTGGGGAGTTGGATGGGGTACAGTGTGTGTGAGAGGGAGGGGAGTTGGTTGGGGTACAGTGTGTGAGAGGGTGGGGAGTTGGATGGGGCACAGCGTGTGTTTGAGATGGTGTGGAGTTGGATGGGGTACAGTGTGTGTGTGAGGATGAGTAGTTGGATGGGGTACAGCGTCTTTTGGAGGGCGGGGGGTTGGATGGGGTACTGTGTGTGTGAGACAGAGTGGGGAGTTGGGTGGGGTACTGTGTGTGTGAGAGAGGGTGGGGGGTTGAATGGGGTAGAGTGTGTGTGTGAGGGTGGGGATTTGGATTGGGCACAGTGTGTGTGAGTGGGTTGGGAGTTGGATTGGGTACAGTGTGTGTGTGTGAGAGGGTGGGGTGTTGGATGTGATACAGTGTGTGTGAGTGGGTGGGGAGTTGGATGGGGTACAGTGTGTGTGAGAGGGTGGGGAGTTGGATGGGGTACAGTGAGTATGAGAGGGTGGGGAGTTGAATGGGGTACAGTGTGTGTGAGACAGAGTGGGGAGTTGGGTGGGGTACTGTGTGTGTGAGAGAGGGTGGGGAGTTGGATGGGGTAGAGTGTGAGAGAGGGTGGGGAGTTGGATGGGGTACAGTGTGTGTGAGAAAGAGTGGGGAGTTGGGTGGGGTACTGTGTGTGTGAGATAGGGTGGGGAGTTGGATGGGGTACAGTGTGTGTGTGAGGGTGGGGATTTGGATTGGGCACAGTGTGTGTGAGACTGTTGGGAGTTGGATTGGGTACAGTGTGTGTGTGTGTGAGGGTGGGGAGTTGGATGTGGCACAGTGTGTGAGAGAGAGTGGGTAGTTGGATGGGGTACAGTGTGTGTGCGAGGGTGAGGATTTGGATGTGATACAGTGTGTGTGAGTGGGTGGGGAGTTGGATGGGGTACAGTGTGTGTGAGAGGGTGGGGAGTTGGATGGGGTACAGTGAGTGTGAGAGGGTGGGGAGTTGGATGGGGTACAGTGTGTGTGTGAGGGTGGGGAGTTGGATGGGGTACAGTGTGTGTGAGGGTGGGGAGTTGTATTGGGTACAGTGTGTGTGAGGGTGGGGAGTTGGATGTGGTACAGTGTGTGTGAGTGGGTTGGGTGTTGGATTGGGTACAGCTTCTGTGAGGGTGGGGAGTTGGATGGGGTACAGTGTATGTGAGAGAGTGGGGAGTTGGATGGGGTACAGTGCGTGTGAGAGAGTGGGGTGTTGGATGGGGTACAGTGTGTGTGTGATAGAATGGGGAGTTGGATGGGGTACAGTGTGTGTGTGTGGGGGTAAGGAGTTGGATGGGGTACAGTGTGTGCGAGAGGGTGGGGAGTTGGATGGGGTCCAGTGTGTGTGTGAGGGGGTGAGGAGTTGGATGGGGTACAGTGTGTGTGTGAGGGGGTGAGGAGTTGGATGGTGTACAGTGTGTGTGTGAGGGGGTGAGGAGTTGGATGGGATACAGTGTGTGTGTGACGGGGTGAGGAGTTGGATGGGGTACAGTGCGTGTGTGAGAGTGGGGAGTTGGATGTGGTACAATGTGTGTGAGAGAGAGGGGAGTTGGATGGGGCACAGTGTGTGTGAGGGAGGGGATTTGGATAGGGTACAGTGTGTGTGAGGGGGTGGGGAGTGCATGGGGTACATGTGTGTGTGAGAGAGTGGGGAGTTGGATGGGGTACAGTGTGTGTGAGAGAGGGTGGGGAGTTGGATGGGGTACAGCGTGTGTGAGTGGGTGGGGAGTTGGATGGGGTACAGTGTGTGTGAGTGGGTGGGAGTTGGATGGGGTACAGTGTGTGTGAGGGAGGGGAGTTGGATGGTGTACAGTGTGTGCGTGAGAGAAGGTGGGGAGTAGGATGGGTTACAGTGTGTGTGAGAGGGTGGGGAGTTGGATGGGGTACAGTGTGTGTGAGAGGGTGGGGAGTTGGATGGGGTACAGTGTGTGTGAGGGAGGGGAGTTGGATGGTGTACAGTGTGTGCGTGAGAGAAGGTGGGGAGTAGGATGGGTTACAGTGTGTGTGAGAGGGTGGGGAGTTGGATGGGGTACAGTGTGTGTGAGAGGGTGGGGAGTTCGATGGGGTACAGTGTATGTGTGAGGGTGGGGGTTTGGATGGGGTACAGTCTGTGTGAGGGTGTGGAGTTGGATGGGGAACAGTGTTTGAGGGAAGGGTGTTGAATGGGGTACAGTGTGTGTGAGGGTGGGGAGTTGGATGGGGTACAGTCTGTGTGTGAGAGAAGGTGGGGAGTTGGATGGGGTACAGTGTGTGTGTGTGAAAAGGTGGGGAGTTGGATGGGGTACAGTGTGTGTGAGAGGGAGGGGAGTTGGTTGGGGTACAGTGTGTGAGAGGGTGGGGAGTTGGATGGGGCACAGCGTGTGTTTGAGATGGTGTGGAGTTGGATGGGGTACAGTGTGTGTGTGAGGATGAGTAGTTGGATGGGGTACAGCGTCTTTTGGAGGGCGGGGGGTTGGATGGGGTACTGTGTGTGTGAGACAGAGTGGGGAGTTGGGTGGGGTACTGTGTGTGTGAGAGAGGGTGGGGGGTTGAATGGGGTAGAGTGTGTGTGTGAGGGTGGGGATTTGGATTGGGCACAGTGTGTGTGAGTGGGTTGGGGGTTGGATTGGGTACAGTGTGTGTGTGTGAGAGGTGGGGTGTTGGATGTGATACAGTGTGTGTGAGTGGGTGGGGAGTTGGATGGGGTACAGTGTGTGTGAGAGGGTGGGGAGTTGGATGGGGTACAGTGAGTATGAGAGGGTGGGGAGTTGAATGGGGTACAGTGTAGTGGGGAGTTGGGTGGGGTACTGTGTGTGTGAGAGAGGGTGGGGAGTTGGATGGGGTAGAGTGTGAGAGAGGGTGGGGAGTTGGATGGGGTACAGTGTGTGTGAGAAAGAGTGGGGAGTTGGGTGGGGTACTGTGTGTGTGAGATAGGGTGGGGAGTTGGATGGGGTACAGTGTGTGTGTGAGGGTGGGGATTTGGATTGGGCACAGTGTGTGTGAGACTGTTGGGAGTTGGATTGGGTACAGTGTGTGTGTGTGTGTGAGGGTGGGGAGTTGGATGTGGCACAGTGTGTGAGAGAGAGTGGGTAGTTGGATGGGGTACAGTGTGTGTGCGAGGGTGAGGATTTGGATGTGATACAGTGTGTGTGAGTGGGTGGGGAGTTGGATGGGGTACAGTGTGTGTGAGAGGGTGGGGAGTTGGATGGGGTACAGTGAGTGTGAGAGGGTGGGGAGTTGGATGGGGTACAGTGTGTGTGTGAGGGTGGGGAGTTGGATGGGGTACAGTGTGTGTGAGGGTGGGGAGTTGTATTGGGTACAGTGTGTGTGAGGGTGGGGAGTTGGATGTGGTACAGTGTGTGTGAGTGGGTTGGGTGTTGGATTGGGTACAGCTTCTGTGAGGGTGGGGAGTTGGATGGGGTACAGTGTATGTGAGAGAGTGGGGAGTTGGATGGGGTACAGTGCGTGTGAGAGAGTGGGGTGTTGGATGGGGTACAGTGTGTGTGTGATAGAATGGGGAGTTGGATGGGGTACAGTGTGTGTGTGTGGGGGTAAGGAGTTGGATGGGGTACAGTGTGTGCGAGAGGGTGGGGAGTTGGATGGGGTCCAGTGTGTGTGTGAGGGGGTGAGGAGTTGGATGGGGTACAGTGTGTGTGTGAGGGGGTGAGGAGTTGGATGGTGTACAGTGTGTGTGTGAGGGGGTGAGGAGTTGGATGGGATACAGTGTGTGTGTGACGGGGTGAGGAGTTGGATGGGGTACAGTGTGTGTGTGAGGGGGTGAGGAGTTGGACGGGGTACAGTGTGTGTGAGAGGGTGGGGAGTTGGATGGGGTACAGCGTGTGTTTGAGATGGTGTGGAGTTGGATGGGGTACAGTGTGTGTGTGAGGATGAGTAGTTGGATGGGGTACAGCGTGTGTTGGAGGGCGGGGGGTTGGATGGGGTACAGTGTGTGTGAGACAGAGTGGGGAGTTGGGTGGGGTACTGTGTGTGTGAGAGAGGGTGGGGGGTTGGATGGGGTAGAGTGTGTGTGTGAGCGTGGGGATTTGGATTGGGCACAGTGTGTGTGTGTGAGAGGGTGGGATGTTGGATGTGGCACAGTGTGTGAGAGAGAGTGGGTAGTTGGATGGTGTACAGTTTGTGAGAGGGTGGGGAGTTGTATCGTGTACAGTGTGTGTGAGTGGGTGGGGAGTTGGATGGGATACAGTGTGTGTGAGGGTGGGGAGTTGGATGTGGTACAGTGTGTGTGAGAGAGTGGGGAGTTGGATGGGGTACAGTTTGTGTGTGAGGGTGGGGAGTTGGATGGGGTACAGTGTGTGTGTGAGGGTGGGGAGTTGGATGGGGTACAGTGTGTGTGAGGGTGGGGAGTTGGATGGGGTACAGTGTGTGTGAGTGGGTGTGGAGTTGGATGGGGTACAGTGTGTGTGTGAGATGGTGTGGAGTTGGATGGGGTACAGTGTGTGTGTGAGGATGAGTAGTTGGATGGGTTACAGCGTGTGTTGGAGGGCGGGGTGTTGGATGGGGTACAGTGTGTGTGAGACAGAGTGGGGATTTGGGTGGGGTACTGTGTGTGTGAGAGAGGGTGGGGAGTTGGATGGGGTACAGTGTGTGTGAGAGAGGGTGGGGAGCTGGATGGGGTACAGTGTGTGTGAGAGAGTGGGGAGCTGGATCGGGTACAGTGTGTGTGTGATAGGATGGGGAGTTGGATGGGGTACAGTGTGTGTGTGAGTGTGGGTGGCTTGGATGGGGTAGAGTGTGTGTGTGAGAGGGTGGGGAGTTGGATGAGGTACAGTGTGTGTGTGAGGGGGTGAGGAGTTGGATGGGGTACAGTGTGTGTGTGAGGGGGTGAGGAGTTGGATGGGATACAGTGTGTGTGTGAGAGGGTGGGGAGTTGAATGGGGTACAGTGTGTGTGTGAGGGGGTGAGGAGTTGGATGGGGTACAGTGTGTGTGTGAGGGGGTAAGGAGTTGGATGGTGTACAGTGTGTGTGTGAGGGGGTGAGGAGTTGGATGGGATACAGTGTGTGTGTGAAGGTGGGGAGTTGGATGGGGTACAGCGTGTGTGAGTGCGTGGGGAGTTGGATGGGGTACAGTGTGTGTGAGAGGGTGGGGAGTTGGTTGGGGTACAGTGTGTGTGAGAGAGTGGGGAGTTGGATGGGGTACAGTGCGTGTGTGAGAGTGGGGAGTTGGATGTGGTACAATGTGTGTGAGAGAGTGGGGAGTTGGATGGGGCACAGTGTGTGTGAGGGAGGGGATTTGGATAGGGTACAGTGTGTGTGAGGGGGTGGGGAGTGGCATGGGGTACAGTGTGTGTGTGAGAGAGTGGGGAGTTGGATGGGGTACAGTGTGTGTGAGAGAGGGTGGGGAGTTGGATGGGGTACAGCGTGTGTGAGTGGGTGGGGAGTTGGATGGGGTACAGTGTGTGTGAGGGAGGGGAGTTGGATGGTGTACAGTGTGTGCGTGAGAGAAGGTGGGGAGTAGGATGGGTTACAGTGTGTGTGAGAGGGTGGGGAGTTGGATGGGGTACAGTGTGTGTGAGAGGGTGGGGAGTTCGATGGGGTACAGTGTATGTGTGAGGGTGGGGGTTTGGATGGGGTACAGTCTGTGTGAGGGTGTGGAGTTGGATGGGGAACAGTGTTTGAGGGAAGGGTGTTGAATGGGGTACAGTGTGTGTGAGGGTGGGGAGTTGGATGGGGTACAGTCTGTGTGTGAGAGAAGGTGGGGAGTTGGATGGGGTACAGTGTGTGTGTGTGAAAAGGTGGGGAGTTGGATGGGGTACAGTGTGTGTGAGAGGGAGGGGAGTTGGTTGGGGTACAGTGTGTGAGAGGGTGGGGAGTTGGATGGGGCACAGCGTGTGTGTGAGATGGTGTGGAGTTGGATGGGGTACAGTGTGTGTGTGAGGATGAGTAGTTGGATGGGGTACAGCGTCTTTTGGAGGGCGGGGGGTTGGATGGGGTACTGTGTGTGTGAGACAGAGTGGGGAGTTGGGTGGGGTACTGTGTGTGTGAGAGAGGGTGGGGGGTTGAATGGGGTAGAGTGTGTGTGTGAGGGTGGGGATTTGGATTGGGCACAGTGTGTGTGAGTGGGTTGGGAGTTGGATTGGGTACAGTGTGTGTGTGTGAGAGGGTGGGGTGTTGGATGTGGCACAGTGTGTGTGCCTGAGGGTGGGGAGTTGGATGGGGTACAGTGTGTTTGAGGGTGGGGATTTGTATTGGGTACAGTGTGTGTGAGAGGGTGGGGAGTTGGATGGGGTACAGTGTGTGTGAGAGGGTAGGTATTTGGATGGGGTACAGTGTGTGTGAGAGGGTGGGGAGTTGGATGTGGTACAGTATGTGTGAGAGAGTGGGGAGTTGTATCATGTACAGTGTGTGTGAGTGGGTGGGGAGTTGGATGGGATACAGTGTGTGTGAGAGGGTGGGGAGTTGGATGGTGTACAGTGTGTGTGAGAGGGTGGGGAGTTGGATGGGGTACAGTGTGTGTGTGAGGGTGGGGAGTTGGATGGGGTACAGTGTGTGTGAGGGTGGGGATTTGTATTGGGTACAGTGTGTGTGAGAGGGTGGGGAGTTGGATGGGGTACAGCGTGTGTTTGAGATGGTGTGGAGTTGGATGGGGTACAGTGTGTGTGTGAGGATGAGTAGTTGGATGGGGTACAGCGTGTGTTGGAGGGCGGGGGGTTGGATGGGCTACAGTGTGTGTGAGAGAGGGTGGGGAGTTGGATGGGGTACAGTGTGTGTGTGAGGGTGAGGAGTTGGATGGGGTACAGTGTGTATGAGAGAGTGGGCAGTTGGATGGGGTACAGTGTTTGTGAGAGAGTGGGGAGTTGGATGGGATACAGTGTGTGTGAGAGGGTGGGGAGCAGAATGGGGTACAGTGTGTGTGTGATAGGATGGGTAGTTGGATGGGGTACAGTGTGTGTGTGAGAGGGTGGGGAGTTGGATGGGGTACAGTGTGTGTGAGAGAGTGGGGAGCTGGATGGGGTACAGTGTGTGTGTGAGAGGGTGGGGAGTTGGATGGGGTACAGTCTGTGTGAGAGAGTGGGGAGTTGGATGGGGTACAGTGTGTGTGTGAGTGTGGGTGGCGTGGATGGGGTACAGTGTGTGTGAGAGGGTGGGGAGTTGAATGGGGTACAGTGTGTGTGTGAGAGTGGGGAGTTGAATGGGTTACAGTGTGTGTGTGTGAGGGGGTGAGGAGTTGGATGGCGTACAGTGTGTGTGTGAGGGGGTGAGGAGTTGGATGGGGTACAGTGTGTGTGTGAGAGTGGGGAGTTGAATGGGTTACAGTGTGTGTGTGTGAGGGGGTGAGGAGTTGGATGGGTTACAGTGTGTGTGTGAGAGTGGGGAGTTGAATGGGTTACAGTGTGTGTGAGAGGGTGGGGAGTTGAATGGGGTACAGTGTGTGTGTGAGAGTGGGGAGTTGAATGGGTTACAGTGTGTGTGTGTGAGGGGGTGAGGAGTTGGATGGGTTACAGTGTGTGTGTGAGGGGGTGAGGAGTTGGATGGCGTAGAGTGTGTGTGTGAGGGGGTGAGGAGTTGGATGGGGTACAGTGTGTGTGTGTGAGGGGGTGAGGAGTTGGATGGGTTACAGTGTGTGTGTGAGGGTGGGGAGTTGAATGGGGTACAGTGTGTGTGTGTGAGGGGGTGAGGAGTTGGATGGGGTACAGTATGTGTGTGAGGGGGTGAGGAGTTGGATGGGGTACAATGTCTGTGAGGGTGGGGAGTTGGATGGGGTACAGTGTGTGTGTGAGGGTGGGGAGTTGGATGGGGTACAGTGTTTGTGTGAGGGTGGGGAGTTGGATGGGGTACATTGTGTGTGTGAGTGTGGGGATTTGGATGGGGTACAGTGTGTTTGTGAGGGCGTGAGGTGTTGGATGGGGTACAGTGTGTGTGTGAGGGGGTGAGGAGTTCGATGGGATACAGTGTGTGTGTGAGAGGGTGGGGAGTTGAATGGGGTACAGTGTGTGTGTGAGGGGGTGAGGAGTTGGATGGGGTACAGTGTGTGTGTGAGGGGCTGAGGAGTTGGATGGTGTACAGTGTGTGTGTGAAGGGGTGAGGAGTTGGATGGGATACAGTGTGTGTGTGAAGGTGGGGAGTTGAATGGGGTACAGTGTGTGTGTGTGAGCGGGTGAGGAGTTGGATGGGGTACAATGTCTGTGAGGGTGGGGAGTTGGATGGGTTACAGTGCGTGTGTGAGGGTGGGGAGTTGGATGGGGTACAGTGTGTGTGTGATGGTGGGGAGTTGGATGGGGTACAGTGTGTGTGTGAGGGTGGGGATTTGGATGGGGTTCAGTGTCTGTGTGAGGGAGTGAGGAGTTGGATGGGGTAAAGTGTGTGTGTGAGGGTGTGAGGAGTTGGATGGGGTAAAGTGTGTGTGTGAGGAGGTGAGGAGTTGGATGGGGTAAAGTGTGTGTGTGAGGGGGTGAGGAGTTGGATGGGGTACAGTGTGTGTGAGGGAGGGGAGTTGGATGGGGTACAGTGTGTGTGAGAGAGTGGGGAGTTGGATGGGGTACAGTGTGTGTGAGGGAGAGGATTTGGATAGGGTACAGTGTGTGTGTGAGAGAAGATGGGGAGTTGGATGGGGTACAGTGTGTGTGAGTGGGTGGGGAGTTGGATGGGGTACAGTGTGTGTGAGAGGGTGTGGAGTTCGATGGGGTACAGTGTATGTGTGAGGGTGGGTGGTTGGATGGGGTACAGTGTGTGTGTGAGGATGAGTAGTTGGATGGGGTACAGTGTGTGTTGGAGGGCGGGGGGTTGGATGGGGTACAGTGTATGTGTGAGGGTGGGGGGTTGGATGGGGTACAGTCTGTCTGAGGGTGGGGAGATGGATGGGGAACAGTGTTTGAGGGAGGGGAGTTGAATGGGGTACAGTGTGTGTGAGGGTGGGGAGTTGGATGGGGTACAGTCTGTGTGTGAGAGAAGGTGGGGAGTTGGATGGGGTACAGTGTGTGTGTGTGAAAAGGTGGGGAGTTGGATGGGTTACAGTGTGTGTTAGAGGGAGGGGAGTTGGTTGGGGTACAGTGTGTGAGAGGGTGGGGAGTTGGATGGGGTACAGCGTGTGTTTGAGATGGTGTGGAGTTGGATGGGGTACAGTGTGTGTGTGAGGATGAGTAGTTGGATGGGGTACAGCGTGTGTTGGAGGGCGGGGGGTTGGATGGGCTACAGTGTGTGTGAGAGAGGGTGGGGAGTTGGATGGGGTACAGTGTGTGTGTGAGGGTGAGGAGTTGGATGGGGTACAGTGTGTATGAGAGAGTGGGGAGTTGGATGGGGTACAGTGTTTGTGAGAGAGTGGGGAGTTGGATGGGATACAGTGTGTGTGAGAGGGTGGGGAGCAGAATGGGGTACAGTGTGTGTGTGATAGGATGGGGAGTTGGATGGGGTACAGTGTGTGTGTGAGAGGGTGGGGAGTTGGATGGGGTACAGTGTGTGTGAGAGAGTGGGGAGCTGGATGGGGTACAGTGTGTGTGTGAGAGGGTGGGGAGTTGGATGGGGTACAGTCTGTGTGAGAGAGTGGGGAGTTGGATGGGGTACAGTGTGTGTGTGAGTGTGGGTGGCGTGGATGGGGTACAGTGTGTGTGAGAGGGTGGGGAGTTGAATGGGGTGCAGTGTGTGTGTGAGAGTGGGGAGTTGAATGGGTTACAGTGTGTGTGTGTGAGGGGGTGAGGAGTTGGATGGCGTACAGTGTGTGTGTGAGGGGGTGAGGAGTTGGATGGGGTACAGTGTGTGTGTGAGAGTGGGGAGTTGAATGGGTTACAGTGTGTGTGTGTGAGGGGGTGAGGAGTTGGATGGGTTACAGTGTGTGTGTGAGAGTGGGGAGTTGAATGGGTTACAGTGTGTGTGAGAGGGTGGGGAGTTGAATGGGGTACAGTGTGTGTGTGAGAGTGGGGAGTTGAATGGGTTACAGTGTGTGTGTGTGAGGGGGTGAGGAGTTGGATGGGTTACAGTGTGTGTGTGAGGGGGTGAGGAGTTGGATGGCGTAGAGTGTGTGTGTGAGGGGGTGAGGAGTTGGATGGGGTACAGTGTGTGTGTGTGAGGGGGTGAGGAGTTGGATGGGTTACAGTGTGTGTGTGAGGGTGGGGAGTTGAATGGGGTACAGTGTGTGTGTGTGAGGGGGTGAGGAGTTGGATGGGGTACAGTATGTGTGTGAGGGGGTGAGGAGTTGGATGGGGTACAATGTCTGTGAGGGTGGGGAGTTGGATGGGGTACAGTGTGTGTGTGAGGGTGGGGAGTTGGATGGGGTACAGTGTTTGTGTGAGGGTGGGGAGTTGGATGGGGTACATTGTGTGTGTGAGTGTGGGGATTTGGATGGGGTACAGTGTGTTTGTGAGGGCGTGAGGTGTTGGATGGGGTACAGTGTGTGTGTGAGGGGGTGAGGAGTTGGATGGGATACAGTGTGTGTGTGAGAGGGTGGGGAGTTGAATGGGGTACAGTGTGTGTGTGAGGGGGTGAGGAGTTGGATGGGGTACAGTGTGTGTGTGAGGGGCTGAGGAGTTGGATGGTGTACAGTGTGTGTGTGAAGGGGTGAGGAGTTGGATGGGATACAGTGTGTGTGTGAAGGTGGGGAGTTGAATGGGGTACAGTGTGTGTGTGTGAGCGGGTGAGGAGTTGGATGGGGTACAATGTCTGTGAGGGTGGGGAGTTGGATGGGTTACAGTGCGTGTGTGAGGGTGGGGAGTTGGATGGGGTACAGTGTGTGTGTGAGGGTGGGGAGTTGGATGGGGTACAGTGTGTGTGTGAGGGTGGGGATTTGGATGGGGTTCAGTGTGTGTGTGAGGGAGTGAGGAGTTGGATGGGGTAAAGTGTGTGTGTGAGGGTGTGAGGAGTTGGATGGGGTAAAGTGTGTGTGTGAGGAGGTGAGGAGTTGGATGGGGTAAAGTGTGTGTGTGAGGGGGTGAGGAGTTGGATGGGGTACAGTGTGTGTGAGGGAGGGGAGTTGGATGGGGTACAGTGTGTGTGAGGGAGGGGAGTTGGATGGGGTACAGTGTGTGTGTGAGGATGAGTAGTTGGATGGGGTACAGCGTGTGTTGGAGGGCGGGGGGTTGGATGGGGTACAGTGTGTGTGAGACAGAGTGGGGAGTTGGGTGGGGTACTGTGTGTGTGAGAGAGGGTGGGGGGTTGGATGGGGTAGAGTGTGTGTGTGAGCGTGGGGATTTGGATTGGGCACAGTGTGTGTGTGTGAGAGGGTGGGGTGTTGGATGTGGCACAGTGTGTGAGAGAGAGTGGGTAGTTGGATGGTGTACAGTGTTTGTGTGAGGGTGGGGAGTTGTATCGTGTACAGTGTGTGTGAGTGGGTGGGGAGTTGGATGGGATACAGTGTGTGTGAGAGGGTGGGGAGTTGGATGTGGTACAGTGTGTGTGAGAGAGTGGGGAGTTGGATGGGGTACAGTGTGTGTGTGAGGGTGGGGAGTTGGATGGGGTACAGTGTGTGTGTGAGGGTGGGGAGTTGGATGGGGTACAGTGTGTGTGAGGGTGGGGAGTTGGATGGGGTACAGTGTGTGTGAGTGGGTGGGGAGTTGGATGGCGTACAGTGTGTGTTTGAGATGGTGTGGAGTTGGATGGGGTACAGTGTGTGTGTGAGGATGAGTAGTTGGATGGGTTACAGCGTGTGTTGGAGGGCGGGGTGTTGGATGGGGTACAGTGTGTGTGAGACAGAGTGGGGAGTTGGGTGGAGTACTGTGTGTGTGAGAGAGGGTGGGGAGTTGGATGGGGTACAGTGTGTGTGAGAGTGGGTGGGGAGCTGGATGGGGTACAGTGTGTGTGAGAGAGTGGGGAGCTGGATCGGGTACAGTGTGTGTGTGATAGGATGGGGAGTTGGATGGGGTACAGTGTGTGTGTGAGTGTGGGTGGCTTGGATGGGGTAGAGTGTGTGTGTGAGAGGGTGGGGAGTTGGATGGGGTACAGTGTGTGTGTGAGGGTGTGAGGAGTTGGATGGGATACAGTGTGTGTGTGAGAGGGTGGGGAGTTGAATGGGGTACAGTGTGTGTGTGAGGGGGTGAGGAGTTGGATGGGGTACAGTGTGTGTGTGAGGGGGTGAGGAGTTGGATGGTGTACAGTGTGTGTGTGAGGGGGTGAGGAGTTGGATGGGATACAGTGTGTGTGTGAAGGTGGGGAGTTGGATGGGTACAGCGTGTGTGAGTGCGTGGGGAGTTGGATGGGGTACAGTGTGTGTGAGAGGGTGGGGAGTTGGATGGGGTACAGTATGTGTGAGGGAGGGGAGTTGGATGGGGTACAGTGTGTGTGAGAGAGTGGGGAGTTGGATGGGGTACAGTGCGTGTGTGAGAGTGGGGAGTTGGATGTGGTACAATGTGTGTGAGAGAGTGGGGAGTTGGATGGGGCACAGTGTGTGTGAGGGAGGGGATTTGGATAGGGTACAGTGTGTGTGAGGGGGTGGGGAGTGGCATGGGGTACAGTGTGTGTGTGAGAGAGTGGGGAGTTGGATGGGGTACAGTGTGTGTGAGAGAGGGTGGGGAGTTGGATGGGGTACAGCGTGTGTGAGTGGGTGGGGAGTTGGATGGGGTACAGTGTGTGTGAGGGAGGGGAGTTGGATGGTGTACAGTGTGTGCGTGAGAGAAGGTGGGGAGTAGGATGGGGTACAGTGTGTGTGAGAGGGTGGGGAGTTGGATGGGGTACAGTGTGTGTGAGAGGGTGGGGAGTTGGATGGGGTACAGTGTATGTGTGAGGGTGGGGGTTTGGATGGGGTACAGTCTGTGTGAGGGTGTGGAGTTGGATGGGGAACAGTGTTTGAGGGAGGGGTGTTGAATGGGGTACAGTGTGTGTGAGGGTGGGGAGTTGGATGGGGTACAGTCTGTGTGTGAGAGAAGGTGGGGAGTTGGATGGGGTACAGTGTGTGTGTGTGAAAAGGTGGGGAGTTGGATGGGGTACAGTGTGTGTGAGGGGGAGGGGAGTTGGTTGGGGTACAGTGTGTGAGAGGGTGGGGAGTTGGATGGGGCACAGCGTGTGTTTGAGATGGTGTGGAGTTGGATGGGGTACAGTGTGTGTTTGAGATGGTGTGGAGTTGGATGGGGTACAGTGTGTGTGTGAGGATGAGTAGTTGGATGGGGTACAGCGTGTGTTGGAGGGCGGGGGGTTGGATGGGGTACTGTGTGTGTGAGACAGAGTGGGGAGTTGGGTGAGGTACCGTGTGTTATGAGAGAGGGTGGGGAGTTGACTGGGGTAGAGTGTGTGTGTGAGGGTGGGGATTTGGATTGGGCACAGTGTGTGTGAGTGGGTTGGGAGTTGGTTTGGGTACAGTGTGTGTGTCTGAGAGGGTGGGGTGTTGGATGTGGCACAGTGTGTGTGTCTGAGGGTGGGGAGTTGGATGGGGTACAGTGTGTGTGAGGGTGGGGATTTGTATTGGGTACAGTGTGTGTGAGAGGGTGGGGAGTTGGATGGGGTACAGTGTGTGTGAGAGAGTGGGGAGTTGTATCGTGTACAGTGTGTGTGAGTGGGTGGGGAGTTGGATGGGATACAGTGTGTGTGAGAGGGTGGGGAGTTGGATGGTGTACAGTGTGTGTGAGATAGGGTGGGGAGTTGGATGGGGTACAGTGTGTGTGTGAGGGTGGGGAGTTGGATGGGGTACAGTGTGTGTGAGGGTGTGGATTTGTATTGGGTACAGTGTGTGTGAGTGGGTGGGGAGTTGGATGGGGTACAGTGTGTTTGAGATGGTGTGGAGTTGGATGGGGTACAGTGTGTGTGTGAGGATGAGTAGTTGGATGGGGTACAGCGTGTGTTGGAGGGCGGGGGGTTGGATGGGCTACAGTGTGTGTGATAGAGGGTGGGGAGTTGGATGGGGTACAGTGTGTGTGTGAGGGTGAGGAGTTGGATGGGGTACAGTGTGTATGAGAGAGTGGGGAGTTGGATGGGGTACAGTGTGTGTGAGAGAGTGGGGAGTTGGATGGGATACAGTGTGTGAGAGGGTGGGGAGCTGGATGGGGTACAGTGTGTGTGTGATAGGATGGGGAGTTGGATGGGGTACAGTGTGTGTGTGAGAGGGTGGGGAGTTGGATGGGGTACAGTGTGTGTGAGAGAGTGGGGAGCTGGATGGGGTACAGTGTGTGTGTGAGAGGGTGGGGAGTTGGATGGGGTACAGTCTGTGTGAGAGAGTGGGGAGTTGGATGGGGTACAGTGTGTGTGTGAGTGTGGGTGGCGTGGATGGGGTACAGTGTGTGTGAGAGGGTGGGGAGTTGAATGAGGTACAGTGTGTGTGTGAGAGTGGGGAGTTGAATGGGTTACAGTGTGTGTGTGTGAGGGGGTGAGGAGTTGGATGGGTTACAGTGTGTGTGTGAGGGGGTGAGGAGTTGGATGGCGTACAGTGTGTGTGTGAGGGGGTGAGGAGTTGGATGGGGTACAGTGTGTGTGTGAGAGTGGGGAGTTGAATGGGTTACAGTGTGTGTGTGTGAGGGGGTGAGGAGTTGGATGGGTTACAGTGTGTGTGTGAGGGGGTGAGGAGTTGGATGGCGTACAGTGTGTGTGTGTGAGGGGGTGAGGAGTTGGATGGGGTACAGTGTGTGTGTGTGAGGGGGTGAGGAGTTGGATGGGTTACAGTGTGTGTGTGAGGGTGGGGAGTTGAATGGGTACAGTGTGTGTGTGTGAGGGGGTGAGGAGTTGGATGGGGTACAGTGTGTGTGTGAGGGGGTGAGGAGTTGGATGGGGTACAATGTCTGTGAGGGTGGGGAGTTGGATGGGGTACAGTGTGTGTGTGAGGGTGGGGAGTTGGATGGGGTACAGTGTTTGTGTGAGGGTGGGGAGTTGGATGGGGTACAGTGTGTGTGTGAGGGTGGGGAGTTGGATGGGGTACAGTGTGTGTGTGTGGGGGTGGGGAGTTGGATGGGGTACAGTGTGTGTGTGAGTGTGGGGATTTGGATGGGGTACAGTGTGTGTGTGAGTGTGGGGATTTGGATGGGGTACAGTGTGTGTGTGAGTGTGGGGATTTGGATGGGGTACAGTGTGTGTGTGAGGGGGTGAAGAGTTGGATGGGGTACAGTGTGTCTGTTAGTGTAGGGAGTTGGATGGGGTACAGTGTGTGTGTGAGGGTGGGAGTTGGATGGGGTACAGTGTGTGTGTTGGAGAGGGTGGGGTGTCGGATGGGGCACAGTGTGTGTGTGAGGCTGGGGAGTTGGATGGTGTACAATGTGTGTGAGAGGGTGGGGAGTTGGATGGGGTACAGTGTGTGTCAGGTTGGGGGGTTAGATGGGGTACAATGTGTGTGAGGGGGTGGGGAGTTGGATGGGGTACAGTGTGTGTGTGAGGGGGTGAGGAGTTGGAAGGGGTACAGTGTGTGGTTCGAACACAGGGTCTGCCTTCTTCCAAACACTTCATTCCTTAACTCGCCACTTGTTCCCTGCAGGGGGATTATATTAAAGTTCTTGTGCATCTGTTAGGATTAACCTGACTCTCACTCAAAGTAAAATGAGGAATATGTGGCATGGCTTAAACTTCGGAGTGAGGGCGGGTCTGGCTGCGCTCGGTGTTTATCGGAGATTTTCGGCTTGCCGGCAGCTGCTTCCCTCAGCATGGGGCATGTTAGCTGGATCGAATTTTTAGAGTCCTGGCTCCATGAAGTAGGCCAAGGCCCACAGGCAGGGCAGGCTGCTACCTCTCGAACATCAACAACTCCCCAGCCATCCGAGAGATTAAAAACAAAAAACTGCGGGTGCTGGAAATCCAAAAGAAAAACAGCAACAGAAATACCTGGAATAACTCAGCAGGTCTGGCAGCATCGGCGGAGAAGAGCACAGTTGACGTTTCGAGTCCTCATGACCCTTCAACAGAACTAAGTAAAATTAGGAAAGGGGTGAAATATAAGCTGGTTTAAGGGGGGGTTGGGGGTGGTTGGGACAAGCAGCCAGTGATAGGTGGAGATAACCAAAAGCTGTCACAGACAAAAGAACAAAGAGGTGTTGAAGGTGGTGATATTATCTAAAAGAATGTGCTAATTAAGAGTATAAGACAGGACAGATAAGGTACAGATAGCTCTAGTGGGGGTGGGGGAATCATTGAAGCTCAACGCAAACTGGAGGAACAGCACCTCATCTTCCGACTAGGCACTTTACAGCCTTCCGGACTCAATATTGAGTTCAACAATTTTAGATCTTGAACTCTCTCCTCCATCCCCACCCCCTTTCCGATTCTTCCCCCTCCCTTTTGTTTTTTCCAATAATTTATTTAGATTTTTCTTTTCCCACCTATTTCCATTATTTTTAAATGTATTTCCACCCATTGTTTATTTCTACCTTTTAGTATTCCCCCACCCCCACTAGGGCTATCTGTACCTTGCTTGTCCTGCTCTCTACTCTTAATCAGCACATTCCTTTAGATAATATCACAACCTTCAACACCTCTTTGTCCTTTTCTCTGTGACAGCTTTTGGTTATCTCCACCTATCACTGGCTGCTTGTCCCAAAAAACCCCCCACCCCCTTTGAACCAGCTTATATTTCACCCCTTTCCTAATTTTACTTAGTTCTGTTGAAGGGTCATGAGGACTCGAAACGTCAACTGTGCTCCTCTCCGCCGATGCTGCCAGACCTGCTGAGTTTTTCCAGGTATTTCTGTTGCTGTTTTTGTTTTGGATTTCCAGCGTCCGCAGTTTTTTTGTTTTTAATCTCTCGGATGGCTGGGGAGTTGTTGATGTTCGAGAGGTAGCAGCCTGCCCTGCCTGTGGGCCTTGGCCTACTTCATGGAGCCAGGACTCGAAAAATCCCGATCCAGCTAACGTGCCCCATGCTGAGGGCAGCAGCTGCCGGCAAGCCGAAAATCTCCGATAAACACCGAGCGCAGCCAGACCCACCCTCACTCTGCAGCTTAAGCCATGCCACATATTCCTCATTTTACTTTGAGTGAGAGTCAGGTTAATCCTAACAGATGCTCAAGAACTTTAATATAATCCCCCTGCAGGGAACAAGTGGCGAGTTAAGGAATGAAGTGTTTGGAAGAAGGCAGACCCTGTGTTCGAACCACCCGCCTGAGTTTGAGTCCGACGAGCGACAGAGAATGCCGGCAGGCTACAACATGTTCCTTATTTTCAGCTTCTCACAACTGTTCAGACCACCGTTGGTTTTCTAAAGGCTTCCAGCTGACTCTAAGCATTTAAGAGCAGGAAAGCAAATCTAATGAGCTCCCCTGTGTGATGCAAAAGCCACAGAGACTCATTTGTGCTCACTTTTTTACCCAAGCCACACTCAGCTATTGATACTGTCAGAATTCAAACCCTTGTATTGAAAGGGCCGGGTTCATAGCTGCCATCCTATTGAAATGTTACAGCGGGGACGTGAAGGGAAACAGATGGATAAGAGTGGGCTCTGCGGCTGGGACACACTCTTGGGCTTATGTAATACAGCATCATGCAAGCAGAGGAAACAGCACAGTTGAAAATTCCACATCCTTTTGTTCAGATCCATCCACTGCCTTATCTCTGTAACGTTTCTACAACTGCCCGAGAACTCTCCACCAAACCTGGCCTCCCAACTTCCTTTGCCGCACCAGTAACCGTGCCTTCAGCTGCCTGGGGCCTGGCGATCTGGAATCCCCTCCCTAAGCCTCTCCAGCTCTCTCTCTCCTCCTTTAAGGCTCTGATTAAAAGCTTCCCCTTTGACTGAGCTTCTGGTCGGCGACTTCCTTTAGCTTGCTGACAATGCGCCATTCGGGTATGACTGAAATATAACAATCTCTTGCTTGCTGCTCCATTCCCACATGCTCCACAGGTTGGAACACTGGCCTCCTGTTGTTGCAGAGCCCACGATCTGAGCTTTTAGGTTTTAGTCTTCGTAATCTCCCAACTCAAAGAGGTAAATGACTTTCCCTTATTTTAAAACAAGCGGAGAGGAGACATTTCAGTTCACTTAAGACTCGCTGGTGACCAATGGAAGACCGGTAAACGCAGGTCAGGGGTCGGGGGTTGTGTAAGGACAACCCTTGAAGTTGGAGATTTGTGATCCACGGCGCATTTACAGTGGGGGGGGAGGGGGGTGGGGGGGGTGGTGGTGGAATCTTGCTGAGGCGTTTGAGGGGGTCTCGCCTGCCGTCTGCAGACCCAGCAAGAGACCTGTCTGGCCTGTTATGGGGAAGGGCCTCGGGCCACCACTGGGGAGGCTGTGCCTGGTGCCGGGAGGACGGACACCGGACTCACAGCGTCGTGTAGCAAGCCAGGACACGGGTAAGTGATGTGGGAGGGGGGGGTGGTTTTGGGGGGTGGGGGGGTGGGGTCGAGGGGAGTTGGGTGCAGGAAGGTCGTCAGCAAGGGCTGGCGGAGGTGGGGGGTGCTGGGGGTGGTTCGCTCTGGGCTCCCCTCACCCCCTTTCCTGATGTTCGGTCCCTCGATCGGAGGCGCTCCAGCCCCCCGGAGCTGACAGGCAGGCTGCAGGGTTTTAACCACGAGGCGACAGGCCCCATCTGCAGCCAGCTGGCTCAACCCCAACAGCGGAGAGGCGAGGACCTTAAGCGGTCATTAATCGGCCAGTCAAGGGCCTCAATTGGCGGCTGGGGCGGGTCGATCGAACACGGGCCTTCCTGTCCAGGTCTTAACTCCAGCCAAGGCAGGGAAGGGGGCAGGATTCGGGTGTGCCACCATCCTGCCCAAGTAAATGCCCTTCCCGCCTCCAAGCTCACCACCAGCGAGAGGAGATTGCAGCCAGGGAGTGTGGAACGGGCACGGGGCCCAACAAAGTTGGGAAAGGGGTAACATTTGGGTAGGTTAACTTTTCCATGAAGGTATCCAACATTCTGAAACTCTTCACAGAGGGGATCTGCCCTGATGACAGATGGAAGAGCGATCAGGGACATTCTCCAGGTTTAAATATTCTGCCACACTTGGACAAGGTTAATGCAGCAGTTAGTTGAACTTGGGCTGAGAGTGCAGGCAATAGAATACAAAACAAGGAGGTGACGTTAAAACTTTCTACATTACTCAGGTGGAGTGTTGCATCTAATTATGGCCGCCCCACTTTGGGGAGATTTACTACAATAGTAGCAGAGACAAAGGAACAGCCATGCTGAATGGTGGGGCAGGACTATGGTCTGCTCCTGCTCCTATTTCTCGTGTCCGTGTGACTCCTTGGGAGACTGTTTGCCCCAATGGCTGGATGATGGTGCCCACAGCATGGGGCTGGGTCCCTCGTTCAGGCTGGGGTAGATTCGGAAGCTGCCTCATTGCCCTCCCTGTGGTATAGGTCATGGCGCTGTGGATCAGACCTGCCTTTGGGCGTAGAATGTAGCAGGGGGTACCCAAGTGCTGGCCATTAATACCGTGTATACCTCATGTCAAATTCAACCCCATGGCTGTTGGCCTAAAGGACTATAGTTCTTCATAAACCTCGTGTAAAATTCAATCCCGCTCTTTCACCGTGTCAAAGCCCAATAATTTCAGAACTAAAGTATAACCCCTACAATCGCATCCAAACCTCGATTCATCATTCATTAAAACAGTTACAAACACCATCATTCCTCCAAGTTGTTCTTCTCAAAATCGGCAGGAAGAATGTCGGCTGATTTTGATGTTTTGGGGGGGGGAGGGGGGGAACAAATTGACAAATGGGAGAACAGTCCACACGGAAACAGGATGCAGGGGGGCAACTTCCGGGGCAAACTTTAAATAAATGTAGCCCCGGGTTACGCGTCCTCAGTCATCCCCCTCGGCCTTCCTGGGGGAGGGGAGGCTTCGGCCTTGGCAATGAGGCCCTCGCGATTGCCGATTCAGTTCAACCCGACGCTTCGGTCCAGGGCTGGGGGCTGTCAGTGGGGCATTCCCCCTCTCCTTGCCTCCACCCATGGGCAGTATCGAAACCACAGGCCCAGCTGATATCGCTGCTTCCTCCATCGGGTTGAGGGAGGCCCCTTAATAAGAATATAGAGAGAGAGAGAGGGAGAGACAATAAACAGATGGTGTGGGCGCCATGCCCCCTATTACCTTGTGGATTCTTTTGCTGGTTATGCTGGGTTTTAGCTGAAAGTAAGCGCCCCAAAAACTTTACCTGTGTCAAAGTCGACCTCTTAACTATTCACCTAAAAAAAAAGGGCCTCACAAATTTGACTTTTGCATGTGTATGCTCGGTGTATCACGGTGGTCCTAGTACTGACCCCCTGTGGGGCACTTGCCTCCAGGTGGAAAAGTGACGATACACCAATCCTCTCTGCTTTCTGTCCCTTCACACTAACTCACTGGTCACCGTGTGTATTTAGAGACTCCGGAACCAGTCAATAGGTTCTAATTCTGTCCAACATCTTTTTGCTGTTAGAGCAGATAGAGAGCAGCAGTTCCCACACTGACAGCTGACAGGTTTTTTAGGATATAATGAAGGGACTTGCATTTACAAAGCTCACTTCATAGCAGTGTTGCCTGAATAATCGGAAGCCAGCCACAGAAGCGATGTGTAGCCTTTGGGAAACCTTTTAAGCCCTAACGCGATAAGAGGCCTAGTAACGATGAAATGCTATCGCATGTTATTGAGGGCTGGATGACTATGCTGATTTTCTTTCCCCCCCCTCACCAAACCACTCTTGCATGGATTGTTCCTTCAAATGTGAGCAATGAAACCTGGCGCAGTAGAAAGGGCATCATCGACTTTTTCCAGTCTAATTTCTCCAGGGAACACCGCAGCCCAGGAATCTAAAAATCGACACACTTCATCCATTTCGGCGGCTACGCTAAATGCACATACTTCTGTGAAAGGAGCAGTCAAGCGAGTTGGCATTCGGTGGTAGTTACCTCCTGCTCAAATGGCAATAAAATGCTTTTGGGGCTCGGCGCTGGAGAACAAATTATAGGATTTACCTGTGGCTCAAGTGCATTAGTTGTGCTGTACTTTAGTGAGCTCCAACCCCTTGTGAATGTACATTAAGCACTTGCGAAAGCAAACTCATGCTGCTCAGAAACATTAAGTGGCTGGAACTCCCCTTCAGCTTTTCTCCCCTCCTTTCCTCTGAATGAGAAACTTTGATTGCAGTCGTGTTAACCTTTAACCCAGCCGAGCGGCGGGTGTGTCACTGATACCCCTTTTTCTAGGCCAGTGTTCATCTCACAGGGAATTGAAGAGCCAATGTTGCATTTTCCTCTCAGTCAGAAGGACTTTAGCGTTTTGTTAGGTTAATGCTTCAGTGCGAGTCTGCGAGGGGGATGGTGAGAGAGAGAGAGACTGTTAACAGTGCTCTCTATTGGATGAGACGTTAGATTTAGGCCCTAGTTTCCTGGGCGGAGGTAATGTGTGCACACGAACATCTCTGTACAAATGCAAGTCTCTCTGCCTCTAATGGTGTCAGCCTCAGTCACTGACAGAACAACAACTTGCATTCACGTAGCGCCTTTATTGGAGCAAAACAACCTAAGGCATTTCACAGGACAAACTTTGACACCGAGTCACAATGGGAGATTGAAGGATAGGTGACCAAAGGGGTAAGCCTTAAGGACCGCCTTAAAGGAGGAGAGAGGGAGGTAAAGAGGCAGAGGGATTCAGGAAGGGAATTTTAGAACTTGGGGCCTAGATAATTGTAGACACCCAAAAAATGCCCCCCCTTAATGTTTTCCTATAACCTCTCATGTCAAAACATAAGATCATTAAAAAGAGGAGCAGGAGAAGGCCATTCAGCCCATCGAGCCTGCTCTGTTAGTCAAGAAGATCATGGCTGATCAGATTGTGGTCTCAGCTGTACTTTCCTGTCTTCAGCCTCTTGATTCCTGGGTAGATCAGAAATCTGCCTAACTCAACCTTGAATATATTCACTGACCCAGCCTCCACTGCTCTCTGGGGAAGAGAATTCCACAGACTAATGACCCTCTGAGAGAAGAAATTCCTCCTCATCTCCAACTTAAATGGGAGATCCCTTATTTTTAAGCGGTGTCCCCTAGCTCTAGATTCTCCCATGAGAGGAAACATCCTCTCAGCATCTACCCTGTCAGCCGCCCCTCAGAATCTTATATGTTCCAGTAAGATCACCTCTCATTGTTATAAATTCCAATGAGTATAGGCCCAACCTGCTCAACCTTTCCTCCTAAGGCAATCCCTTCATCCCAGGCATTTGGAACTAGAGACAGTTTAAGTAAGTTATATTTTTATTTGTGGGTGGCAGGAATGAGTTTTAACTTTAAGCTTAATGATTAATATATATTATTAATTAGCTATTGATTATTATTTAAATGAATTTTTAATAATTAAATAACTAATTATCTCTGTAAATATCAAGGTCTGTGCCTGTTTTAAAGCCAATGATCCAAAATGTTTTTTAAAAGCCATCTCAACTTGTCCCGCCATCTTCAAAGATTTGTGTCTCCACCATGCTTAAGACCATTAGACCATAAGACGGAGGAGCAGAAGTAGGCCATTCGGCCCATCGAGTCTGCTCCACAATTCAATGAGACCATGGCTGATCTGATAATCCTCAACTCCACTTTCCTGCTCTCCCCCCATAACCCTTGATTCCCTTAGTGATTAAAAATCTGTCTATCTCAGCCTTGAATATACTTAATGACCCAGCCTCTACATCCCTCTGCGGTAAAGAGTTCCACAGATTGACTACCCTCTGAGAGAAGAAATTCCTCCTCATATCTGTCTTAAATGGCACCCCCTTACTCTGAGATTATGCCCTCTGGTCCTAGACTCTCCCACAAGGGGAAACAACCTCTCAGCATCTACCCTGTCAAGTCCCCTAAGAATCTTATATGTTTCAATAAGGTCACCTCTCATTCTTCTAAACTCCAATGAGTACAGGCCCAACTACTCAACCTCTTCTCATAAGAAAATCCCTCCATACCCAGGATCAACCTGGTGAACCTTCTCTGGACTGCCTCCAATGCCAGTATATCTTTCCTTAGATAAAGGGATCAGAACTGTTCACAGTATTCTAGGTGTGGTCTAGCTCGTGCCTTGTATAGTTTTAGCAAGACTTCCCTATTTTTATACCCCATTCCCTTTGAAATAAAGGCCAACATTCCATTTGCCTTCCCTATTACCTGCTGTACTCGTATGTTAGCCTTTTGGGATTCATGCACAAGGATCCCCAAATCCCAAACAAAAATAAAAATAGCTGGAAAAACTCAGCAGGTCTGGCAGCATCTGCGGAGAGGAACACAGTTAACGTTTCGAGTCCGTATGACTCTTCATCAGAACTAAGTAAAAATAGAAAAGAGGTGAAATATAAGCTGGTTTAAGTGCAGTGGGGGACAGGTAGAGCTGGATAGAGGGCCAGTGATAGGTGGAGATAACCAAAAGATGTCACAGACAAAAGGACAAAGAGGTGTTGAAGGTGGTGATATTATCTAAGGAATGTGCTAATTAAGGGTAGAAAGCAGGACGAGCAAGGTACAGATAGCTCTAGTGGGGGTGGGGTGGGGTGAAGGGAAGGGATCGAAATAGGCTAAAAGGTAGAGATAAAACAATGGATGGAAATACATTTAAAAATAATGGAAATAGGTGGGAAAAGAAAACTCTATATAAATTATTGGAAAAAAAAGGGGGGGATCGGAAAGGGGGTGGGGATGGAGGAGAGAGTTCATGATCTAAAATTGTTGAACTCAATATTAAGTCCGGAAGGCTGTAAAGTGCCTAGTCGGAAGATGAGGTGCTGTTCCTCCAGTTTGCGTTGAGCTTCACTGGAGCAATGCAGCAGGCCAAGGACGGACATGTGGGCATGAGAGCAGGGTGGAGTGTTAAAATGGCAAGCGACAGGGAGGTCTGGGTAATGCTTGCGGACAGACCGCAGGTGTTCTGCAAAGCGGTCACCCAGTCTGCGTTTGGTCTCTCCAATGTAGAGGGAACCGCATTGGGAGCAGCGAATGCAGTAGAATAAATTGAGGGAAGTGTAAGTGAAATGCTGCTTCACTTGAAAGGAGTGTTTGGGCCCTTGGACGGTGAGGAGAGGAGAAGTAAAGGGGCAGGTGTTGCACCTTCTGCGGTTGCATTGTAAGGTGCCGTGGGAGGGGGTTGAGTTGCAGGGGGTGATGGAGGAGTGGACCAGGGTGTCCCGGAGGGAACGATCCCTGCGGAATGCCGCCGGGAGGGTGAAGGGAAGATGTGTTTGGTGGTTGCATCATGCTGGAGTTGGCGGAAATGGCGGAGGATGATCCTTTGAATGAGGAGGCTGGTGGTGCAGCTTTCTGCAGTTTTTCTCCATTTAAATAATATTCAGCTCCTCTATTTTTCCTGCCAAAGTGTATAACCTCACATTTTCCCACATTATATTCCAAATGCCACATTTTTGCCCACTCACTTAACCTGTCTATATCCCTCTGTAGACTCTTTGTGTCATCCTCACCACTTGCCCTCCCACCTATTTTTGTGTCATCTGCAAACTTGGTGATAGTACATTCACTTCCCTCATCCAAGTGACTAGTATATATTGTAACTCCCTGCTCTTTCACCCACTTTAACATTGTACCATGAAGATTATAGCGCCTCAGCTTATTTTTGCTTCCAAAATGCATCAAGCATGGGACACCCAAGAATGTTGATTAGCTTGGAGTGTGAGAGTGAAGGATTCTCAAATTGTGTACTTCATCCATGCACATTAGAACTTAAGAGAACAAAACATCATTGTTCACATCATGGGGAAGTTCACATGCTGTTGTTAGTGCGCAGTTTTGTTCAATACACTTCCAGTTGTTCCATTGTCGATTTTACTGGTGCCACCAGTTTGCCTGTGCAGCAATGTGTGCATCTATTGAAGGTGATGTCTTTGGCTGGTTGCTTTGCAGAGCAATCATACAGAACTGAGGGAGAGGTCAGGGCCGTGTTTACCTATCCGTCCTTTTCTTGGAGAAATGACTCTTGAGAAACTGGAGTCTATGGTTATTAGTGACACAAGACAGAGCTCACTCGCTTGACACCGGAGTGAAGCTGAGAGACTCCAGTCTGCAGTATTGATAAATACAGCTTGGGGAAAGGTTTGTGTCAATTCTGGCCAGTTAGAACTCAGGGGCTATTAGGTTGTGCATGAAATGGGTCCTGTCCACAAAGAGCAGGACAGATCCAATTCAGCAATTACTGTCCCATCAGTCTACTCTCCATCATCAGCAAAGTGGTGGAAGGGGTCATCGACAGTGCTGTCAAATGGCACTTACTCAGCAATAACCTGCTCACTGACGCTCAGTTTGGGTTCTGTCAGGGCCACTCAGCTCCTGACTTCATTACAGCCTTGTTCCAAACATGGACAAAAGAGCTGAACTCCAGGCTGCTTCATCAATGACCTTCCTTCCATCATAAGGTCAGAAGTGGGGATGTTCACTGATGATTGCACAATGTTCAGCTCCATTTGTGACTCCTCAGATACTGAAGCAGCCCATGTCCAAATGCAGCAAGACCTGGACAATATCCAGGCTTGGGCTGACAAGTGGCAAGTAACATTCACGCCACACAAGTGTCAGGCAGTGACCATCTCCAACAAGAGAGAATCGAACCGTCGCCCCTTGACATTCAATAGAATTACCATCACTGAATCCCCCACTATCAACAACCTGGGGGGTTACCATTGACCAGGAGCTGGACTGAACCAGCCATATAAATACTGTGGCAGGTCAGAGGCTGGGAATTCTGAGGCAAATAACTCCCCTCCTGACTCCCCAAAGCCTGTCCACCATCTACAAAGCACAGTCAGGAATGTGATGGAATACTCTCCATTTGCCTGGATGTGTGCAGCTCCCGCAATACTCAGGAAGCTCGACACCATCCAGGACAAAGCAGCCCGCTTGTTTGGCACCCCATCCACAAACATTCACTCCCTCCACCACCGACGCACAGTTGCAGCAGTGTGTACCATCTACAAGATGCACTGCAGGAATTCACCAAGGCTCCTTCGATAGCACCTTCCAAACCCATGACCACTACCATCTAGAAGGACAAGGGCAGCAGATAGATGGGAACACCAACACCAGGATGTTCCCCTCCAAGTCACTCACCATTCTGACTTGGAAATATATCACCGTTCCTTCACTGTCGCTGGGTCAAAATCCTCGAACTCCCTCCCTAACAGCACTGTGGGTGTACATACACCACACGGACTGCAGCGGTTCAAGAAGGCAGCTCACCACCACCTTCTCAAGGGAAATTAGGGATGAGCAATAAATGCCGGCCCAGCCAGCGAAGCCCACACCCCGTGAGTGAATGAAAAAAATTATGAGCCACAACGAGGAGAATTTCACCACATTCTGAGCATTCATATATTTCTTAGAAAGTAAATAATTAGTTTGCAAATGGGGTACATTTCAGTAAAGTGCTGTTCAGTGCATTGGCCACACAGACTGGAAGATGCAAATGGTGGAACATGTGGGTCCACAGTATCCAATATACAATGGGGTCTGTTATCATGGGTCCTGTGTCCTAGCTGCCATTTGCCTAGATGGCCATGGGTAACACTGAGCCTCAGAGAATATCGCACTGTGGAGCAGGAGGGGGGTCACTAACATTGGTACTCAGGGTGGTGTTATAAGGGAGACAATAGGGAAGATAGCCTCACACAGCCGATCAGACAGTGACAAGAACAAACTGCTGCAATCTCACAGAAAGCCTGGATCTAAAGTAAGCCAGGCAGATCTGAAAGGGTAAATAATGAACTGATAAAGGTTAGCAAGAGAACTGAGGGATGCCTGTTTCCCAGCAACCGACTGCCCATTTACATATGTTGTGTCATTATCCTACTTGTGTTCTTTACAAATTAATGCTTTGATGAGGACAGATAAGTGGTAGAATCTGTCTGCTATCCTGACTCATTTTTTTCCCCCAATTTTACCAAATTCCCCTCCTTTTTGCAAAGCCTTTAACTCCTTGCTGCCTATTGATGAAACAGGCAGTGGCCCATCTGTGGAACCAAAGCCATTCTTCCTGTCTTTCCTGAGGCACTGACTGCTGTCTGATGGTTGACTATTGAGGCAACAGGGCCAAACTCACGCCCTGCCCTTGTCCAGGACTTGCCCACACCCCCCCGTGCACCCAGCCAAGCCTAGCCGTGGGAACTCGAAAGACCTCTCACTCTCCAAACAAGGGCTGTTGCTGTTCATAGCATAGCTGCTGGGGGTGAGCTGCCTTCTTGAGCCGCTGCAGTCCATGTGGTGTAGGTACACCCACAGTGCTGTTAGGGAGGGAGTTCCAGGATTTTGACCCAGCGACAGTGAAGGAACGGCCGATATATTTCCAAGTCAGGATGGTGAGTGGCTTGGAGGGGAACTTCCAGGTGATGGTGTTCCCATCTACCTCCTACCCTTGTCCTTCTAGATGGTAGTGGTCGTGGGTTTGGAAGGTGCTGTTGAAGGAGCCTTGGTGAGTTCCTGCAGTGCATCTTGTAGATGGTACACACTGCTGCTACTGTGCGTCAGTGGTGGAGGGAGTGAATGTTTGTGGATGTGGTGCCAATCAAGTGGGCTGTTTTGTCCTGGATGGTGTCAAGCTTCTTGAGTGTTGTTGGAGCTGCACTCATCCAGGCAATTGGAGAGTATTCCATCACACTCCTGACTTGTGTCTTGTAGATGGTGGTCAGGCTTTGGGGAGTCAGGAGGTGAGTTACTCTCCGCAGAATTCCCCGCCTCTGACCTGCTCTTGTAGCCACAGTATTTATATGGTTAGTCCAGTTCAGTTTCTGGTCAATGGTAACTTCCAGGATGTAGATAGTGGGGTATTCAGTGATGGCAATGTCATCGAATGCCAGTTCCCCTCCAAGCCACACACCACCCTGACTTGGAAATATATCACCGTTCCTTCACTGTCGCTGGGTCAAAATCCTGGGAACTCCCTCCCTAACAGCACTGTGGGTGTACCTACAGCACATGGACTGCAGCGGTTCAAGAAGGCAGCTCACCCCCAGCAGCTTTCAAAGGCACTCGGGGACAGGCAACAAGTGCTAGCCTTACCAGCGACGTGCACATCGCATTGAAAAGAATAAAAAGAAACATTTATTTTTTGAGTGAGACATTAATGCAAGGCGCTGCCTGCTCCCTCCGGACTAGGCAAAAGATCTCACAGCAATTATTTCAAATAAGAGCAGGTGAGTTCTCCCCAGTGTCCTGTCCAATGATTATCTCTTAGTCAACATCACATTAACAGCTTATCTGGATGTTGTTACATGTCTGTTTATTGTTGCTGCCATGTTTCTTATATCACAACTGGGACCTCACTTCAAGAGTCATTCATTGGCTTTAAAATGTCTGGAGACGTTTTCAAGTTGTGAAGAGCACTCTAGAGATGCAAAACTTCCTTTCGTCTTCCTTTATGTTTGGTGGTGGGGCACAGATAGGATAAGGAAGGCTTCATAAGCTGATTTTCGATTGTGGTGCAATAGGTTCCTAAAGGCTTGATCATGTGATGGCTGATCACATGACATTTGATGGGGCAGGGTAAGTGTGAGTGAGCTGGGGTAATTAAATCTAAAACTATTCCATACAGGAGGATGTAGTTACCAAAGTGTCTATCCAATACCCCAAATTATAGCACATAAATCCAGGCCGTAATGTCTAACTATAAACATCATTATCTTATGACACTGTTCAAAATTATACTCATTACAATGCTGACTCAGTCAGCCCATCACTAGAGTTAGCATTGCAAAACAATCTGCTCCATCAGCATCTCATTTACAGTCCTGGTGACCTTCCATCCAGTCCAGGTATCCTGCAAATGGTCAAGAGAAAAGCTACACCCAGCACTGAAAACTCATCGGGAAGTACACCCAGAGGATATCTATTCTGTTGGTCAGTGGTCTGGAGACCTCAGACAAACAACTTCACAATGAGGAGAGATGTTTGCCCTCTCTGTGTGGGCCAAATCACATGCCCCTTGTAGAAACTGCTCTGATCTTCATTTGGTTAAAAACCAGATGAACATGAAAATCAATCTATCCTCACTTACCCCCGTTAAATGTTATTGGGTCCCCACTCATGGTGACAGCCCCAGTGGCCTCCCTGATTCAGTGCCTGTACTATCTGCCTTGGCCTTCATTAGCTCTTGGTCCAGCTGAGTCTCAAACTTAAAAACTCTCACCTCTCCATAGCCCCACCGCTCCAAGTGGACAACCCTCCAAGAACCCTGTACTCCTCTAATTCTGGCCTCTTGTTCTTCCCCGATGTCATTCGCTCCACCATTTGTGGCTGTGCCTTCATGAGGCTCAGAAACTCTCTTTCTACACCTCTCTACCCATCTCCCCTCCTGTAAACCCACTTCCAGCACCAGCAAAGTGCTTTGGCCCACGGCAGCCTATACAGACTTTCTCCCTGATGTCATGGAGTCCTACTTTTATGTTTTGGGCTATCCGATTCACTGTGTCCAGTGAGCTGTACCCTTGATATTAACACCTTAGATGGTGCTTGAAACAATATCGTCAGAGAGGCTGATTAACTGAACAAACACTGGTGGTTTATTGGAACTAAGTACAGAGCACGAACACCATGTGTGCTTCTTCAAACACCTCCAGCTCTAGACTTACAGTTACCCAAGTAGCCTGCGCCATGTAGCGATACAGTCACATGGCCATTTAACCACATTCTCTTAAAGGTACAGAGCACCCCGCTTTACCGCACCTGCTCTGCAGTGTAGCCAGGGTAGAATAAGCACTAATGGGGTTGCTTGAGGCTATTTACTATATGTGGCAGGTTGGAGCGTTGAGAAAGCAGAACAGGATGCAGGATGGTGAGCATTATTTGACTTGTTGGAATGTGGTGGTGAAGAAGCCTATGTAAACAGGACAGCGCTGGTTGACAAAGCCCAAAACTGTGTGTGGTTTGAAGTGTTTTGGCAGGAATAGTTACCACGCACGTCATGTGTCTGCTTTTGCGTAAACATGTCAAACTCCACAGGCTGCTCTACTGACGACACTGGAATAGGCGAGCATGGTTTCTCCTGCAATATTTATATTAACAACTTCCTCTGCAAGTTAGATGAACAGAACAGGGCTGAGTCAGCGATGAAGTAAATGATTTAATTAAAGGGACAGTTTAATGGCCTTTTCATAGCCCATATTCTCATGTATCCTTCACAGCCCCTGCAAAGTTAGGTAGGGTTATGAGTTACGACTCAGAGTAAGTGCCTCAAGCTGATGGAGGGCGTTAAAGTAAAGAAGCTGAGAGCTGAAATTTATGAACAGGCTTTTATCTCCCCTCTGGGTTTTTTTTTGTGTGTTGCACTCATCAGACAGGATTTGTCGTTTTGACGTTAGAAGGTGTTGCTATTTCTCCCACACTGGGAACCTCCTGAACTCCCACCACACGATGTCACAGAGAAACAGTGGGCGACAGGGGCAGGGGGAAACCTTCCCCTGCACCGCGTCAATGTTGAGCATTGCCAGAGGTCAGGCATCGTCTGCAAAGCAGAGTTCACACTGAAGCCCAAATACTGCGGATGCTGGAAACCTGCAATCGAAACAGAAAGTGTGAGCAAATCTCAGCAGGGCCACCAGGCAACGCCAATGGAGAGGGGAACAGATTTAACGGGTTGGGTTTTAATTTAACTGTCCTGTCGGCGGGGATGGGGGTCGGCGTCTTTAGCTAGCATGTGTCACCGCCAACGGGCTTCCCCAGCTGGTCACTTGTCTGACCGACTGGTTTCCAGCCCTCAGACCACAGGGCAGGTCAAGGTAGGCTCACGTTTCTGGGGTCAGGGACATCTGAGGGGGCGCGGGCTGGTCTCAGGGTGGGGGTTGACCTTCAGGGGAAGGGTGGGGGTTGGGGGCGGTTTGACCTGGGGTGGGGGAGGGCGCTTTCCAATCTCGAGGTGCTGAGGGGGGGAGGTTGATCTCAGATGGGAGGGAGGCTGGTCCGGAATGGGGGTGGGTCAATCTAGGGGGGGATAGATTTCAGGTGGGAGGGGGTTCGATCCTGGGTGTCAGGTATCAGAGGCAGGGGTGAAGGTTGGGAGCCTCAGGGGAAGAGGAGGTATCGGTGATCTCGGTGGTGGGGTGGGGGGATTGGAGGTAGCCCTCTTGACAAGGTTGGTGTGAGATCAGAAGGGTGAGCAGAGCTATCCGGTCAGGGAGAGTTACCTAGTCTGAAAGGCTGGATACAGCAGGTAAAGGAAAAGGCCCTGAGCTCCTGATCCAACAACAACTCGCTGCAGGACTCCGAGGCTCAGCAAACACGGCTTCCCCCACAGTTAAATTAAAACATGGCGATGAGCAACTAGGCCCACAGCCTCACTATAACACTGGAAGTGTCAGTGAGCCTCCAGGGAACAGGTAGGCCGCCTGTTCCCTTTACTGTGTCCGTTAAAACTGGAAGCTGGGGAGGATGGGGGGGGGGTTGCTGGAGATGGTTTGCTATCAGGATTCTGATTTCTAACACTTTAACCACCCCGCCCATCCAAAACCCACCCAGTTTCTGTGGTGAAACCACCCCACCCCACCCCACCCTGCCTCCCTCAACATCCCTTTGACCAGAAAAAAGTGAAGCTCATTCCACACTGCTACAACTCACCTTAGGCAAAGAGTCGATTCCATATCCCACACTAGTCATCCCGCTGCTCATTGGGAATGAGGACCTTCAGTAAAGTTCCCCAAAGGAAGATCAGTTTACTTTTCCTGACCTCTCAGAGTTCAATGAGGCTTTTCTCCGAACTATCTTCATGGAGGGTCCACTTAGCCAACAGGTATAAAATGGCTTTTCATCTTATCAGTTAATATTGGATTTACACTCAAACTGCAGACAATGAAAGGACAGAATGATAAATAACTGCATCAGCCCTTTATGGACATGGTGTTGCACTGATGGTCAGATCTGGCAGGGATAACTGCGGACTGCTTTGTAATGAGGGTTAGGTTACAATTGTGGGAAGTTGAGATAACATTTGTTACTTGAAGCTTTGTTCACTGCTTTTTCTTTCAAAATCATTTCTGACCACAAGTCTAATATGGAGCAATGATGAGACAGCCTTGGGTTATCCCCTGTCACACCAGGGGGGCGCTTCTGAAAATCCGGAGCACTGAAATTGTATTCAGGAACGTCAGAATGGAACATGCTGTATGGAAAAAAGATGTATTTAATGGCAATTTATGCAATCTTCAATTTGAAATGTTTTGTCATGAACTTGTCCAAATTTTAGAAATAAAGAACATTTTTAGAAAAAAATGTATTCCAAAGTCTTTAGCCCTTATATAATCCAATCTGGGTACTGGGTATATAATCCGATCTGTGTACTGAGTATATAATCCGATCTGGTTACTGGGTATATAATCCGATCTGGGTACTGGGTATATAATCCGATCTAGGTACTGGGTATATAATCCAATCTGGGTACTGAGTATATAATCCGATCTGGGTACTGGGTATATAATCCGATCTAGGTACTGGGTATATAATCCAATCTGGGTACTGAGTATATAATTCGATCTGGGTACTGGGTATATAATCCAATCTGGGTACTGGGTATATAATCCAATCTGGGTACTGGGTATATAATCCGATCTGGGTACTGGGCATATAATCCAATCTGGGTACAGAGTATATAATCCAATCTGGGTACTGGGTATATAATCCAGCTTGGGTACTGAGTGTATATAATGCGATCTGGATACTGGGTATAAAATCCGGTCTGGGTACTGGGTATATAATATGATTTGGGAACTAGGTATGTAATCCAATCTGGGTACTAAGTGTATATAATCCGATCTCTGTACTGAGTATATAATCCAATCTGGGTACTGGGCATATAATCCAAACTGTGTACTGGGTATATAATCCGATCTGGGTACTGAGTATATAATCCAATCTGGGTACTGGGTATATAATCCGATCTGGGTACTGGGTATATAATCCGATCTGGGTACTGGGTACATAATCCGATCTGGGTACTGGGTATATAATCCGATCTGGGTACTGGGTATATAATCCGATCGGGGCACTGGGTAAGTAATCCGATCTGGGTACTGGGAATATAATCCGATCTGGGAACTGGGCATATAAATTGATTTGGGTACTGGTTATATAATCTGATATGGGTACTAGGTATATAATTCGATCTGGGTACTAGGTATATAATCCGATTTGTGTCCTGGGTATATAATCCGATCTGGGTACAGGGCATATAATCTGATCTGGGTACTGGGTATATAATCCGATCTGGACACTGGGCATATAATCCGATATGTGTACTGGGTGTATTATCCGATCTGGGTATTGAGTATATAATCTGATCTGGGTACTGGATATATAAACTGATCTGGATACTGGCTGTTTAATCCGACCTGGTTACTGGGTATATAATCCAATCTGGGTACTGGGTATATGATCCGATCTGGGTGCTGGGTATATAAACCGATCTGGGTGCTGGGTAAATAATGCGATATCTATACTGGGTATATAATCTGATCTGGGTACTGGGTATGTAATCTGATCTGGGTGCTGGGTATGTAATGCGATATCTATACTGGGTATATAATCTGGTCTGGGTACTGGGTATGTAATCCGATCTGGGTGCTGGGTATATAATGCGATATCTATACTGGGTATATAATCTGGTCTGGGTACTGGGTATGTAATCCGATCTGGGTGCTGGGTATATAATGCGATATCTATACTGGGTATGTAATCTGATCTGGGTGCTGGGTATGTAATGCGATATCTATACTGGGTATATAATCTGGTCTGGGTACTGGGTATGTAATCCGATCTGGGTGCTGGGTATATAATGCGATATCTATACTGGGTATATAATCCGATCTGGGCACTGGGAACATAATGCGATCTGGGTACTGGGTATATTATCTGATCGAGGTACTGGGTATATAATCCGATCTGTGCACTGGGTATATAATCTGATCTGGGTACTGTGTGTATAATCCAATCTGGGTACAGGGTATATTGTCTGATCTGGGTACTGGCTGTTTAATCTGATCTGGGTACAGGTTATCTAATCCGATCTGGTTGCTGGGTATATAATCCGATCTGGGTACTGGGTATATTATCTGACCTGTGTACTGGACATATAATCTGATCAGTGTACTGGGTAAACAATCCGATCTGGGTATTGGGAATGTAATCCGATCTCTGTACTGAGTATATAATCTGATCTGGGTACTGGGTTTATAATCTGATCTGGGTGCTGGGTATATAATCCGATCTGTGTACTGGGAATGTAATCCGATCTGGGTACTGAGTATATAATCTGATCTGGGTACTGGGTATATAATATGATCTTGGTACTGGGTATATAATCCGATCTGGGTACTGGGTCTATAATCCGATCTGGGTACTGGGTATATAATCTTAAATGGGTCCTGGGTATATAACCCGTTCTGCGTACTGGGTATCTAATCTGAACTGGGTACTGAGTTTATAATCCTATCTGTTTACTGGGTATATAATCCGATCTGGGTACTGGGTACGTAATCTGATCTGGGTACTGGGTATATAGTCCGATGTCTGCACTGGGTATATTATCCTATCTGGGTACTGGGTATATTATCAACTCTGGGTACTGGCTGTTTAATCCGATCGGGTACTGGGTATATAATCCGATCTGGTTGCTGGGTATACAATCTGATGTGGGTACTGGCCATATAATCCAATCTGGGTACTGGGCATAATTCGATCTGGGTCCTGGGTATATAATCCGATCTGGGTACTAGGTATATAATCCGATCCTCGTATTGGGTATGTAATCCAAAATGGATACTGGGTATAAAATCCGATCTGGGTACTGGGTGTATAATCTGATCTGTGTACTGGGTATATAATCCCATCTGGGTACTGGATACGTAATGTGATCTGAGTACTGTCCATATAATCCGATGTGTGCAGTGGGGATATTATCCTATCTGGGTACCGTGTTTATAATAGGATCAGGTTACTGGGTATATGATCCGATTACAGTACTGGATATATAATCCGATCTGTGTACTGGGTATATAATCCGATCTGGGTGCTGGGTATGTAATCTGATCCGCGCACTTGGTATGTAATCCAATCTGGGTGCTGGGTATATAATGCGATCTGGGTACTGGGTATATAACCCGATCTGGTTACTGGGTATATAATCTGATCTCCGTACTGGGTATATAATCCGATCTGTGTACTGGGTATATAATCCGATCTGTGTACTGGGTATATAATCCGATCTGTGTACTGGGTATATAATCCGATCTGGGTACTGGGTATATAGTCCGATTTGGGTACTGGGTATATAATCCGTTCTGGGTATTTGATGTATAATCCAATCTGTGTACTGGGTATATAATGCGATCTGGTTATTGGGTATATAATCCGTTCTGTAAATTGGGTATATAATCCTATCTGGGTCCTGGGTATCTAAACAGAGCTGTGTACTGGGTATATGATGCAATCTGTGTACTGGGTATATGATCCAATCTGGGTACTGGGTATATAATCCTATCTGGGTACAGAGTGTATTATCCGATCTGGGCACTGGATGTATAATCCGATCTGGGTACTGGGTATATTGTCCGATCTGGTTGCTGGGTATATAACCTGATCTTGTTACAGGGTAAATTACCCAATCTGGTTTCTGGATTTGTAATCCGATCTGTGTACTGGGAATATAATCCGATCTCTGTACTGGGTATATAATCCGATCTGTATACTGTGTATATAATCTGATCTGGGTGCTGGGTATATGATCCGATCAGGGTACTGGGTATATGATCCGATCTGGGTACTGGCTATTAAATCCGATCTGGTTACTGGGTATATAATCCGAGCTGGGTACTGGCTATTAAATCTGATCTGGTTACTGGGTATATAATCCGATCTGGGTTTCTGCATATATAACCTGATCTGCGTTCTTGGTATATAATCCGACATGGGTGCTGGGTATATAATCTGATCTGGGTACTGGTTAAATAACCTGATCTGGGTCCTGGGTAAACAATCCTATCTGTGTACTGGGTATCTAAGCCGATCTGGGTACTTGGTTTATAATCATATCTGGATACTGGGTATATAATCTGATCTGGGTACTGGGTACGTAACCTGATCTGGGTACTGGGCATATAATATGATGTGTGCAGTGGGTATATTATCCGATCTGGGTACTGTGTATATAAACTGATCTGGTTGCTGGGTAAATGATCCGATCAGGGTACTGGGTATATAATCCGATCTGGGTGCCTGTTATATAATCCGATCTGTGTACTGGGTCTATTATCCGACCTGCGTACTGGGTATATAATCCGATCTGGGTTTCTGCGTATATAACCTGATCTGCGTACTTGGTATATAATCCTATCTGGGTCCTGGGTAAACAATCCTATCCGCGTACTGGCTATACAAGACAATCTGGGTACTTGGTTTATAATCATATCTGGATACTGGGTATATAATCTGATCTGGGTACTGGGTACGTAACCTGATATGAGTACTGGGCATATAATATGATGTGTGCACTGGGTATATTATCCGATCTGGGTACTGTGTATATAAACTGATCTAGTTGTTGGGTAAATGATCCGATCAGGGTACTGGGTATATAATCTGATCTGGGCACTGGCTATTAAATCCGATCTGTTTACTGGGTATATAATCCGATCTGGATGCCTGGTATATAACCTGTTCTGGGTACTGGGTATGTAATCTGATGTGGGTGCCTGGCATATAACCTGATCTGGGTACTGGGTATGTAATGCCATCTGCCTGCTGGGTATATAATGGGATCTGAATACTGAATGTAGAACCCGATATGGGTACTGGGTATATAATCCGATCTGGGTACTGGGTATATAGTCCGATCTGGTTACTGGGTATATAATCCGATCTGGGTACTGGGTATATAATCCAATCTGAGTACTGGGTATATAATCCGTTCGGTGTACTGGGTATATAACCCGATCTGGTTGCTGGGTATATAACCTTATCTTTCTACAGGGTAAATTACCCAATCTGGGTTCTGGATTTATAATTCGATCTGTGTACCGGGAATATAATCCGATCTGTGTACTGGGTATATAATCCGATCTGGTTACTGGGTATATAATCCGATCTGGGTACTGGGTATATAATCCGATCTTGGTACTGGGTATATAATCCGATCTGGGTACTGGGTATATAATCCAATCTGAGTACTAGGTATATAATCTGATCTGGGTTCTGGATATATAATCTGATATGTGTACTGGGCATATAATCCAATCTGCGTACTGGGTATATAATCCGATATGGTTACTAGGTATATAATCCGATCTCTGTACTGGGTATATAATCCAATCTGGTTACTGGGTATATTATCTGATCTGTGTACTGGGTATATAATCCGATCTGTGTACTGGGTATATAATCCGATCCGTGTACTGGGTATATAATCCGTTCTGTGTACTGGGTATATAATCCGATCTAGGTACTGGGTATATAATCCTCTCTGGCTAATGGGTATATAATCCGATCTGGGTACCGTGTATATAATCTGATCTGGTTGCTGGGAATATAATCTGATCTGGGTACTGGGTAGGTAACCTGATCTGGGTACTGGGCATATAATATGATGTGTGCACTGGGTATATTATCCGATCTGGGTACTGTGTATATAAACTGATCTGGTTGCTGGGCAAATGATCCGATCAGGGTACTGGGTATATAATCCGATCTGGGTACCTCCCACTTATTCTACACCTCTCATGTCTTTTCACAGTGCCAGACTAGAGTCAAGCTCAACAGGGTCTTCTTTCCCCGCTGATTCTGCCAAGCCCGTTCCCTTGGCTGTGGTTTCGCTAGATAGTAGGTAGGGACAGTGGGAATCTCGTTCATCCATTCATGCGCGTCACTAATTAGATGACGAGGTATTTGGCTGATTTGTACGCACAAATTTTTGTAGTGTCCAATCCGAGTGTTTACGTGGCTTGTCCACGTTGTGTCTTAACTCCAGGAAACCACATCCAAGGGCAGTGAGGAAACCGCAACCGAGGGCAGTGACTCAGGTGGGAGCGGAGCTCTGGTAAATTGATCTTGATTTTCAGTATGAAGCAAACATAATTTAGGCAAGTGTGGAAGTTCGTCACCTAGGTATTGATGAAACTGGGAAGCCGATGGCATGGTTAGTGGTCCGGAGACCCACCCTGAATTACATCATTTGAAAGTGCCACCTTTATTAATTAATTTTACATTAACCCAGGAAAAAACAGCATTGGCTAACATAGTTATAATTAACGCCGTGTAACAACTATCCAAACAGTAAAACAGGTAAAACCCACCACCATTATGCCAGACTATACAAGTTCATTTAACCCTTATGTACAAATTATCCACCTTACCCGCTCATCGGGGATCAGGTGTTGGACTTCCCACCCTGGAGACATACAATACCCATCTCGTGGAGTCTCTCTGTCCTTCATCTTGGGTCTTGTGACATCTCTTCGGGTGGTCTCTTTCAGACGCTCCTCTGACTACTGGTCTCCAAAGATTTGCAAAAGTTCCAATGTCAGGGAGATCGTCAGTCTCGAAACAAGCTGGGCGAAGGATTTGTACTTCTCGATCTTCAGGAAACGCATGAGGTCGTCATTCTTGTTGAGCCACTTCCCTCTTGCACCCATGACGAATCCGAAGTATTTTACTGACTCGCCGCCGGTCAGTTCCAGTATCTCCTTCTCAAGATGTTTGTACTTATGCTCTTTTTCGGCCCAAGCTTTTTCCAGTGACTTATTATTGTCTTCAAAGCGTACTGTCACATCCACCACCGCGACTACTCCGTCTTTGACGAGGACTAGATCTGGTTTCCAAAGGGACCTGTCCTTTCCGAACAGCCTTGGTTCTAGGTGAGATGTCCAGCCGTATTTGGCGATGAACTGCTGTAAGCGGTCCAGGATTTTGTTGTGTCTTTTGATTCTAGCATTTTTCACAAACGGACAGCTGCCGGAGATGTGAGCCAGTGACTCGAACGGGGCCTCACATCTCCTACAGGATTTGTTATGGTGATGTCTACCTCTGTTTAGGGTGGATCTCGTCGGGTAGAGATTGCACCGCAGAAGCAAACTATTGATGAGTCTGGATTGCTTTAAGTTGAAACAAGTTTTTATCCAGGAATTAGAAGCATAGTCGTTTGCGTAGTACTTGACGCCAGTTCCTTGGCATTGGAGGTCGGCCCACTTTGAATATTCAACCTCCCTCCAAGCCTCGTATCTATTAATGGGTTTGGGCCTTCGGGTGTTAGCATCAGCCCATCCCATATCGATAGTGAGTTGCTCCAGGCCACCATCGTCATTCACCCCAATTGGACCTCCACTATCCGTAAGGGCTTCTTCGATCTCTCTGAGTACTTTGAGGTTCCTCAGGGATTCGATTGTTTGTTTATTATCAATTCCGTAGAATTCAAACGAGGCCTCTATCGCCCCGTCCGGCGAGCTCTCCAACGCCACTAATTTTCGGATGATGGCGGACGGAATCTGGACTTCGAGCCTAGGCATGCCTAGTCCTCCATTCCTGTTGCTGCTGTATAGTAGACCATCCGTCGTATGTGGCGGAAGGTGTAAAATTTCTTTGGTTCCGTTTTTGATATAATGGTCCAGTTTAATTAATGTATTTTGTGATACCTCTGCGAGGATCAGGTGAAAATATATCCGGGGTATCATGTGTGTTTTGAGGATTTCAATCCTCTGGATAGGCCGAAGAGCTGCCTTCTTCAGATTCTCTATCCACATTGCGATTCTGGGTCCCCATTGCTCCTCAGCCACTCCTGCCCATGGGTCGATTCTGGCACCCAGGTATTTCTCCGTCTCTCCTGGTGGTATGTAAGAGATCGGACCTCCTTTCAGCTGCCAGTTCGGTCTAGTGTTGTACAGGAAAGTCTTCTGTTTGTGGATGAAGTGGAAGCCTTTGGTCTTCCCGGCATTCATCTCCAGTCCCGTTTTTTGGCAGAAGTCCTGTACAATGGCCAAGTTCTTTGTCATGCCGGCATAGGAGTCACTGAGCAGAGCAATGTCGTCAGCGAATGCCAGAGCTGAACAACACAACTTCTCTCCCCTCCAGGGCAAGCGGACGCCCATCTGTGCCTCTTGAAAGGAGTTGATGAGATCCTTCTCAATATTAAACAGTATCGGTGAGAGCGGGTCACCTTGTTTGACCACTCTCATGACTTTAATGGGGTTTGTCCTTCCGTCTTTACTTTCAAGGTATGTATCTGTGTCCATGTACAGATCTGTAATCATGTTAATGAACGTGTCGGGCAGCCTCACTCTTTGCAGAGCTTTTATGAGCATTTTATGCCCCACGGAGTCAACTGGGTACTGGGTATGTAATTCCATCTGCCTGCTGGGTATATAATGCGATCTGAATACTGGGTGTAGAACCCGATCTGGGTACTGGGTATATAATCCGATCTGTATACTGGGTATATAATCCGATCTGTATACTGGGTATATAATGCTATCTGGGTACTGGGTATATAATCCGATCTGGTTACTGGGTATACAATCCCATCTGTGTACTGGGTATATAATCCGATCTGGGTACTGGGTATACAATCCCATCTGTGTACTGGGTATATAATCCGATCTCTTTACTGGGTATATTATCCGATCTGGGTACTGGGTCTATTATCCGATCTGTGTACTGGGTATATAAACCGATCTCTTTACTGGGTATATAATCCGATCTAGGTATTGGGTATATTATCCGACCTGGGTAATGGGATATAATCTGATCTGGGTACTGGGTATATTATCCGATCTGTGAACTGCGTATATAATCCGTTCGGTGTACTGGGTATATAATCCGATCTGGTTACTGGGTATATAATCCGATCTGGGTACTGTGTATATAATCTGATCTGGGTGCTGGGTATATGATCCGATCAGGGTACTGGGTATATAATCCGATATGGGCACTGGCTATTAAATCCGATCTGGTTACAGGGTATATAATCCGATCTGGGTGCCTGGTATATAACCCGATCTGTGTACTGGGTATGTAATGCCATCTGCCTGCTGGGTATATAATGCGATCTAAATACTGGGTATAGAACCCGATCTGGATACTGGGTATATTATCCGATCGGCGTACTGGCTTTATAATCCGATCTGTTTACTGGGTATATAAACTGATCTGGATACTTGGTATGTCTGTGTACTGGGTATATAATCTGATCTGGTTACTGATTTATGAATCTTAACTGTTAACTGGGTATATAATCCGATCAGGGTGCTGGATATATAATCCGATCTGAGTGCTGGATATATAATCCGATATGGGGACTGGCTACTTAATCCAATCTGGTTACTGGGTATATAATCCGATCTTGGTACTGGGTATATAAACTCATATGTGTACTGGGTATATAATCCGATCTGGGTGCTGGATATATAATCCGATATGGGGACTGGCTATTTAATCCAATCTGGTTACTGGGTATATAGACTCATCTGTGTACTGGGTATATAATCCGACCTGGGTGCTGGGTATGTAATTCGATCTGGTTACTAGGTATATAATCCGATCTGTTTACGGGGTATATAAACTGATCTGGATTCTGGGTATTTAGGCTTATCTGGGTACTGGGTATATATTCCAATCTGTGTACTGGGTATATAATCCGATCTAGGTACTGGGTATAAAATCAGATCTGGATACTTGGTAAATAATCCGATCTTGGTATTGGGTATATGAACCGATCTGGGTACTGGGTATATAAACCGATCTGAGTACTGGGTATATAATCCGTTCTGGATACTGGGTATACCATCCGATCTGTGCTGTGTATATATTCCGATCTGGGTGCTAGTTATATAATCCGATCTGGGTACTGGGTATATAATCCGATCTGGGTACTGGGTATTTAATCCCATCTGGATACTGGGTATACAATTCGATTTGTGTACTGGGTATATAATCCGATCTCGCTTCTGTGCAAATAATCCGATCTCTGTACTGGGTATATAATCCGATCTGTGTATTTAGTATATAATCCGATCTGGGTACTGAGTATATAATCCGATCTGGGTACTTAGTATATTATCCGATCTGTGTACTGGGTATATAATCCGATCGGTGTACTGGGTATATAATCCGATCTAGGTATTGGGTATATAATCCGACCTGGGTAATGGGTATATAATCTGATCTTGATACGGGATATATAATCTGATCTGGGTACTGGGTATATAATCCGATCTTGGTCCTGGGTGTATAATCCGATCTGGGTACTGGGTGTATAATCCGATCTGGGTACTGGGTATATAATCCGATCGGTGTACTGTGTATATAATCTGATCTGGTTGCTGGGAATATAATCTGATCTGGTACTGGTTACATAACCTGGTCGGGGTACTGGGCATATAATACGATGTGTGTATTGGGTATATTATCCGATCTGGGTACTGTGTATATAATCTGATCTGGGTACTGGGTATATGATCCGATCAGGGTACTGGGTATATAATCCGATCTGGTTACTGGCTATTAAATCTGATCTGGTTACTGAGTATATAATCCGATCTGGGTACCTGGTAGATAACCTGTTCTGGGTACTGGGTATGTAATCCGATCTGGTTACTGGGTATATAATACGATCTGGGTGCCTGGTATATAACATGATCTGTGTACTGGGTATGTAATGCCATCTGCCTGCTGGATATATAATGCGATCTGAATACTGGGTATGGAACCCGATCTGGGTAATGGACATATAATCCGATTTGGTTACTGGGTATCTTATCCGATCTGTTTACTGGGTATATAATCCGATCTGGATACTGGGTATATAGGTTTATCTGTGTACTGGGTATATAATCTGACCTGGTTACTGAGTTATAAATCCTAACTGTTAACTGGGTATATAATCCGATCTGGGTACTGGATATGTAATCATATCTGCGTACTGGTCATATAATCCGATGTGTGCACTGGGTTTATAATCCGATCTATGTACTGGGTATGTAATCTGATCTTTGCACTTGTTATGTAATCCAATTTGGGTACTGGGTATATAACCTGATCTTGCTACAGGGTAAATTACTCAATCTGGGTTCTGGATTTATAATCCAATCTTTGTACCGGGAATATAATCCGATCTGTGTACTGGGCATACAATCTGAGCTGGGTACTGGGTATATAATCCAATCTGAGTACTAGGTATATAATCTGATCTCTGTACTGGGTATATAGTCCGATCTGGGTACTTTGTAAGTAATCCGATCTGTGTAATGGGTATATAATTCGATCTGGGTACTGGGTATATAATCCGATCTGGGTACTGGGTATATTATCTGATCTGTGTACTGGGTATATAATCCGATCTGGTTTCTGGGTATATAATCCGATCTCTTTACTGGGTTTATAATCCGATCTAGGTATTGGGTATATTATCTGATCTGGGTACTGCGTATAGAACTCGATCTGGGTACTGGGTATATTATCCAATCTGTTTACTGGGTATATAAACCGATCTGGATACTTGGTATATAATCCTGTCTGTGTACTGGGTATATAATCTGATATGGTTACTGAGTTATGATTCCTAACTGTTAACTGGGTATATAATCCGATCTGGATACTGGATATGTAATCATATCTGGGTACTGGTCATATAATCGGATGTGTGCACTGGGTATATAATCCGATCTGTGTACTGGGTATATAATCTGATCTGGGTGCTGGATATATAATCCGATATGGGGGCTGGCTATTTAATCCAATCTGGGTACTGGGTATATAATCCGACCTGGGTGCTGGGTATGTAATTCGATCTGTGCACTTGGTATGTAATCCAATCAGGGTGTGGGGTATATAATGTGATCTGGGTACTGGGTATATTATCCGATCTGGGTACTGGGTATATTATCCGATCTGGGTACTGTGTATATAACCCGATCTGGGTACTGGGTATATAACCCGGTCTGGGTACTGGGTGTGTAATCATATCTGGGGACTGGGTATATAACCTGATCTTGTTACAGGGTAAATTACCCAATCTGGGTTCTGGATTTATAATCCGATCTTTGTACCGAGAATATAATCCGATCTGTGTACTGTGTATATAATCCGATCTGTGTACTGTGTATATAATCCGATCTGTGTACAGGGTATATAATCCGATCTGTGTACAGGGTATATAATCCGATCTGTGTACTGTGTATATAATCCGATCTGTGTACAGGGTATATAATCCGATCTGTGTAATGGGTATATAATCCGATCTGGATATTGGGTATATTATCCGATGTGGGTACTGGGTATACAATCTGATCTGGGCAGTGGGTATATTATCCGATCTGTTTACTGGGTATATAAACCGATCTGGATACTGGGTATATAATCCGATCTGGTTACTAGGTATATAATCAGATCTCTGTACTGGGTATATAAACCGATCTGGATACTGGGTATATAATCCTATCTGTGTACTGGGTATATAATCTAATCTGGTTACTGAGTTATGAATCCTAACTGTTAACTGGGTATATAATCCGATCTGGGTACTGGATATGTAATCATATCAGGGTACTGGTCCTATAATCCGATGTGTGCGCTGGGTATATAATCCGATCTTGATACTGGGTTTATAAACTGATCTCTGTACTGGGTGTATAATCCGACCTGGGTGCTGGGTCTATTATCCGATCTGTGTACTGGGTATATAATCCGATCTGGTTTCTGGGTATATAAACCGATCTCTTTACTGGGTATATAATCAAATCTAGGTATTGGGTATATTATCCGATCTGGGTACTGGGTATATTATCCGATCTGTGTACTGGGTATATAATCCGTTCGGTGTACTGGGTATATAATCCGATCTGGGTACTGGGTATATAATCCGATCTGGTTGCTGGGAATATAATCTGATCTGGTTGCTGGGAATATAATCTAATCTGGGTACTGGTTACATAACCTGATCTGGGTACTGGGCATATAATATGATGTGTGCACTGGGTATATTATCCGATCTGGGTACTGTGTATATAATCTGATCTGGGTGCTGGGTATATGATCCGATCAGGGTACTGAGTATATAATCCGATCTGGGTACTGGCTATTAAATCCGATCTGGTTACAGGGTATATAATCCAATCTGGGTGCCTGGTACATAACCTGTTCTGTGTACTGGGTATGTAATCCGATCTGGTTACTGGGTATATAATACGATCTGGGTACTGGGTATATAATCCGATCTGGGTATTGGGTATATAATCCGATCTGGGTATTGGGTATATAATCCGATCTGGGTACTGGGTATATAATCCGACCTGGGTATTGGGTATATAATCCAATCTGGGTATTGGGTATATAATCCGATCTGGGTACTGGGTATATAAACCGATCTGGTTACTGGGTATATAAACCGATCTGGGCACTGGGTATATAACTCGATCTGGGTACTGGGTAGATAATCCGATCACAGCACTGGGTATATAATCTGATGTGCGCATTGCCAACTGAATCCAGATCAGTGAAACCCAGCGAGAATTGTGTACTTTGAACAGGCACAATGAAAGTTCCAAGCAACCTCTGAACCAACAAGGTGACTTTATCGTCCATGTTTCAGCCTGGACATTGGAGTGTAATGGAATATGTTAGACTACGTTCCATTAAGGGTTTACTGTAACTGTCTGTGATGTCATGGAAAGAAGTGACATATAATCATGTGATCTGAGACTCCAGAATGGTTTAAAGCTGGTCTAGGGAGATCTCATAACTGTAAATAGGCTACAATGAAGTTGGAGTGTTTGGCAGTCTTTGAGAATTTATTGAAACTATTCCAGCCCAACACTACATTAAAATATAGAAAATTAATGGCAGCCTGTGCTCCAATCACTCCCACCCTCTCACTGCAGACTTACTGTCCCACACAATGGCAATCTCCGACATTTAACATTCACATCCAGGCTGCCTCATCCCCTTTAGTATTTCCTGTAGATCGATAGGTAAAGAGGAAAGAGTTTCATACCCTTATTTAAAAAAAGAAAGACTTGCATTTATATCGCATTTTTCACAATCGCCGGATGTCTCAAAGCGTTTTACAGCTAATGAAGTTTTTTTGAGGTGTGGCCATTGCTGTAACATTGGAAACAAGGCAACCAATTTACACACAGCAAACTCGCACAAACAGTAGCTAGATCATCTGTTTATTTGAGATGTTGGTTGAGGGATTAAAATTGGCCCCTGGTAAAACTCCCCTGTGAATCTTCAACATAGCTGCACAAATCTTTTTTTACATCCACTCAAACAGGGCTCAGTTTAACACCTCATCCAAACAACAGCACCACTGACAGTGCAGCACTCCCTCAGTACGACACTGCAGTGTCAGCCTTGAGTTTTAGCGCTTAATCCCTGGGACAGGACTTGAATCCAGGAAAGTCCTGGAAAAATTTCACAGTTTCTAAGCACAGATGTTACTAACTGAGCTACAGCTGGTGCAATAGCTGGTGCTGAGAATGAACTTTGTTTAAACTCCCTGTCTCATTACGATCATCAGTTCTAATTGATTTAAATCCTGAGTTTAATTAGGAAATATAACTGTTGTCAGTATAAGGGAAATTTGCAGACTGCTGTTAAATTCTAGTTCCAGGTCAGAACAAACCAGCATCAATAACTTTCCTTTTCTTATTCCGCGATGATCTGAAGCGTGACCGCTGAAGCCTGGCTGACAGAAGCTTACCTAATAACACAGCAACCCTTCCTCATCCTCCTCGACCTACCTGCAGCCTTTGTCACAGTGACCACCCCATCCTCCTCCTGCACCTCTCCACTGTCGGCCAGCTGGGTGGGTCTGATCTCACCAGCTTCCACTCTCATCCACGTAATGTAACCAGACTATCACCTGCAATTAATGGCTTCTCTTCCTATCGCCTCTGGTATCCCCCAGGAATCAATCGTTAGCCCCTTCCTCTTTCTCATCTGCATGCTGACCCTCGGAGCACAGTGTTAGTTTTTATATGTACACTGGCAACACCCAGAGCTACCTCACCACCACCTCTCTCAACCCCTCCACTGTTGATAAGTTATCAGACTGTTTATCCAGCACCCAGATCTACCTCACCACCACCTCTCTCGACCTCCCCACTGTTGATCATTTTAAGACTGTGTATCTGACACCCAGTACTGGATGAGCAGAAATTTCCTATTAGTAAATATTGGGAAGAGTGAAGCCATTGTTTTCAGTTCCCACTATAAACTCTGCACCCTAACTCCTGACTCCATCCCTCTCCCTGGCGACAGTCTGAGGCTGAACCAGGCTGGTGCATGGACTATGTTGCATTTGACCCCCAAGATAAACTCCTGACTACATAGCCACCCCATCACTGAGACCGCCTATTTCCACCTCCATAACATCACCCGATTCCGTTCCTGCCTCAGCTAACCTGCTGCTATTCCAATGCATGCCTGACTGGTCCCTCACACCCTACTCTGCGTAAACTCGAGGTCATCCAAAACTTTGCTGCCTGTGCCTCAACTCAACAAATCCCAACCGCCCATTTCCGTCTCCTCTCGGACCTACACAGGCTCTTCCTTGAGCAATTCTTTGATCTTCATGTTCTCATCCTTGACTTTAACACCCTCCATGGCTTCACCCCTTCCTAGCTCTGTTATCTCCTCCAGCCCCACGGCCCTCCAAGATACCCGCACTCTTCTAATTCTGGTCTCTTTTAAGTATTCCTGGTTTTAATGGCCCCACCATTGGTGGCCATGCCTTCAGCTGCCAGGGGCCCTAAGCTCTGGAGTTCCCTCCCTAAACCTCTCCTCTCTCTACCTCACTTTTGTCCTTTAAGACATCCTCAAATCTGCCCTAATATTTCCTTATATGGAACAGTGAAACATTCCTTTGAACGTTGTACTATATTAAAGGTGCTACGTAAATGCAAGTTGTTGTTGTTGCTGCACATGCACAATCTGATGCTTATTATTTTTATATTATACTCAGTTCATAGTTTGGCTCACCCAGTGATATTTGTGATATGTATTCTTTCTTTTGTAAAGCTTTGGCAAATTATGAAAGCAGTTCTGCTTGCTTTGAGGCCCATCCTATTCAACAGTTTGCCTATTAACCTATAGCAGTCCATGTCCAAATGCAGCAAGACCTGGACAATATCCAGGCTTGGGCTGACAAGTGGCAAGTAACATTCGCGCCACACAAGTGCCAGGCAATGACCATCTCCAACAAGAGAGGATCTAATCATCGCCCCCTTGACATTCGATGGCATTACCATCACAGAATCCCTCATTATCAACATCCTGTGGGTTGCCATTGACCAGAAACTGAACTGGACTAGCCATATAAATACTGTGGCTACAAGAGCAGGTCAGAGGCTGGGAATCCTGCGGTGAGTAACTCACCTCCTGACTCCCCAAAGCCTGTCCACCATCTACAAGGAACAAGTCAGGAGTGTGATGCAAAACTCCCCACTTGCCTGGATGAGTGCAGCTCCAACAACACTCAAGAAGCTCAACACCATCCAGGACAAAGCAGCCCACTTGATTGGCACCACATCCACAAACATTCACTCCCTCCACCACCGACACACAGTAGCAGCAGTGTGTACCATCTACAAGATCACTGCAGGAATTCACCAAGGCTCCTTCGACAGCACCTCCCAAACCCACGACCACTACCATCTAGGACAAGGGCAGCAGGTAGATGGGAACACCACCACCTGGAAGTTCACCTCCAAGCCGCTCACCATCCTGACTTGGAAATATATCGGCCGTTCCTTCACTGTCGCTGGGTCAAAATCCTGGAACTCCCTCCCTAACAGCACTGTGGGTGTACCTACACCACATGGACTGCAGTGGCTCAAGAAGGCAGCTCACCCCCACCTTCTCAAGGGGCAATTAGGGATGGGCAATAAATGCTGGCCCAGCCAGTGAAGCCCACATCCCGTGAATGAATAAAAAAATCCTGGTGGTAATTTATTAGGCTATTTCTGCTTTCTTTTGGGGACATAGTTGTTGGCACTGACCCCGTCGTTCACACCATCCTCCATCACCATGACAGCAGGATAGACCAGCTGATGTCGGTCGATAACATATCGTCAATGATTGGGATTTTCCCCACTTTAAACATTTTTGGGCATCGGGACCATTTGCAGGCCCTGTCTTCATTTGTGTCAGAGGTACAATCAGGAGATGTGTCCAACAGTGTGACTGACTCTGTGTGAAGTGGAGGGTTGTTGGTGTGGAGGGGGTAGCCTAACCAGCTGCCTCCACGTCAGGGGCTCAAGGGAGGGATGGCTGTCAGCACCACGAGGAAAGGTGAGCGCAGCCCAGGCAAGCAGAGAGTGAGAGGGCACCACAAGGTGGAGGACCTCACCTAATAGTTGAAATGCTAAGAGCCAGAACTACCAGGAGCTTCAGTATGAAGAGGACATGACTCTCCTGAGGAAATGCCACATTCAACCTGCCTGCCTTTGCATGGATGTGCGGAATAATCTGATGGCACTACGACCTCCCGCTGTAAAGCCATCTCCAATGTGTCACCAGCCTCCTGAACCAGGGTGGTGCCCATGTACCTTCTGTACAATTTCATTGCTGCGCACAATGAGGGGCTAATTGCCCGTTTACATACCTTGATTGGCTACCCACTGTGGGTGAGCAGGTTAGTCCCTGCCACTGGGGAGCCCACCTCCAAGAATGCCTCCTGGAGGCGGGAACACATCAGGGAATTTCCCTCGGTCCAATTCCCCATATCCCACCCCTGCCTCAGCTGAGCAAACTCTGGCCAAATGTTCCCCTTCATTTGACTCAGCAGGGGACACAGCTGGCGCATGGGTGAAACAAAACCTGCGCTTGGTCAGTTTCCCTTCCAGCTCCAGTATGACCCAGCCAAGAGTGCCAAGTCTCTGTGCACAGTTACCACTGGTCCCTGGGCGAGGTCCCCAATTTGTTAACTTCCCGAACGGGACCCCAGTTTTGTTAAGCTCCCGGGTGAGGAGGAATGAGCCACCTCCCCTTCTTGACTCACCCCCTCTCGGTTGGTCGCAACAGGGTTAATTTAAAAAGGATTCCTTCCCCTCGTGGATACCTTTTCCCAGTCCAAATAGAAGGAGCCAATTTAACAAGGTTTTCTTGAGCAAAAGAAAGAGTAAGTTTATTAGTTGCTAAAAACTCAAGAAAAATAATAAAAACGCAACACACATGCACACACAGATCAGAAATAGGAAGTTGAGTCCAAATAAAAGTTAAAAAAAGATATACGAATCAGTCTTTGGCTTGTCTGTGAGGCCGTTAAGCTGGGTGATTCTGGTAGAGCTGACTTTGGCAGTTTAGCAGTTGGTTTGGAGACGCTTGGTTCTGCAGGTTGGCTGAAGAAGCTTTCCTATTTCTTTTTTGATTGTGGCTTTGCTGTCTTGCCTCCAGCAACAGAGTGAGGAAGAGAGAATTTTCCTACAACTGTCACACACACAGCACACCAGGGCACTAGCACTGCCCTGCAGCTAGCTTTTAAACCCATTTTCCCCTGTGTATTCCTGTAAGGGAAAAAAAAACATGTCTTGCGTCCAGAGTCCATTTCCTTTGATCTCCAGCCATTTTACTCATTCTGAGATATGAATCACAGAGATGAGGAGAAACTTCTTCAGCCAGAGAGTGGTGTATCTATGGAATTCATTGCCACAGAAGGCCGTGGAGGCCAGGTCATTGAGTGTATTTAAGACCGAGATAGATAGGTTCTTGATTCATAAGGGGATCAAAGGTTACGGGGAGAAGGCGGGAGAATGGGGTTGAGAGACTTATCAGCCATGATTGAATGGCGGAGCAGACTCGATGGGCCAAATGGCCTAATTTCTGCTCCTAAGTCTTATGGTCTAACTGCAGATGGATTTTCGATGCCTGCTGAGATGTGGTCATCAGTCTTTGTCTCTGCAACCACAGGAGATTAAAGTTCAGTCTTTTGTATTTTTCTTATCTCCCTTTTAAGTGTCTCTGCTTGAAGAAGGCTATGACACCTTCTCTGGTGTGATATTCCATGTTCTCTCAGGACTGCTCTGTCAGGATAACCCACATAGGAATTTTTCCAGAAAGTGGTCACTTTACATTATCATCCATACTTTGCTCAGAGCCCTCACTTGTATTTAAAAACACACGCACCTTCCGTAAAAGGTTCAATATGCTCGTCAGTAACTTCTGGCTGTAATTGACTTCTAAGGCAGTACACATGGGACCCAAGTCAAACTACAATGCGGTTTTAACCAAGGATATTAACACAGGATTGCAACCAAGAAACAGAAGCAAATCGAGTGAAAATGGTTCAGCAAATGCCTTTGACTGAGATCTTTAACCTTGAGATTTCCTTTGTTGCCTGGCCACTGAATTGGCTTTGCTAATGTTGAAACTAAGAGTTTGTTGGATGTTGGAGCGATTTATTGACCGAGGCGCTAGAGGTTGGGAGGCGGAGATATTGGAGGGATCGAGGAGAACCTGATGAATTCAGGCGTACAACTCCAAACTCATCTTTGTTCACACTGACGTGATTAGGAAATAATCACCGTAGAGAGAGAGATGGGATTTCTGACCTGCTGGTGTTCCCTTGGTTTGTCTCAGAAACAATATGGAAAGTGGCATTTTGTCATTTTCAATGTTTTCAACGTTAGTCAGCATGAAGAACAGTTTGTCAAGTCTGCATTACTGTCAACATGGCTTTCAACAATAGTCTATGATTGGACTTTAAAATGCACATAATGCCACTTTCGTGCGTCAATCTGGATTTTCTCCTTTGCCGTTATGGTATTTCTGAACAGCTGGAGGGGAGATATATTTTCGCTTGCGAATTGTTTCTGAATCCCCTAACATCAAAAGAACGGAGGAGCCTCTGAGGGAATGGGGGGGGGGGTCCTCTGTACAGGAAGCCACACAAAATGAGTCCTGCAATTAAATGTGAGGATGCAAAATGAGATGAATTATACAGAAGTGGGAAAGGAAATGGTTTGGTATTTTTGAAACGCTTTTAAAAATAAGTTGCCGTAAAAAGTTGAGCAGTAAATGAGTCACTGTGTGGTTAGGGTTTTAGCTCAGCTGGTAGCACTCTCACTTCTGTGTTCAAGCACCACTGCAGATGTTTGAGTGCAGATGTGTAGTGGTGCTGGCTGTCAGCTCAATATTGAGGGAGGGGTGGACTGCCAGAGGTGCTTGTCTTTTGGATGACATGTTAAACCGAATCCCCTGCCTGTCCTCTCAGGTTGACATTAAAGATCCCCCATTGCATTGCCTTGATGAGGAGTGGTGGGGCTCTGTCTAGTGCTAAGCCCAACATGACCTCAAGCAATGTCACGACGAATGTGATCAGTGCGAATAGGTAGCAGAGATTGAAGAGTTGAGGAGAAAAATCTTCCCCTTAACAAGGGAGACTCTGGTTACTAACTCTTTAAAAGGGTCACCAGCCGATTTGATAGCGATATTCAAAGTCATGAGGGTCTGGACAGGGTCGACAGGGCGAGACCATTCCCATTGGTGGAAGGATCGAGAACCAGAGGGCACAGTTTAGGGTCATTTGTAAAAGAAGCAATGACTTGAGACTTGAGGAGAAACCTTCTCATGCTGCGAGTGGCTAGGAACTGGAATGTGATACCTGAGAGTGTGGTGGGTCAATCGAGACTTGCAAAAGGGAATTGGATACTGACCTGAAAAGGAAGAATGTGCAGGGCAGGAGGGGGGAAGGCAGGGCAGTGGGACCAGATTAATTGCTCCTTCGAGAGCCGGAGCAAACATGATGGGCCGAATGGCCTCCTTCGGTGCTGTAACCGTTCTGTGAACCATTGAGTCCAATCGCCAAACCCCATTAAGAAATGGAGTCCCATCGTCAGACCCCATTAAGAGAGGGAGTCCCATCGTCAAACTCCATTAAGAGAGGGAGTCCCATCGTCAGACCCCATTAAGAGAGGGAGTCCCATCGTCAAACCCCACTAAGAGAGGGAGTCCCATCGTCAGACCCCATTAAGAGAGGGAGTCCCATCGTCAAACCCCACTAAGAGAGGGAGTCCCATCGTCAGACCCCATTAAGAGAGGGAGTCCCATCGTCAAACCCCATTAAGAGGGGGGGTCCCATCGTCAGACCCCATTAAGAGAGGGAGTCCCATCGTCAGACCCCATTAAGAGATGGAGTCTCATCATCAGGCCCCTTTAAGAGAGGGAATCCCATCCGCAGACCCCATTAAGAGATGGAGTTGATCCAGATCATTTAAAAAATAGTTTGATTTGTTTTTGCTCATTTGAAATAAATATTTGCATTTAAGCTGCACGATGCAGATATGATCAAGCTAACACACCTGGCTCTATGCCAGGACTCTCCCTGAAAGGTTCTTTAATATAATGGATATAATAGGCCTCAATTGTATTATTTTCAGTTGTGTTGCAGCTTGTGTAACAGTGTGCTCAGGATCGGGCACAGTGATGTTCCAATGCATTGCACTGGTGAGCATTCTCGCAACCATCTGAATTCAATGGTTTCTCTTTAATATCACAGCACGTTGAATTGTTTCTTGCAACATCAATGTTTTGTGTATACAAGGATTGTGACAGATCTCAAAACATCGTAGTTAACAATCAATGATGTGCTGTTGTGTAGTGTTGGGAAGGCGCAACATGACTTCAGCCTTAACTGCTCAGAATCCCAAACTCACCCCTACCCCTACTCCTCCTGCTTCACCTTGTCCTGATTTGCATGGTGTTCAAAGTTATTGCTACGAGCGTTGGACTTTACAAGATGGTTATATTTTAAATGTATTTAATATTTAAATATATTTAAATTTAAGAATGTTCTGGGTAAGGGGGATCATACCAAATCTCTGCACAGAGACAGGCTGATGTGATCTGGTTATCATGGGGAACGAAACCCAATTGAAAAGCTATTGAAAATCAAGTGACACTTTTCACACATAAAGGGGGCAGCTGCTTTTTGGAGGCAGAGACACAGAGATGGAGATAAAGCAGTAGAGTAAGGAGAGTGAGAGAGAAAGGGGTGGAGAGAGAGAGAGAGAGAAAGGAGCTATTGCTATGAAGAACAAAGTAAACTGTTTTTGAGTTAGCAACTAAGCAGAATGCTTGTAAAAGTTGATTTTCTGTCCTAAAGGAAGGGGACAGAACTGGTGGTACTTTTAGAGATTTAAGGAACAAGGAGATGCCAAGGTGGACCTTGCTGGTGAAAGTCAGTTCTAGAATACTCTGGTTGAGTAGAATGATTTTCGAAGGAGACTGGAAGATTAAACCTGGCGCGGCAGAGTCTGCTGGAGGCTGGCAGTAACCTGGGATGTAACGTTGTTTGGTATGCATCTGCTAGAAGGATAGTGCACAGCAAGAGGAGTTTGTAAGAAGATTCTTGATTGCAATAGTGCTTTTTCTTCAGTTCAGTGCATTAACTGCCTGTTACCTGATGTTTCATCTGCTGATTTCAGTTTGTTCATTACAGTAAAAGTCTCAAAAGTTTGAAATCTTGTCCTTTGGTTATTTCCACCGGTCGCTGGGAAATTAATCTCTCTTGAAATGTAATCGGCCTCTAAGGGAATCCTAAGAGTTTATGAAGGATTTTGATGGATAAATAAGGAGAAAATGTTTCCACTGACAGAGGAGTTGGTAACCCGAGCTTACTAGATTTAGGGTGGTAAAAGAGCCAGAGGGGCGATGAGGAGAAATGGTTTCATCGATAATGATAGAATTACACGAGGGGCAGTGCAGAGAAGGTTCACTCAACCGATTCCTGGGATGAAGGGTGTCTCTGATGAGGAAAGGTTGGGCAGGTTGGGTCTGTATCCACTGGAGTTCAGAAGAATGAGAGCTGATCTTATTGAAATATATGAGATCCTGAGGGGCCTTGACGGGGTGGATGCTGAACGGATGTTTCCCCTTGTGGGGGAGACGAGAACTAGGGGACACAGTTAAAAAATTAAGGAGTCTCCCATTTAAGACGGAGGTGAGGAGAATTTTTTCTCTCAGAGAGTTATGGGTCTGTGGAGCTCGTTTCCCCAGAGAACAGTGGAAGCCGGGTCAGTTAATATTTTTAAGGCTGAGTTGGATAGATTATTGTCGGATGAAGGGGTCAAAGGGGGTAGATGGGAAAGTAGAGGCCACAATCGGACCAGTCATGATCTTATCGATTGGTAGAGCAGGCTCGAGGGGCCGAATGGCCTACTCCTGTTCCTAATTCATATGGTTTAGATGTTTTACACAGTGAGTGGCTGTGATCTGGAACATGTTGCCTGAGGGAGGGGGGTGGTGGGGGGAGGGGGGGGTGGGGGGGGTCCAAACATTCAACAGTAACTTTCAAAGAGGAATTGGATAAATACTTGGAAAGGAGAATCTATCGCAGGGTTATGGGCAAAGAGCGAGGGAATGCGACTAAATCCACAAGTGCTTTCAAAGGGCCAGTACAGGCACGATGGGTGAATAGCCTCCTTCTGGGCTGGATCATTCTACAAGTCTATGTCATAGGAATCTCCGACTCAAACTTTGCACCCTATCCAGCACGGTGCACATTAAAACCCAGGTTTTGCGCTTTGCCATTATCAATCACATGGACAGGGAGCAGATATCCACAAAGACTCCAAATTCGATCAATGCTCTGAGCTGTGTTAACTCGCTACAGGGAAGCTTCAGCCCCACCAGGCTTGGGATGGGAAGAAATTCCTACTCCGATTCCACATATTTACACACTCAAGCAGAAGGTCAACGTAGCCTTCGGCTGGGGGAGGTTTATCAACGCTTCACTGCTGGACATCAATAGCAGATTCAACCCCTCCAGAAAATTGGAAAAATCTAGGTTGGCACTTCAATGCAGTACTGAGGGAATGCTGCTTTGTCAGAGGATCATTACTAAAGGAACAGTACACTGTGATAGGGTGAGGACTACGGGAGTGCTGCACTGACAGAGGGTCAGTACTGAGGGAATGCTGCAGTGTCAGAGGATCAGTACTGAGGGAGTGCTGCACTGTCGGAGCGTCAATACTGAGGGAGTGCTGCACTGTCAGAGGGTCAGTGCTGAGGGAGTGCTGCACTGTCAGAGGGTCAGTACTGAGGGAGTGTTGCACTGTCAGAGGGTCAGTACTGAGACAGTGCTGCACTGTCAGAGGGTCAGTACTGAGGGAGTGCTGGACTGTCAGAAGGTCAGTACTGAGGGAGTGCCGCACTGTCAGAGGGTCAGTACTGAGGGAAGTGCAGCATTGACAGGCAGTCTGTACTGAGGGAGTGCTGCACTGTCGGAGGGTCAGTACTGAGGGAGCGTCGCACTGTCGGAGGGTCAGTACTGAGGGAGTGCTGCACTGTCGGAGGGTCAGTACTGAGGGAGTGCTGCACTGTCGGAGGGTCAGTACTGAGGGAGTGCAGCACTGTCAGAGGGTCAGTACTGAGGGAGTGCTGCACTGTCGGAGGGCCAGTACTGAGGGAGCGCTGCACTGTCAGAGTGTCAGTACTGAGGGAGTGCTGCACTGTCAGAGGGTCAGTACTGAGGGAGCGCTGCACTGCCGGAGGGTCAGTACTGAGGGAGTGCGGCACTGTCAGAGGGTCAGTACTGAGGGAGCGCTGCACTGTCAGAGGGTCAGTACTGAGGGAGTGCTGCACTGTCGGAGGGTCAGTACTGAGGGAGTGCTGCACTGTCAGAGGGTCAGTACTGAGGGACTGCTGCACTGTCAGCGGGTCAGTACTGAGGGAGTGCTGCACTGTCAGAGGGTCAGTACTGAGGGAGCGCTGCACTGCCGGAGGGTCAGTACTGAGGGAGTGCTGCACTGTCAGAGCATCAGTACTGAGGGAGTGCTGCACTGTCCGAGGGTCAGTACTGAGGGAGTGCGGCACTGTCGGAGGGTCAGTACTGAGGGAGTGCTGCACTGTCAGAGGGTCAGTACTGAGGGAGTGCTGCACCGTCAGAGGGTCAGTACTGAGGGAGTGCTGCACTGTCAGAGGGTCAGTACTGAGGGAGTGCTGCACTGTCAGAGGGTCAGTACTGAGGGAGTGCTGTACTGTCGGAGGGTCAGTACTGAGGGAGCGCCGCACTGTCGGAGGGTCTGTACTGAGGGAGTGCTGCACTGTCGGAGGGTCAGTACTGAGGGAGTGCTGCACTGTCAGAGGGTCAGTACTGAGGGAGTGCTGCACTGTCAGAGGGTCAGTACTGAGGGAGCGCTGCACTGTCGGAGGGTCAGTACTGATGGAGATTATCTGTTGGATGAGAAATTAATCCATGGCCCTTTCTGCAGTCTAATGTGGGAGTAAAATTCCTACAGGTGCATTTAAAACAAGTCTCTCCACGGTATCGCGGATAATGTTCAACTGATTTCACTAAAACAGGCTGCTTCATCATTCTCACATTGCTGTTTGTGGGAGGCTGCTGTGTGCGACCTGGACCCTGCATTTCTCACTTTACAACACCGAGGACGCTTCTGAAAGCAACTCATCGGCTGTCAGGCGCTTTTGGGACGACCTGAAACTGGGAAAGGCAAAAGTGCAAGTCTTTCCTCTTTTGTGCTTTGGTGAGGTGGGTGGTGGGTGAATGAGAGAGGCAGAGGCTGATAACAATGGGACTGAGAAGCATCACTGAGAGGCAGTGATTTAAGCGAGGAACCTGAGTTGGGAAAGGTGGCTCATTGTTTCAGTGCTGAGGTTAAGCTGTTTGACACTCCAGCGCTCACTTGGCAGAGGGACCAGGGCTCCTCTGCCTGACTGCTTTTCCTGCTGGATCACTCCCACCCTCAGTTTCACCTGAGGAAGGACCTGATAGCTCCCTTTAATAGAAAGTGGGAGGTGGTTCCCCATAATTACTACCCTCCGTTGACCAAACTGCGGGACTGCACAGTTTCACAGCCCGCTTTCCGAGGACTGGCAGGTCACTAACTGCGCCAATTTAATTAAAGATCCCTCCTCTCGGTGCAGCCTGCTGTTTGAGAGGCTGTGTGCATCCTACCAGATAAAACAGAATTCAGCCTGCCCTGTGAATGAAGCAACACATCTTCCGATAGACATGTCCGCATGGAGGAGGCACTAACTGGATGCTCGCTTCCTTACACAGTCTCCTCTGCACATTTGGAAAGGGGATTTGCTGGTCCAGGAAGCATTGCTGGTGGGTGAAACCGGCCATTGAACCATCTCCCAGCAAAGAGCTGCCCTTTCAGCTGGGGGGTGGAGGAGGAGAGGATTCAGTCGTCAGGTCAGCTGTGACCACCCAGTCAGGAAATTCAGGCCAGTTTCTCCCAAACTCTTTACCCCCTTCCCGTCTCCCTCCCCAAAGAGTTTGTTCTCCCCCTTTAGCTGAAGCAGGTATCCAGCACAGTGGTTGGGGGTGGGTTGGGGGTAGAACAGGAAATGCTCCGGACCCAGACCTCCCTGTCACTTGCCATTTCAACACTCCACCCTGCTCTCATGCCCACATGTCTCTCCTTGGCTTGCTGCATTGTTCCAGTGAAGCTCAACGCAAACTGGAGGAACAGCACCTCATCTTCTGACTAGGCACTTTACAGCCTTCCGGACTGAATATTGAATTCAACAATTTTAGATCATGAACTCTCTCCTCCATCCCCACCCCCTTTCCGATCCCCCCCTTTTTTCCCCAATAATTTATATAGATTTTTCTTTTCCCACCTATTTCCATCATTTTTAAATGTATTTCCATCCATTGTTTTATCTCTACCTTTTAGTCTATTTCGATCCCTTCCCCCCACCCCACCCCCACTAGGGCTATCTGTACCTTGCTTGTCCTGCTTTCTACCCTTAATTAGCACATTCCTTAGATAATATCACCACCTTCAACACCTCTTTGTCCTTTTGTCTATGACATCTTTTGGTTATCTCCACCTATCACTGGCCCTCTATCCAGCTCTACTTGTCCCACCCCCACTTAAACCAGCTTTTATTTCACCTCTTTTCTATTTTTCCTTAGTTCTGTTGAAGAGTCATACGGACTCGAAACGTTAACTGTGCTCCTCTCCGCAGATGCTGTCAGACCTGCTGAGTTTTTCCAGGTATTTTTATTTTTGTTTTTGTTTAGGAAATGCTCCGGGGTGGTTTCCCCATGTTAATAAAATCGGCTCATGAGCCTCCTTCCTGGATCAGTGAGGGGAACTGGACAGGAGAGTCATGTGGCCCCTCTCATCACAATGTCACATGCGATTGACACGATAATGAGCTTCAGCAAGGTGTAGATACAAACCTGAGTCAAATGAGAAACTGCCCCAGGCACTTTTTTCAAGGGCTCCTTTAATATTGTTGCCCCATCTACAAGATGCACTGCAGGAATTCCCCAAGGCTCCTCCGACAGCACCTTCCAAACCCATGACCACTACCATCTAGAAGGACAAGGGCAGCAGATAGATGGGAACACCACCACCTGGAAGTTCCCCTCCAAGCCACTCACCATCCTGACTTAGAAATATATCGGCCGTTCCTTCACTGTCGCTGGGTCAAAATCCCGGAACTCCCTCCCTAACAGCACTGTGGGTGTACCTACACCACATGGACTGTAGCGGTTTAAGAAGGCAGCTCACCACCACCTTCTCAAGGGCAATTAGGGATGGGCAATAAATGCTGGCCCAGCCAGTGAAGCCCACATCCTGTGGATGAATTAAAAAAATAGAAGAGCATTAGGTAGCTGAACTGTTGTGTTGTACTTTCTGACTGAAAGCAAGCAAATAGTTCTGATGTGAGAAGAACGGGGTGTTATAAAGCATCCTTCCAGCCCTCAGAACATCCAAAAACACATTACTGTTGAAGAAAGCACTTTCAGAGCATGGTCACTGTTGTAAGGAGAGGAAATGCAGCAGACAATGTCCACACAGCAAGCTCCCACAAATCACAATGAGATCAATGGCCAATCGGGTTTTGGTGCAGTTTTGGAGGCAGTGGACAGCCCATTAATACCTGGGACCAATGGTCTCTCTGTCCGGTTTCCAGCCAACTGTAGACCCCGGTCAAACGCTCCGCAACATATCAACCCTCTGCTGAAAGTAGTTTCTCCTCATCTCTCCTGCGATTCTGTGAACTCGCAGGGAGATTTTTGTCTTGATGGATCTTATCTTTTGCGGCACACTCTCCATCTCAGGTAAATAGCCTGTCCTGATCAAAACCACAAAAACCCTTCACAAATTGTATCAACATTGCTCCAGTCAATAACATCGCAGTGTCTCTGGTCTCCCATCGGAGCTTTAATATCCCTTAGCCGATATCACTCTGATGAATCAATGTACTCTAGAGAATATGAACATGCAGGAACTGCCCACAATGCGTCTTATCATTGGATCAATTTCTCTTAAGCAAATTATATTAACAGGATTTACTTTATTGCTAAGCATTATTAGTGTGCTAGCATTCTCTGGCCCTATTTCTTATGCATTTTAATGTTCCTTTATCGATTAGTAGATTGGCAAGGTTGTGAGAATGACCCAAGTGTTCTTGCCCAGGACTGGGAGAGTTTATAATGCAGCTCTGGGGCTGAGGGTTGACACACTCGGGGCATCAAATATCCACCTGAGAGGGCAGGCAGGGGCTCAATTAAACATCTCATCCAAAAGATATCACCCCCAACAGTGCAGCACTCCCTCAGCCTCACCCGAGGCTTTTTGCCCCAGTCTTTGAGGTGAAACATGAACCTAGGGCTTTCTAACCCAGAGGCAAGAGATTCCCAGTCAGGAAAACTCTCCTCGAATCTCCTCTGAGGCTGGGATTTACTGCCCTGTGTGGCTTAGTATGATTCCCAAATTTCAGTTGACTCTGTCTTTTTCTGTTGAGTTTTCCCTTCCCTGGTTACCAGTATCACAGAATCAGAGAACCTTTACAGTGCAGGAGGCCATTCGGTCCATCGAGTCTCTACTGGCTCTCTGAAAGAGCGTTCTACCCAGTCCCACTCCCCTGCCTTACCCCCCTAGCCTTACACATCCTTTCTTTTCAGGTAACAACCCAATTCTCTTTTGAATACCTCGATCGAACCTGCCTCCACCACCCTCTCAGGTATTTAGTTCCAGACTCCAACCACCCTCTGTGTAAAAAATTGCTCCTCACTTCATAATTACTCCTTTTGCCGATCATCCTGAATCTGTGCCCTCTAGATCCTGATGTTCTGTAGAGTGGGAACAGTTTCTCACTACTTACTCTGTCCACACCCCTCAGGATCCTGAACGCCTCCATCAAGTCTCCTCTCTGCCTTCTTTTTTCCAAGGAAAACAGTCCCAACCCCTTCACCCAACCCCTCCACATCCATCCCCACAGCTACAGCACTTCATCCCAGGAATATTTCCACAAATTCCCTCTGTAAACCTGGAGAACAGGAGTCAAAGGGAGAGAAAGCCACATGGGCTGCTGGGTTAGGGGTGGTCAACTCAGATTGGACAGATTCCTGGAGGTGAAATCAGTCAGTGTGTGTAGAACACAAACCCCAGTGAGAGTCAGTGTGTGTGGAACTGTACCCAAGTGAGAGTCAGCGTGTGTGGAACTGTACCCAAGTGAGAGTCAGCGTGTGTGGAACTGTACCCCAGTGAGAGTCAGTGCATGTGGAACTGTACCCCAGTGAGAGTCACTGTGTGTGGTACTGTACCCCAGTCAGTATCAATGTTTGTGGAACTGTTCCCCAGTGGGAGTTAGTTTGTGTGAAACTGTACCCCAGTGAGAGCCAGTCTGTGTGGAACTGTACCCCAGTGAGAGTCAGTGTGTGTGGAACTGTACCTCAGTGAGAGTCAGTGTGTGTTGAACTGTACCCCAGTGAGAGTCAGTGTGTGTGGAACTGTACCCCAGTGAGAGTCAGTGTGTGTTGAACTGTACCCCAGTGAGAGTCAGTGTGTGTGGGACCCGTACCCCAGTGAGAGTCAGTGTGTGTGGAACTGTACCCCACTGAGAGTCAGTGTGTGTGGAACTGTACCCCATTGGGAGTCAGTGTGTGTGGAACTGTACCCCACTGAGAGTCAGTGTGTGTGGAACTGTACCCCAGTGAGAGTCAGTGTGTGTGGAACTGTACCCCAGTGAGAGTCAGTGTGTGAGGAACTGTACCCCAGTGAGAGTCAGTGTGTGTGGAACTGTACCCCAGTGAGAGTCAGTGTGTGTGGAACTGTACCCCAGTGAGAGTCAGTGTGTGAGGAACTGTACCCCAGTGAGAGTCAGTGTATGTAGAAATCTACTCCAGTGAGAGTCAGTGCGCGTGGAACCCGAAATCCAGTGACAGTTCATGTGTGGATCTGTACCCCAGTGAGTGTCAGAGTGTGGGTGGATCTGTACCCCAGTGAGTGTCAGAGTGTGGGTGGAACTGTACCCCAGTCAGGGTCAGTGTGTGTGGAACTTTCCTGCCCAGTCTGCCATGAGGGACCTCATTAAATGCCGTGCTAAAGCCCATGTAGACCATATCAAATGCATTACCCTCATCAACGCTCCCGGTTACCTCAAAAAATTCAATCAAACTTGTCAAACACATCCTGCCTTTAACAAACCCAAGCTGATTATCCCTGATTAATCCGTGTCTCTCCAACTGCACATATATCCTGTCTTCAGAATCTTTACCTGAGGTGTGACCACGTCACTGTACTTGCTATCCATGAAGATCTCAACATTCTAGGTGCCCCACAGTGACTCCAGATTCAGCCCCAGCTCCGAAACACGGATTTTGTGTAGCTGCAGATGGAGGCACTTCCTGCACACTGGTCGCCCTGGCCACTGGAAGTGTCCCTGTCTTCCCACATTGCACAGGAGGCACATTCCACTTGCCTGACCTGCTCTGCCATGACCTACCTTTAAATTGCTCTGTTTACTTTTACTTGCATTAGTTTGGAGAATATTAAGGACAGAAGAAATACTCACCAGGTCCTACTTACCAAGGCCACCGCTCTTCTTACTGAGGAAAGGCTGGAAATGAAAGGATCACCTCCTTCCTTCTTCACTGAACTCCCTCTCTCACCAAACTCCAACTGAAGCAGTCTAATGCTGCCCAAAGCAGCACTCCAGTGCAGACAAAAGCAGCACTGTAGATGGCTTGCTTTGATGCTCTGAATCTAACTTCTGAAAACCTGTTTAAGCCAGTTAACTAATTAACTTCCTGCAGCTGCAAGCAGGGCCTGTATAACCCCTGTTTTAAAGCTGGACTAAAACTCTGTTTCTCCCAACCCAAAGAGCAACTTTTAGTTAGTTGTTAACTTAAATAAAGATTAGACTTTAGATAGAAATCAACCCTTAAAACTCCCTCTCTCACCAAACTGTAACTGTAGCACTCTAACACAGCCCAAAGCAACACTCCAGAGCAGATAGTGCAGACTTGGAAATATATCGGCCGTTCCTTCACTGTCGCTGGGTCAAAATCCTGGAACTCCCTCCCTAACAGCACTGTGGGTGTACCTACACCACATGGACTGCAGCGGCTCAAGAAGGCAGCTCACCACCACCTTCTCAAGGGCAACTAGGGATGGGCAATAAATGCTGGCCCAGCCAGCGACACCCACATCCCGTGAATGAATTTTTAAAAAATCTCCTGTGAAAGTCACATGGTTAGTTTGTGAACTCCTTTCTTACCCTATCCTCTGGATCCTAGTACTCTCCCATTGCTGCAAAATATTTTATTCTTTTGTGGGTTGCGAGTGTCACTAGCGAGGCCAGCATTTGTTCTTCACCCTCAATCACCTTGCTGTCCCACCATTCTGAGCCCGCAGTGAGGATATGTGTGAGAGCTGGGCACAGTTGGCCGGAAGGATGATTCACCTGACCTTCCTGTGGCCCACACACCACGTGTATGGTGGGGTAGATGCTTGGCTTTATTATCTTGACAATGAGAATCTCTGGCAGAACCGAACACTTAACAGTGAGGAAAACCTCACCCTTGTTTTCAAACCCCTCCATGTCCTCTCCTTTCTCTATCTCTGTAATCTCCTCTAACCCTCCAGCCCTCTCAATCCCTGCGCTCCTCTAATCCTGGCCTCTTGGGCACTCCCAATTTTAATTGCTTCACCATTGTTGGCTGTGCCTTCAGCTGCCTGGGCCCCCTCAGCTCTGGAATTCCCTCCATAAACCTTTCCGCCTCTCTCTCCTCCTTTAGGACGCCCTTTAAAGCCTACCTGTTTGACCAAGCTTTTCCACATCAGCCCTCACATTTCTCAATGTTGCCCTGGGTTAAAGCTTTGCTTGATAATGTTCCTGTGAAGTGTCGTGGGATGTTTTACTACGTTAAAGGCTCTATGTAAATGCAAGCTGTTGTGGTTGTTATTGTCGCTCATCCCTTGCAGAACGAGAATTAAGTGGCTTCTGTTGCTGCTGTGGCACATTTCTCCATTCTGCACTTCATCCAGACGTTGTCTAATTCCTAGCTGGCATAATGCTAGGCATGTGGACTGTATGTCCCAAAGACTGGTGTGGGTTGTACTTAACAGCATGTCCCTTTGGCTGTTCACAACAGGCAAGGTACTAACCCTACCCAACCAGCACGGGTTTACAAATCTCAAAACACAATGTCCAATATTAAGTATGATTCTGTGATTGGACAGCACTTGCTAAACAATCCTGAGTGTGCTAAAGGATTAAGCTGACAACCAATGTAAGATTATCAGTCGGGCTCGAAGTGTGGCCCACTTATACATGCTAGAAGCTACATATATTAATGCACGGGGCCCTAATTTTGCAGACAGAAAGAACATGTACACACACTGCACCTGTTTCAACTGAACACAACAGGCGACAGCCATTCTCTGGTTCATTCCCCAGGGCAATGCCTTGACCAACCTGCTTGCTTTGAATTTAAACAAAGCTTGGCAGTTAACTGTCAGTCATTGGTTAACTGTTGCATTCTTTATGGCAACACCTCTACCAATCAGAATCCGCTTGCCAACCAATCAGCACTCTCTTCCCATGAAGTGTAAATTGTTGTTCCCTTTACACTTGGCATTCTTGCAAATTGCCCTGATGAGCGCAGGATAACAAAGCTTCGACAAAATGTCTTCCTTCAGTCGCGCTCAAGTTCTGTACCACCAAACGACTATTTGTACACCCAAATGTAGCAAGGTGGTGATGAACACGGGGGAGGCACTGGGCTACAGCAGCAGAGAGGCACACAGGTAACTACCCATCAAATGAGTGGCCCTCCGCTGCACAAGACACCGGTTAGTTCCTATCAGCGATGCTGAGAGATCTGGTCATCGGCCTCACACACAAAAAAAACATCATTGCCTTTCGAAGGATGCACCACAGATACCTGATATCTGTCACAGCCTGACGGTAGGCCCACACTCACAACAGGCTAGTTCCTGTCAGAGAAAGGGGATTGTGGCCACTGGGGGAAATGGTGGGGTTGGGGGTTGGAGTGGAATTGGGGAAGGCTCGGTGTGGGTGTGGTGGGGGCGGGGGGGGGAGAATCTTATTGCTGAACTGGCAGGACCCCAGGCTGGGGGTGACTGGAAAGACCCCCAGTTCACATTGCCGGCATCGAGTTCCGCATTGTCCCGAACACTGCTAACCACCTCACTTATATAAACGCGGCGAATTAAACTCAGATTCAGATAATGGAGTTGGCATTTAAGCCCCCTTTGGGCTGCCAGTTTCCTTTTCTCATTAATCGCTGTGTTCCGAGGTATGGCTGCATCGCTAGCGGGGGCGGGGGGCGGGGCGGGGGGGACCCAATAAACGGCAGCGCACGGACCAACTGAACAGCGGCTGAAGAGTGAGAGGGCACCAGCACATTCTGAGGGAAAGGTTAGGCCGGCCTGGCTCTGAGACACACTGGAGCAATCCTTCTTTTTAATATTTTCGAACTGAGAGGCTCCATGCGGTGATTTTGACATGTTCATCCCTCCCCTGCGCATCTAAATATTATATCCGTCTTTATAATTGAGGCCGCGGCGGGGGTGGGGTCAGTGATTTAAGGCTTTTGTTGCCTTCCGGCCAGAACCCTGTTTGAAAGCACATCGCGGGGTCTCGGGGGCTCGGGGGCTGCTGTGTTTTACACGATGGCGTTTTGAGCTTGCAGCCAGGTGAGCAGCATCCAAGGGTCCCAGCGGAAGCCGCTTTGTGGCGCTCGCTGGGCGAAAGGGGGCGGCGCCAGCACATCAGCTACCGCCATACAGGGCACAGGCGGCAGGGGCTACCTCTCGCGCGGCGTCTCTTCAGCCCGACCGGCGAGGGGTCCGAGGGGCGGCGCCCCCCCAACAGGCTCACAGCGCACAAGGAGGCGATAGGGAGTGATTCGAGGCTCCCCGCCCTGGGCACCTGACGGTGTCAGGCTCAATGTGCTTTAGTGGCGGAGAGCATGATAACCCTCCTATAGGCTAAATTCCCCGGGCCCACCTCCCGTGTGAGTCTCAGGGGGCTCGAAGGTTTCCACTGCGGCTGAAGCCCCGTCTCCATGGCCGAGAACGGGAGGCCGGTGGCAAAGAGCCCGGGGTGGGTGGGGAGGGGGGAGCGTATTCCCGCTGGCATCCCTATTAAGAAGCCACCGTCCCCATTAAAGGAGGCAAACTGGCCCCCCAGAGGGTCATGGCCACCGCTGTGGGGAAGGTGCCTGAGTGACCGGGTGGGTCTGCAAGGGGGCTGATGGAGTTTGGGCATGGTGGGGGTCAGGCAGGGAGGCCCCGGCCATCTGGTGGGGGGGAGGGGTTGGGGGGCACGGGCTGGGGAGGGGGGGAGGGGCCGTTGTTAGGCACAGGCATTGCCATTGCGCTGGGGGCAGGCGTCGCCACTCGAGGTTCCCCTCTCAGCCCGAAATGGAGGTTCCCCCCGGAGCTGGCTGGGCGGCCGCTGTCATTGGTCAGCCGCACTCTCCCCCCACCTCCCTGCTAACCCTGACGCGGGCAAAACACCCACCGGAGACGGGAGGTGGCTATTCATTGGCCACTTAAGCACCTCAAATGGGCTCCCTGCGTAAGGCACCTTCGCCAACTACCCCACTGCTGCCAAAATGGCCTGGGGTGCTGGGGAGAGAGCTGGCGTCGCCGCCTGTTGTGTGTTGCACTGAGAAAGGGTTTGCGGGTCAGATGGCGTGTTCCTGCTCCCAGTTCCCGTGTTCCCCCGGTCACTCGCGCAGGTTCCACTGCAAGGTCACTGTATTTACACCTCCCTTAGAGAAACAGGGAGAGAGGGAGCTGTACAATATACCACACTCCCCACCACCCACCCCCCAACACCTAAAGATGTAAACATGCACATAATTCACCTGAGTTTAATACCACATCAACAATGCCTGGAAATTAACAGGTCATGTTGGGTTTTTTTTAAACTGTAATTACACTTAAAACTTACAGGATTACCAGACTACTTGACATGTAAATAAAACAGTCCTTTCCTAACAAAAACCATCATTTGACAAGTAATGCAAGGAACAATTTTCCTTCCTTCTTCCTCACTGCAAACCTTCAATTAACCTCCCTGGCATCTTTCTCTTCCTGTCTGGATATCACCTTCCGTTTCCGTTTCCATTAGGTTAACTCAGCTCTCTCTACATCTCTGGCTGTGTCTGAACTTTGACTTTGACTAGCAACTGCACTGAATGGTTAGTTCTGTTACATCGATTGATCTGCCTTGATCAAAGACCTTGGCTCAATGTGCTTTAGTGGCGGGTTCTGTGATACTTGCAGCTTCCTTGTTACTTTCGCTTTGGATTGTAGGAGGAATTTGGTCTATAGGAGGGTTATCATGCTCTCCATTTGTCAGATTTCGTCCTTCAAGCAAATGATTTACACGACATCAACTGAGGGCGTTCAGCGGGCATCAAGGCAGATGGTGGGGGAGGGGGAGCAATTCGGCAGGAGGGGCAGGGATTGGTTTCACAGCAGCGTGGAATCACAGCGGGATCATCCGATGGTATCCGCCATGGCGAAACGAGAATCCCGCTGGAGGCCAGCGTGAACCTGATTTGTATCCCAGTAATGAGATACAAAGTAAGGCCCGACCAGAATCGCCCCCGCGCCCGATTTACCGTCACACTGGCGGGAAAACACACCGGCCCAGATCACGCCTGGACAAGTGTGACGTGCAGAAGCCAGGACTTACCGTCAGGGCCTGGCTCAAATCGCGGACATCCGAGGGGTAGAAGATGCTGGAGCCCTGCAGCGACCAGACCCTGGAGGAACACGTGCATCACACGCTGGGTGGGTCCTCATGGACACGGCTCCGTCATGAAGCAGCTGTCGGTGGAGAATGCTGCAAGTGGGGAGGTAGCTGTAAGGGAGGGTGTTCGGAGAGGGGAAGGTGTCTGGGGGGGAGGAGGGGGTTCAGAGAGGGGAAGGTGTCTGGGGGGGAGGAGGGGGTTCGGAGAGGGGAAGGTGTCTGTGGGGGAAAAGGAGGTTCAGAGAGGGGAAGGTGTCTGGGGGGGAGGAGGGGGTTCGGAGAGGGGAAGGTGTCCGGGGGGGGGAGGGGGTTTGGAGAGGGGAAGGTGTCTGGGGGGGAGGAGGGGGTTTGGAGAGGGGAAGGTGTCTGGGGGAGAGGAGGGGGTTCGGAGAGGGGATGGTGTCTGTGGGGAGGAGGGGGTTTGGAGAAGGGAAGGTGTCTGGGGGGGAGGGGGTTTGGAGAGGGGAAGGTGTCTGGGGGGGAGGAGGGGGTTCGGAGAGGGGAAGGTGTCTGGGGGGGAGGTGGGGGTTCGGAGAGAGGAAGTTGTCTGTGGGGGAGGAGGGGGTTCGGAGAGGGGAAGGTGTCTGGGGGGGAGGAGGGGGTTCGGAGAGGGGAAGGTGTCTGGGGGGGAGGAGGGGGTCCAGAGAGGGGAAGGTGTCTGGGGGGGAGGGGGTTTGGAGAGGGGAAGGTGTCTGGGGGGGAGGAGGGGGTTCGGAGAGGGGAAGGTGTCTGGGGGGGAGGAGGGGGTTCGGAGAGGGGAAGGTGTCTGGGGGGGAGGAGGGGGTTCGGAGAGGGGAAGGTGTCTGGGGGGGAGGAGGGGGTTCGGAGAGGGGAAGGTGTCTGGGGGGAGGAGGGGGTTCAGAGAGGGAAAGGTGTCTGGGAGGAGAGGAGGGCGTTCGAAGAGGGGAAAGTGTCTGGGGGGAGGAGGGGGTTCAGAGAGGGGAAGGTGTCTGGGGGGAGGAGGGGGTTCAAAGAGGGGAAAGTGTCTGGGGGGAGGAGGGGGTTCAGAGAGGGGAAGGTGTCTGGGGGGAGGAGGGGGTTCGAAGAGGGGAAAGTGTCTGGGGGGAGGAGGGGGTTCAGAGAGGGGAAGGTGTCTGGGGGGAGGAGGGGGTTCGGAGAGGGGAAAGTGTCTGGGGGGAGGAGTGAGTAAGGGTGGAAGAGTGATTAAGAGGGTTATGTCCAGGTGAATGTGCAAGGGAGGGGGTTGGATGTGTCCATAGCTGCCTCTTGGGGAGTGAACTGAGGGTGGGTGTGGTCAGAGGGGCGGGTGAGAATGACCGAGGACAGAGTGAGGGGGTAGGGTGGGAGGGTGAGGATTCGATGGTATCAGTATAAGGGAGGGTGAGGGTGGGTGGTGGGGACTCGGAGGCAGACACGGGCTCTGGGGGTGGGAGGGAGGAGGTCGGGGAGGTTAATGTGGATGGGGGGGGGGGATTTTCGGGAAGGAAGGGAATGTGCACGTTCACCTGGACATTCCCGAAGGAAAAGGGTTGTGGCTTGTAGGTCACGGAGGAGGGGTGGAAGGTGATGCCGGCTGGGTTGGGGGGTGGGGCCACAGTGATGGGGTCAGGAAATGGGTGACTGGGGGAGGGGAAAGGACGGGGGAGCTGATGATAAACTTGACAATTACCATTTCGCAGAACTCAAAAGTGAGCAGAGCCTCGTATTGGGGTGGGTGAGAGCAGGTGCTGATGGGAGGGTGGTCAGTGGGTGGGGGGAGATGCAGCTCAGACAGACACTGAAAGTGACCCCCAGCCGGCAGCATTGAAAATGCTCAGGGCAGTGAGGTGAGTGTGAAACGTGAAGGCTCCGTGTGTGTGGGAGAGGCTTACACGAGGCTCCGAAAGGCCCTGACACACACACACTTCTCCCTCCAGAGTCACTCGGGGACCAGCTCCTCCCTCTGTGGTGACAGAGGGTGAGGTTGAGGGGGTCACAGGCAAAGGGGACACGGAGGGAGAGGGCAGCCTCTGAGATTCCTGAGTGGATGATCCAGGGGTGTCCAGCTGCCGCTCCTCCTCCCTTCGGGTGCCCGAGGGCCCCGGCCTGACCCCTTGAGGGGAAGGAGCACCTGGACGGAGGTCGAGGTGCCCCGTTTCCCTCTCGCGTGGTCACTGCAGGAACTCACCCATGTCTCCCGCGATGGAGTGCGGGTCTGCACACATCTCCACGTTCTGCTGGACCAGGGTCTCCATGGCGTCCACCACCCTCCCCATGGAGACCTCCATACGGGCACATGTGGGCCCCACTTCATCAGAGAGCAGGCGGACTCACTCCTCCGACTCGCGTACCACTCTGCTGAGGGCTCCCAACAGCTCTGTGTGATGTTCCCCCACCTTCTGCTGACTCTCCAGGATGAGCTGGGAGGCCGAATCCAGAGACTCATCATCTGACTCGGGCCTCACAGATGCCTCTTCCCCAGCAGCCCCTCCGAGTGTCGGGGAGCTCGGCTGAACCTGCCTCCTCCTGCTGTGGACACGTGTCCGTGTGGTGACCACCAGATTGTGAACCCGAGCCTGCTCTAGATCTCGGTCCCACCGAGGTGTGTGTCTCTGCGCTGGTGGAGGGTGTGGGTAAGCGCTGTGACAGGTCTTCCAGGCTGCTTATTTCCAGCTCTTCAATGGAGGAGGTGTCCTCTTGGCTGGAGGTGAGGACCTGGATGGAGCTGAGGGACTGTCTGGCTGAGGGTGTTGGTCACTTGGCAGAGCTCCCTGTGAACCAAAGTAGAGATAATGAGTGCCTGGCAGCAGAGTCAAAAGCAGGAGAGAGAGACACTCACAGTTGTGTTGAGAGAGGGATGATGTGGTGCAGGATCCTCACGAGGGTGTTCACCACCGACCTCACCATCACCACAGGCAGGGTCCACATCCTCACCAGTCAGCGCGATGACACACTCCTCAAAGTGAGTGAGGGGCCTAATGTGGGCCACTCCACCCCCTGGTCTGGGACCTCTCCCTGCTGATGTGAGCCAGCTTCTCCTGCATGGAAACAGATGGAGAGAGTGTGAGCGGGACACATGGCCCTGTGTGGAATGTTTGTGTGGTGAGCGGAGACATGGACAGGATGAGGACACGAGCTCCAGAAGATATGAGCCTGATGGAGATGTGAGGGTGTGTGTGAGAGTTAGTGGTGTTGTCCCTTGAGGTGTGAGATCCCTGTGGGTGTGCGATGGGTTTGTGAGTGTGTGAGTTGAGAGAGATGAGAAGAGTGACTTACCCTGGGGAATGGATGAGAACATTCATCCTCTCCCTCACTGGATGCTGATCTCCTCTGTGCTCCATTGGCACTGACCCCCACTGCCCCCACCTCCCAGGCTGGATTGGTGACTCTGCTGGACCTCCTGTGGCCAGAGCAGGTGGGTAGAGGACATCACGGTGTCCTGACACTGCACCCAGCCGGTGCTCTGGAGAGATGTCAGTAAATCTGGGGGCTGCCATCACCTTTGCTTTCAGGGCCTCCTGTCGCCTGGGGCAGTCCTGGTCTGTAGACATGAAGTAGGCCGCGCTCTGGTGGGCTTTAAATATGGCGCCCAGGGTGAAGAAGGGCGGAGGTCATAGTGCTGCGGGCAAATCCGAGCCCCTCTGCCAGCGACACGTGTTTCCCGTGAATGCATCATGAATGGGGTGGGACCGGGTGGGAAGGGGACATTACAGCCAATGGGCAAAACAACCACTGCCGCACTTTGTGCAGACCTGGGATGATTCCCCCCTGAGTCCCTCTCCAATCTTCATTCGATATGGGAATGCACCTCATCTCTTTACATCAACTCCAGTCACATACTTCTTATCACCTTGTATCCTCACGATCTCCTGACCAGCACTGAACGCTCGAAATTTCCTGCCGGGCGCATCTTGACTTATCGTCGCTTTGTCTTGCTTTTCTCTTACTTTGCCATTGACGTCAAACTCAAGCAAGATAAACTGGGGTAACTCCCTCCCCCTACCCCCCCAATCACGGGTCATGTGAAGTGTTGAGGGGTCTCCGAGCAGTGAGCTCTCCGTGTGGGTATCCCCCGGAGCGGGGCTTTTCCTAGGAGAGATCTGCTCGAGCGAGCGAGCGCTGGAAATAAAGCTGAACTGTTGTTGAAACCTGTCTGCTCCACAGAGACATCACGTAAATCTCGTCCTAGGAGCGTGTTTATAAATGCTAACTCATAAGGTGAGCAGCCTGATGTAGATTTGATGGGTTTTTCTGTAAGAGAACGGGAAATTGCCTAGCCTATGTTGGAGAGAAACATGGAAATTAGTGCCTACTTGTCAGGTAGCAAATCCGTCTGAAAGGACCTCTTCATAATCTGCACACCTCTTTGCGCAGCACCATTCAATGTGGATGATAATGTGGTATTACAGTGTGTTAGACTTCATTCTGACTCAGAAATATCTCAAACCCTCCTGACATAAACTGTGGACTGTTATCCGACAGCAACACCTCTGGCGACTGATAAATTGCAAACCAATTTCTCCAAACCTCAGTAGTTGTTGGCACTTGTGACATTGGTCATAGACTCAACATTCACCTGCTTGTTATAACTATCAAACAAAATAGGGTACCATTCCCCCCCCCACCGCCACTTCAAAAAAATTGACATGTTCTTGTTCTCACGGTTCCCTTGGGTTTCAGCACAGACTGAAAAGCACCTTGGCTGGATTATTTCCCATTCTGAGACACAGCTCACAACTTTCCACCTTCTTAATTGACCCTGTTCTTTCTAATCTATCCTGCTCTTTAATTACTGCTTCCGACTGTGCATAAGGTAGTGGCCTAACCTCGTAGAATGTCAACTGTACATTGCCCTTTATCTTGACTTCAGTCTTGTGGTGCCTAATTTTATATTTGGTCCTCCTCGCTCAAAGACCACTTTGTGCTCTCTTCGCACTTTCTCAATGCCTTGCTGATCCCTATTGTAAATAACTTGGCTCAGTAAATAACTGTGTCTTCTTAATCCAATTCCTTCCCTCCCGAGTTCCCTCCTACCGCTACCAACAGCAAGTAATATTCCATCCAACACTAACTTGACCTAAGACTGGAATACTGTTATTGGCATAACTAATCAGTTTCACACCAGTTTTGTATAAGGGAATATGACTTAGGAATTTCCTAGTATGCTCCTTCCAAGATAACAGACACTGCTGCAGCTATATCAATGATGAAAGAAAGTTGTGAATCTTTGATTTTCACTTTTACTGTGGGTGCTGGAATTATACCTTCAGCCCTTTTACTCTCATCCTCCATGTGCTGTTTTCTTGCCCTCTGACTGAGTACAATTCTTGACCTCCCTGCTTACAATCAGCCATAACAAACCGAATTGATGGGGGGATCAAAACTGGTTTCTTTTTAAGTGTACCATTTATAATCCTGAGTTCCACAATAACTTCAGCCCACTAGGGTCACACAGGGGCACAGTCTCCTTGCCATGTTACTATTCATAAGTTCTCCATGAGTTTTCTCCTCAATACCAGAAAAGGGGGGCTAATTAATACTCTTGTCATAAAGAAGTCTTTAGGAAAGAGTGACCGTAATTTGATAGAATTTTACATTAAGTTTGAAAGTGATTGTAGTTCAATCAGAGACTAGGGCCTTAAATCTAAGCAAAGGAAACTAAAAAGATATGAGGGGAAAATTGGCTATGGTGGGTAGGGAAACTACATTAAAAGTTCTTATGCTAGCATAAACGAGGAACTGAAAACTATTAATATGTGTGAAGAAAAGTGCTAGAGAAATTAATGGGACTTACAGTAGATAAGTTCCCTGGGCCCTGAGGATCTACACCCCAGAGCGTTGAGAGGTGGCTGCAGAGGCAGCAGATGCATTGTAGGGGGGGGGTCATGTTTCAAAATTCTATAGACCCTGGAATAGTTCCTGCAGACTGGGAGGTCGAAAATGTAACCTCGCTGTTTAAGGAAGGAGGAAGAGAGGAAACAGGGAACTACAGACCTGTAAGCCTACATCGATAGTACAGAAAATGCTAGAATATATTTTAAAGGATGTGATAACTGGACACTTAGAAAATGCTGGTAGAATTGGGCAGAGCCAACATGGATTTATAAAAGGGAAATCATGCTTAACAAACCTGTTGGAGTTTTCCGAGAATGTAACCAGCAGAATTGGTAAGGGGGAACTGATGGATGTGGGGTGGTTAGATTTTCAGGTAGCTTTTGATAAGGTCCCACACAGGAGGTTAGGAAACAAAATTAGACCACATGGGGTTTGGGGGGGTGGCTGGTGGTATATCTAGGCATGTATTTAGAACTGGTTAATTGGCAGAAAACAGAGAGCAGGGATAAATGGGCCATTTTCAGGTTGGCAGGCTGTGAATAGTGAATACCTCAAGGATCAGTGCTTGGGCCCCAGCTGTACACAATCTATGTCAATGATTTGAGTGTGGGGATTAAATGTAATATTTCCAAGTTTGCTGATGACACAAAGCTTGGTGGAAATGTGAGATGTGAGGGGGATGCAAAGACACTTCAAGCGGATTTGGAGAGGCTAAGCGAGTGGGCAAACATTTGGCAGCTGGAATACGATGGGGAGAAATGTGAGGTTACCCACTTTGGCAGGAAAAAGAGAAATACAGAGTATTTCTTAAATGGTGTGCGGTAAAGCGAGGTACCCTGTCCCTTTAGGAGAATGCAAGTGTACTGATCATGTGACAGCACTGACAAATCACTTTACAGCGCAGGCAGCTGGGAACTGTAAGCCTAGTTCTGGAGGTTTCTGAGTGAGCACATATGATCTGGTGCTCTACCCTTTGTCTCAATGAACCACCACTGTTTATTCTTACATCAGTCTCTCCCCGTTATTGGTTGCAAGCAGCGTTTGAGGAGAACATAGGAAGGTGTGCAGTTAGAGTTTGGTTGGCCAACAAACTCATTTACCCAAGACATAAAATGTTGAGAGTCTGGGAAGTGTTGAACTTCAAAAGGATCTGGGTGTCCTTGTTCATGAGTCACTGAAAGCTAACGTGCAGGTACAGCAAACATGAAAGAAAGCAAATGGTATGTTGGCCTTTATTACAAGAGGATTTGACTATAGGAGTAAAGGTGTCTTGCTGCAATTATACAGAGCCTTGGTGAGACCACATCTGGAGTGTTGTGTACAGTTTCGGTCTCCTTACCTAAGGAATGATATACTTGCCATAGAGGGAGGGTTCGCCAGACTGATTCCTGGGATGGAAGGAGTGTCCTATGAGGAAAGATTAAATAAACTGGGCCCATATTCTCTGGAGTTTAGAAGAATGAGAAGTGACCTCATTAAACATGCAAAACTTTTACCAGGCTGGACAGGGCAGAGGCAGGAAGGATGTTTCCCCCTGGCTGGGGGGCATCTAGAACCAGGGGACACAGTCTCAGAATAAGGGGTAGGCCAGGACTGAGATGAGGAGGAATTTCTTCACTCCGAGGGTGGTGAATCTTTGGAATTCTTCATTCTAGAGGCTGTGGATCATTGAACATGTTCAAGACCGAGAGCGATAGATTTCTACATATTAAAATCATCAAGGGATATGGGGGGGGGCAGTGCCGGAAAATGCTGTTGGAGTAGGAGATCAGCCGTGATCTGATTGAATGATAGAGTGTGCTGGAGGGGCCGAATGGCCTCCTCCTGCCCCTATTTCTCATGTCCTAATGTTCTGCTGAGTACTGATTGTGTCGGAGTGTTTGGAGTCTGGCAGTTGTCACACTCCTGATAGCTGCTGCGAGACTGGTTCACCCCAGATGGGAAAGGCTTCACTCCTTCCGTGCTTTGAAGTCTGACAGGAAGCGTTTAATGGGATGACGTGTGCTGCTGGGACTGATGGAGTTGCAAGAAAGGAAGGTTTGAATTTGCATAGCCTGTCTCAAAAAGCACTTTGCACGTAGTTAATGAGCGCAGGGAATGTTGCTAGGTAAACAGACCATGTTTTCAGCTGGCTCTATTCCACAAACTTCAAATCAATGAACGCCCGGCTCCTAAATGTAACTGTCTAACGGTGTCGGCTGAGGAAGAAGGAATGTCAGTCTGGAGAGAGAGAGATTGTTTGTTGCTGACAGAACACCCAGGGGCAAAACTCCACAGATGAGAGAATAAGGTTTTCATCAAATCATAAAATCGTAGGGTGCTTGCAGCACAGAGCGGAGGCCATTCAGCCCCCTCACGCCTGTGTTGGGCCTCTGAAGAGGCAATTCATCCACTGCCCCTCCCCCTCCTGTCTCCCTGTAGCTCCCACCCGATTCCTTTTCCTTTTCAGCTCATGCTTTGGGAATGGATATCCTGAAATTTCCCTCAGCAGGTTAAAGGGGTTAGCGACCTGCTCCAGGTGGGGCAACGGCACTTGAAGGGAGCGCCAAGCTGGAAGGAGGGTTGTGACATGCTAATCCCAATTCTCCCGATAAATATACTCAGGCCCCAACAAGTGACTATCAGACTAACCCTTAACCCCCCTCCCACCACCCCACCCCCACTAGGGCTATCTGTACCTTGCTCGTCCTGCTTTCTACGCTTAATGTCACCATTAGCACATTCCTTAGATAATACCACCACCTTCAACACCTCTTTGTCCTTTTGTCTGTGACATCTTTTGATTATCTCCACCTATCACTGGCCCTCTATCCAGCTCTACTTGTCCCACCCCCCCTTAAACCAGCTTATATTTCACCTCTTTTCTATTTTTCCTTAGTTCTGTTGAAGAGTCATACGGACTCGAAACGTTAACTGTGTTCCTCTCCGCAGATGCTGCTAGACCTGCTGAGTTTTTCCAGATATTTTTATTTTTGTTTTGGATTTCCAGCATCCGCAGTTTTTTTGCTTTTAACCCTTAAGGACTATGGCCAGGGTTTTCCCTCTCCCGCTTTGACTTCTCCGTCAAATTCTCTGATCCCGCCCACGACGATTCCCACCGCGGATTGGACCGGAGAATCCCGGCCCGACCCCAGGATTGGGAAAATTATACATGGGGCTTCAGGGAGGAACAATGTTGGTGGGCCCCAGTGTTTCACTTTGATGAATAAAATCGATACCAAGACCTATCTGTGCCAGCCTGTGTCTGTGCACCATGAGTGAACTCTGAGCAAGTTAGTGTAGTCGACAATAACCAGGGTGATGTGCTCCCCTGGCACTTTACCAGGGAGAAGGTGCTAGGAAAACTGAAAGGTCTGAAGGTGGATAAATCACCTGGACCAGATGGATTACACCCCAGAGTTCTGAAGGAGATAGCTGAAGAGATAGTGGAGGCGTTAGTGGTGATCTTTCAGGAATCACTGGAGTCAGGGAGGGTCCCAGAGGACTGGAAAATTGCTAATGTAACCCCCCTGTTTAAGAAGGGAGTGAGGCAAAAGATGGGAAATTACAGGCCGATTAGCCTGACCTCGGTCGTTGGTAAGATTTTAGAGTCCATTATTAAGGGTGAGATTTCAGAATACTTGGAAGTGCATGGTAAAATCGGGCAAAGTCAGCATGGTTTCATCAAGGGGAGGTCATGCCTGACAAATCTGTTAGAATTCTTTGAGGAGGTAACGAGTAGGTTAGATAAAGGAGAGTCAATGGATGTTATCTACTTGGACTTCCAGAAGGCCTTTGACAAGGTGCCGCACAGGAGGCTGCTCAGTAAGATAAGAGCCCATGGTGTTAGAGGCAAGGTACTAGCATGGATAGAAGATTGGTTGTCTGGCAGGAGGCAGAGAGTGGGGATAAGGGGGTCCTTCTCAGGATGGCGGCCGGTGACTAGTGGAGTTCTGCAGGGGTCAGTGTTGGGACCACAACTTTTCACTTTATACATTAATGATCTAGATGAAAGAACTGAGGGCATCCTGGCTAAGTTTGCAGATGATACAAAGATAGGTGGAGGGACAGGTAGTATTGAGGAGGCTGGGAGGCTGCAGAAGGATTTGGACAGGTTCGGAGAATGGGCAAAGAAGTGGCAGGTGGAATACAATGTGGGGAAGTGTGAGGTCATGCACTTTGGTAGGAAGAATAGAGGCATAGACTATTTTCTAAATGGGGAGAGAATTCAGAAATCTGGAGTGCAAAGGGACTTGGGAGTCCTAGTCCAGGATTCTCTTAAAGTTAACTTGCAGGTTGAGTCGGTAGTTAGGAAGGCGAATGCAATGTTGGCATTTATTTCAAGAGGACTAGAATATAAAAGCAGGGATGTGCTGCTGAGGCTTTATAAGACTCTGGTTAGACCACATTTAGAATATTGTGAGCAATTTTGGGCCCCGTACCTCAGGAAGGATGTTCTGGCCCTGGAGAGGGTCCAGAGGAGGTTCACAAGAATGATCCCAGGAATGAAAGGCTTAACATATGAGGAACGTTTGAGGACTCTGGGTCTATACTCGATTGAGTTTAGAAGGATGAGGGGGGATCTGATTGAAACTTACAGAATACTGAAAGGCCTGGATAGAGTGGACTCTCATTAGTAGGAGAGACTAGGACCCGAGGGCACAGCCTCAGAGTAAAGGGAAGACCTTTTAGAACAGAGATGAGGAGAAACTTCTTTAGCCAGAGAGTGGGTGAATCTATGGAATTCATTGCCACAGAAGGCTGTGGAGGCCAAGGCATTGAGTGTATTTAAGACCGAGATAGATAGGTTCTTGATTGGTAAGGGGATCAAAGGTTACGGGGAGATGGCGGGAGAATGGGGTTGAGAAACTTATCAGCCATGATTGAATGGCGGAGCAGACTTGATAGGCCGAATGGCCTAATTTCTGTTCTATGTCTTATGGTTTGGCCCCGGCACCAAGTAGGAACTCCAGCTGACATCGTCTGTTTTTATACAGGGCAACATGAGAAACAGAGGGAGAGTACACTCAGCAACTGTGAGTGGACTCCACCACTTCTGAGTTCCCACTGCGTGTGCTCAGAAACATCCCATCAAAATGCTCCAAAAAAAAACTAAATATTGCATATTTGTCAAATTTACATTTTCTAAGTTCTCCTGTTTGAATATTGCTCATTAAATAAAGCGAAACCCCCCCACCTAAATAATTAACATGACAGCTCGCAAGTGAAACCTTGCATTTGAAATTTTGCATTCCTTGTTTGTTCTGCGCTGTATGTTCTGAGTTGCTGGATCTTTTATTCATGTGGATCCGGTGCGATGGAGGTGGAACAGGAGCAGCAGTCTGCAAGTGTCAGGCTCTGGAAGGGCATGGACCATCATTCACCGCAAGGAGAAAAAAATCTGAGCAAAATAACCTCTAGTTTATATCTGGCGGCCTGGAATTTTCCACGCGAGTTACCCTGGCTCCCAGTTACAGCTCCAACAGAGTCGGTGTGAAACCCTCAACCACTCTGTTTGCCAACTCAGCCACTCCACCCTTGGTACCCGTGATATTTTCCACGGGAAGTGATGCACGAAAGGCTTGCATTTATATTTCATGAGCTCAGCATGTCCCAAAGCACCTTATGGTAGAAGGGGCGCTTTTGAAGTGTAGTTACTGTTGTGACGCATGAAATGTGACAGTCAATTTGTGCACAGCAAGCTCCCACAAATAGCAAAGTGGTAATGGCCAAAGAATCTGCTCCTGTGACATCGAATGAGAGATTAATATGGGCCAGGGCACCAGGAATAATCCCCCTTCACTCCTTTTATTCTGTCACGGGATATGGGCTTCTATGTCAAGGCCAGCATTTATTGCCCATCCCTAATTGCCCTGGTGGTGACAGGGAGGTAGCCAGTTTTGGCTGGGGAGCCATGATCGTTGGGCAACCTCCCCACCTTGAAGTGAGCAAAATGCCCTCAGAGGTGAGAAGCGGCCCTTAATTGACCAAGACAGCCAGTGCTCCCATTTTAAGGCCCCACTAATATTTGGCCCAGAAGTCTCGGAGTGGGTCCTGGCCAATTTCAGGTTACACTCGGCAACTGTAGTTAATATAATCTCGATGGTGTCTATGGGTCTTAGCTGATCTCAGGAGTAATGAGATGTTGATATTCAGCAGATTGATTATCAAGCACAACATTACCCTGTCAAGGCAATGCTTCAGCTCTCTGCATTGACCCTGGGGTTTCATACAACACAGCCAGACTTTCAGGTACAATGATAGTGTGACATACGTGGGCTGTGGGCAACGTTGGCAAGACCAGCATCTATTGCCCATCCCTAGTTGCCCTTGGGAAGGTGGTGGTGTGCTGCCTTCTTGAACCGCTGCAGTCCATGTGGTGTAGGTACACCCACAGTGCTGTTAGGAAGGGAGTCCCAGGATTTTGACCCAGCGACAGTGAAGGAACGGCGATATATTTCCAAGTCAGGATGGTGAGTGGCTTCGGGGGGAACTTCCAGGTGGTGGTGTTCCCATCTATCTGCTGCCCTTGTCCTTCTAGATGGTAGTGGTCGCAGGTTTGGAAGGTGCTGTCTAAGGAGCCTTGGTGAATTCCTGCAGTGCATCTTGTAGATGGTACACACTGCTGCTACTGTGCGTTGGTGGTGGAGGGTGAGAATGTTTTTTGGATGGGGTGCCAATCAAGCGGGTCTGCTTTGTCCTGGACTGTGTTGAGCTCCTTGAGTGTTGTGGGAGCTGCACTCATCCAGGCAAGTGGGGAGTATTCCATCACACTCCTGACTTGTTCCTTGTAGATGGTGGACAGGCTTCGGGGAGTCAGGAGGTGAGTTACTCGTCACATGATTCCCAGCCTCTGACCTGCTCTTGTAGCCACAGTATTTATATGGCTAGTCCAGTTCAGTTTCTGGTCAATGGTAACCCCCAGGATGTTGATAGTGGGGGATTCAGTGATGGTAATGCCATTGAACATCAAGGGGCGATGGTTAGATTCTCTCTTGTTGGAGATGGTCATTGCCTGGCACTTGTGTGGTGCAAATGTTCCTTGCCACTTGCCAGCCTAAGCCTGGATATTGTCCAGCCCTTGCTGCATTTGGACATGGACTGCTTCAGTATCTGAGGAGTCGCGAATGGTGCTGAACATTGTGCAATCATCAGCGAACATCCCCACTTCTGACTTTATGCTGGAAGGAAGGTTATTGATGAAGCAGCTGAAGATGGTTGGGCCTAGGACACTACCCTGAGGAACTCCTACAGTGATGTCCTGGAGCTGAGATGACTGACCTCCAACAACCACAACCATCTTCCTTTGTGCTAGGTATGACTTCAACCAGCGGAGAGTTTTCCCCCTGATTCCCATTGACTCCAGTTTTGCTAGGGCTCCTTGATGCCACACTCGGTCCAATGTTGCCTTGATGTCAAGGGCAGTCACTCTCACCTCACCTCGGGAGTTCAGCTCTTATGCCCATATGCTGTAATAGGAAGAGATGAACTGAGGTAAGAGCCTCCTTCACAGGGTATAAGTATACTGTCATGATCAGAGGCCAAGATGGAAAAGATATACAGATGTATATCATTCTGGCTACTTTAGAAACTTATTACATTTTTCAAGGGCAGTTGGGGACTACCACACGGGGAGTTCAAATGCAGTTAGATCTCAATTGAACCCAGGGCCCAGCCAACCGCTGAGTGTCTACCAAGAGGTGGACACATCCGAGGGGTCAAGGGAGGAGACGCCTCCCCCAGCTGAGCCCCCGGCTGCCTCTCTAAAAGGACCCACAGTCTTGAATGCCCAATCAGCAACCCTGGGCCAAGGGCAGTGGGAGAGGGTGGCCCTCCCTGCTGGGGAAGTTTAAAGGAATTGACCGGGATCCATTGGTGGGTACCCCACCAGCAGCCCACGAGGTGGGTGTGGGAGAACCCACAGCAGTACACAGATAGCCCCACCAGCTGAGCGCCAACCAGCCAACCCCAGGGCAGGCAGGGGACCCAGAGCCTGCTGGACCCCGAAATAACTGGAGCTCAGTGCCCCCAACCCAACCCCTCCCCCAATACCCTGGAGCCGGACCTTGCAGCCTCTTAACCAATAAAAAAATGAGTCAGATTGGCTGTCCCCCTGCCCCATGTGTGACCCCTGAGGGAACTGACCTTTCCCCCTGCGAGCTGTGTGCGTTTGTTTTTTTATCAGGAGCGAGTAAGAGCATACGTGTGGTACTTCCTCACTTCCTGTTCTCCCTTCCTGAGACGCCATCTACTTTATAAACCCACCACTTTTTAAACAATCGACCAATGGCTGGACTGATAAGATGACTGCAGCTGACCACAAAGGACCTTCTTCGGACATCGATTTTAGATTCTGGACTGAGTGAAACTGTAACTCTGGTTTTTATCAAGGTCTTGCCCTGTCCCCCTTTCTCTCCCTTATCCCTATTTTACTGTATGAGTGCAAAAAGGGGCAGGCATCATGAAACCCCTTCCCGCATTTCAGGAGTGAGCGTAAAATAAACCAACCCTCCGGTTTTACCCTATCTCAAGTTTGCTGTGGGATTATTAATAGAGGGTTGGATCACTCCAAAACTGAAGGGTTGGGGAACATACTGATAAAGGGGGAAATCAAAAATCAACAACATCTTCCTGTCTACGGATAGGTAGTGTGTGGAGAAACCAGGGCTGTTTAAGTTAACCCTTCTCCTGTCCGTAATAGTAGTTAAGAGGCACCATACTGCAATAGCTGATACCTGTATTTATAAGTGTGAGTCCTGCTAAATTGTCAGACCAAGTGTCCACTTGTAATCCTGTCTTTGGTTTGAGAAACTCGTTGGAACTCTCCACACACCTTAGTTTTGTTTGTAAAGTGTGGATCGACAGTAAAATATGTTTCATATACAAAGCGTTAGGGGGAAATTAAAAATGCTAAAAGAGAACACTGTAAGAATTTACTGAAAACTCCCTAAAATCTCCAGGCTGCTAAACATATCAAGAGTTGAGGATTACCAGATGAACATCGCAAGCCTTGAGAGTCAGACTGGAGACAAAAGTATGACATAAATGAGAGTAAGTGCGCTCCCCTCTTGCGTAGGGAAGGGGCAGATGGTTCTAGCTTATGGAAGATGAACAATGGACAAAGAGGGGGCTTTGGTGAAACACAAACAATCTTGAGCTGCAAGGGTCAAGATTCATGTATACATGCCTTAATCATGACTGGATAGTATAATCATGTATACATGCTTTAGAATAATTGGTTAGCAAAATCACATGTTTATGTACTCAATAGGATAGAGTTAGCATGGGACCGGTGTGGATTGGATGTATTCAAATGTACTCAAATGTATTGTGATAAGAAAAAGTACAAAAGTAATGGAATGTAATCAATCTGGGAGCTGGGACTTCATTCTTAGGAATGATTGAGGCTCCCTTGCATACACTTGAATAAAACCGGTTAAAGGGAGCCTGAGTCTCTGTGGTCATTGTGGGATCGGGGAATGTAACTTCTCCTATTCAGAGGCTTTGACTATATCAGAGATTTGACAAAATTATTATTCATAGAATTCCCAAACTGAGACAGCTGATAAAGTCCTTCGTCTAACAGGTTATGCTAGATTTGCTAGTTACCGAATCTGGGAGGAAGCAGAATATCTTCCACCAACACTGCAGCTTCTCAGCTCCAGCCTCCTGAGGGTACACTCCGGACAAGGCTGCCCACGACACCCTCGCCTAAAGTCAGGAGCTGCACACGAGGTGAATCTTGCCACATCAGGTTGAATAAATCATGACATCAGAGCAAACCATCTCACAAGACGAAACTATTTGGGCTGATGAAGGTCCTCCAGTGAATGGAAGATGTTGTCTGCTCAGCTAACGTTCCTTTTACAGGCTTGGGCCTTGTTGATCGGTAAACAATGCCTGTCGTGGATTTTCCTCCCGTTATTAAATGCCGGGTTTCAGAAATGAACCGAAACGATAAGAACTAAACCGTGAGGTTTATGGAAAGTATTTCTTGCTGTGGAGAGGATGCCAGTCTGTCAGTGGACCTTGTCCTGACCTCACCTCACTCTCAGGTGTCACACACCCTCTATCTCGCGGGGAATTGAAAAACTGGGAGCAGCCCCCTGCCCTGTCTCACAGCCCCCAGCGCTGTCACACAGCCCCCTGCCCTGTCTCACAGCCCCCTGCGCTGTCTCACAGCCCCCTGCCCTGTCTCACAGCCCCCTGCGCTGTCACACAGCCCCCTGCCCTGTCTCACAGCCCCCTGCGCTGTCACACAGCCCCCTGTGTTTTCTCACAGCCCCCTGCCCTGTCTCACAGCCCCCTGTGTTTTCTCACAGCCCCCTGCCCTGTCTCACAGCCCCCTGTGTTTTCTCACAGCCCCCTGCCCTGTCTCACAGCCCCCTGCCCTGTCTCACAGCCCCCAGCGCTGTCTCACAGCCCCCTGCCCTGTCTCACAGACCCCTGCCCTGTCTCACAGCCCCCTGCCCTGTCTCACAGCCCCCTGAGTTTTCTCACAGCCCCCTGCCCTGTCTCACAGCCCCCTGCCCTGTCTCACAGCCCCCTGTGTTTTCTCACAGCCCCCTGCCCTGTCTCACAGCCCCCTGTGTTTTCTCACAGCCCCTGCCCTGTCTCACAGCCCCCTGCCCTGTCTCACAGCCCCCTGTGTTTTCTCACAGCCCCCTGCGCTGTCTCACATCCCCCAGCACTGTCACACAGCCCCCTGCCCTGTCTCACAGCCCCCAGCGCTGTCTCACAGCCCCCTGCCCTGTCTCACAGCCCCCAGCGCTGTCTCACAGCCCCCTGCCCTGTCTCACAGCCCCCAGCGCTGTCTCACATCCCCCTGTGCTGTCTCACAGCCCCCTGTGTTTTCTCACAGCCCCCTGCCCTGTCTCACAGCCCCCTGTGTTTTCTCACAGCCCCCTGCCCTGTCTCACAGCCCCCTGTGTTTTCTCACAGCCCCCTGCCCTGTCTCACAGCCCCCTGCCCTGTCTCACAGCCCCCTGTGTTTTCTCACAGCCCCCTGCCCTGTCTCACAGCCCCAGCGCAGTCTCACAGCCCCCTGCGCTGTCACACAGCCCCCTGCATTTTCTCACAGCCCCCAGCGCAGTCTCACAGCCCCCTGCCCTGTCTCACAGCCCCCTGCCCTGTCTCACAGCCCCCTGCCCTGTCTCACAGCCCCCTGCCCTGTCTCACAGCCCCCTGCCCTGTCTCACAGCCCCCTGCCCTGTCTCACAGCCCCCTGCCCTGTCTCACAGCCCCCTGTGTTTTCTCACAGCCCCCTGCCCTGTCTCACAGCCCCCTGCCCTGTCTCACAGCCCCCTGTGTTTTCTCACAGCCCCCTGCCCTGTCTCACAGCCCCCTGCCCTGTCACACAGCCCCCTGCCCTGTCTCACAGCCCCAGCGCAGTCTCACAGCCCCCTGCACTGTCTCACAGCCCCCTGCGCTGTCACACAGCCCCCTGCCCTGTCTCACATCCCCCTGCCCTGCCTCACAGCCCCCTGCCCTGTCTCACAGCCCCCTGCCCTGTCTCACAGCCCCCAGCCCTGTCTCACAGCCCCCAGCCCTGTCTCACAGCCCCCAGCCCTGTCTCACTGCCCCCAGCCCTGTCTCACAGCCCCCTGCCCTGTCTCACAGCCCCCTGCCCTGTCACACAGCCCCCTGCCCTGTCTCACAGCCCCAGCGCAGTCTCACAGCCCCCTGCGCTGTCTCACAGCCCCCTGCGCTGTCACACAGCCCCCAGCCCTGTCTCACAGCCCCCAGCCCTGTCTCACAGCCCCCAGCGCAGTCTCACAGCCCCCTGCGCTGTCTCACATCCCCCTGCGCTGTCTCACATCCCCCTGCGCTGTCTCACAGCCCCCTGCGCTGTCTCACATCCCCCTGCCCTGTCTCACATCCCCCTGCGCTGTCTCACATCCCCCTGCGCTGTCTCACATCCCCCTGCGCTGTCTCACATCCCCCTGCGCTGTCTCACAGCCCCCTGCCCTGTCTCACAGCCCCCTGCCCTGTCTCACAGCCCCAGCGCAGTCTCACAGCCCCCTGCGCTGTCTCACATCCCCCTGCGCTGTCTCACAACCCCCTGCGCTGTCTCACAGCCCCCTGCGCTGTCTCACATCCCCCTGCCCTGTCTCACATCCCCCTGCGCTGTCTCACATCCCCCTGCACTGTCTCACATCCCCCTGCGCTGTCTCACAGCTCCCTGCCCTGTCTCACAGCCCCCTGCGCTGTCTCACATCCCCCTGCGCTGTCTCACATCCCCCTGCGCTGTCTCACAGCCCCCTGCCCTGTCTCACATCCCCCTGCGCTGTCTCACATCCCCCTGCGCTGTCTCACATCCCCCTGCGCTGTCTCACAGCCCCCTGCCCTGTCTCACAGCCCCCTGCGTTTTCTCACAGACCACTGCCCTGTCTCACAGCCCCCTGCCCTGTCTCACATCCCCCTGCCGTGTCTCACAGCCCCCTGCCCTGTCTCACAGCCCCCTGCGCTGTCTCACAGCCCCCAGCCCTGTCTCACAGCCCCCAGCCCTGTCTCACAGCCCCCAGCGCTGTCTCACAGCCCCCTGCCCTGTCTCACAGCCCCCTGCCCTGTCTCACATCCCCCTGCGCTGTCTCACAGCCCCCTGCCCTGTCTCACAGCCCCAGCGCAGTCTCACAGCCCCCTGCGCAGTCTCACAGCCCCCTGCGCTGTCTCACAGCCCCAGCGCAGTCTCACATCCCCCTGCACTGTCTCACAGCCCCCTGCCCTGTCTCACATCCCCCTGCGCTGTCTGACATCCCCCTGCGCTGTCTCACAGCCCCCTGCCCTGTCTCACATCCCCCTGCGCTGTCTCACATCCCCCTGCGCTGTCTCACAGCCCCCTGCCCTGTCTCACATCCCCCTGCCCTGTCTCACAGCCCCCTGCCCTGTCTCACAGCCCCAGCGCAGTCTCACAGCCCCCTGCGCAGTCTCACAGCCCCCTGCGCTGTCTCACAGCCCCAGCGCAGTCTCACATCCCCCTGCGCTGTCTCACAGCCCCCTGCCCTGTCTCACATCCCCCTGCGCTGTCTCACAGCCCCCTGCCCTGTCTCACAGCCCCCTGTGTTTTCTCACAGCCCCCTGCCCTGTCTCACAGCCCCCAGCCCTGTCTCACAGCCCCCTGTGTTTTCTCACAGACCCCTGCCCTGTCTCACAGCCCCCTGTGTTTTCTCACAGCCCCCTGCCCTGTCTCACATCCCCCTGCCCTGTCTCACAGCCCCCTGCCCTGTCTCACAGCCCCCTGCGCTGTCTCACAGCCCCCAGCCCTGTCTCACAGCCCCCAGCCCTGTCTCACAGCCCCCAGCCCTGTCTCACTGCCCCCAGCCCTGTCTCACAGCCCCCTGCCCTGTCTCACAGCCCCCTGCCCTGTCACACAGCCCCCTGCCCTGTCTCACAGCCCCCTGCCCTGTCTCACAGCCCCAGCGCAGTCTCACAGCCCCCTGCGCAGTCTCACAGCCCCCTGCGCTGTCTCACAGCCCCAGTGCAGTCTCACATCCCCCTGCGCTGTCTCACAGCCCCCTGCCCTGTCTCACATCCCCCTGCGCTGTCTCACATCCCCCTGTGCTGTCTCACAGCCCCCTGCGCTGTCTCACATCCCCCTGCGCTGTCTCACATCCCCCTGCCCTGTCTCACAGCCCCCTGTGTTTTCTCACAGCCCCCTGCCCTGTCTCACAGCCCCCTGCCCTGTCTCACAGCCCCCAGCGCTGTCTCACAGCCCCCTGCGCTGTCTCACAGACCCCTGCCCTGTCTCACAGCCCCCTGCCCTGTCTCACAGCCCCCTGAGTTTTCTCACAGCCCCCTGCCCTGTCTCACAGCCCCCTGCCCTGTCTCACAGCCCCCTGTGTTTTCTCACAGCCCCCTGCCCTGTCTCACAGCCCCCTGCGCTGTCTCACAGCCCCCTGCCCTGTCTCACAGCCCCCAGCGCTGTCTCACATCCCCCTGTGCTGTCTCACAGCCCCCTGTGTTTTCTCACAGCCCCCTGCCCTGTCTCACAGCCCCCTGTGTTTTCTCACAGCCCCCTGCCCTGTCTCACAGCCCCAGCGCAGTCTCACAGCCCCCAGCCCTGTCTCACAGCCCCCTGCGCTGTCACACAGCCCCCTGCCCTGTCTCACATCCCCCTGCCCTGTCTCACAGCCCCCTGCCCTGTCTCACAGCCCCCTGCGCTGTCTCACAGCCCCCAGCCCTGTCTCACAGCCCCCAGCCCTGTCTCACAGCCCCCAGCCCTGTCTCACTGCCCCCAGCCCTGTCTCACAGCCCCCTGCCCTGTCTCACAGCCCCCTGCCCTGTCTCACAGCCCCCTGCCCTGCCTCACAGCCCCAGCGCAGTCTCACATCCCCCTGCGCTGTCTCACATCCCCCTGCCCTGTCTCACATCCCCCTGCGCTGTCTCACAGCCCCCTGCCCTGTCTCACAGCCCCATGCGCTGTCTCACAGACCCCTGCCCTGTCTCACAGCCCCCTGCCCTGTCTCACATCCCCCTGCCCTGTCTCACAGCCCCCTGCCCTGTCTCACAGCCCCAGCGCAGTCTCACAGCCCCCTGCGCAGTCTCACAGCCCCCTGCGCTGTCTCACAGCCCCAGCGCAGTCTCACATCCCCCTGCGCTGTCTCACAGCCCCCTGCCCTGTCTCACATCCCCCTGCGCTGTCTAACAGCCCCCAGTGCTGTATCACAGCCCCCTGCCCTGTCTCACAGCCCCCTGCCCTGTCTCACAGCCCCAGCGCAGTCTCACAGCCCCCTGCGCAGTCTCACAGCCCCCTGCGCTGTCTCACAGCCCCAGCGCAGTCTCACATCCCCCTGCGCTGTCTCACAGCCCCCTGCCCTGTCTCACATCCCCCTGCGCTGTCTAACAGCCCCCAGTGCTGTATCACAGCCCCCTGCCCTGTCTCACATCCCCCTGCGCTGTCTAACAGCCCCCAGTGCTGTATCACAGCCCCCTGCCCTGTCTCACAGCCCCCTGCCCTGTCTCACATCCCCCTGCACTGTCTAACAGCCCCCAGTGCTGTCTCACAGCCCCCAACGCTGTCTCACAGCCCCCAGCGCTGTCTCACCTTTGGGTTTAGTGGTTTTCAAAACTCTTGAATGTTTATCAGGGCGCGGCTAACATCAAACGGGTCATTAAAACGCTGACGCTAAGGGGAAACTTCAATTCACAGCTTTAATTCGTTTTAATATGCGTTAACCTATTTACAAGGGCAGTACCAGAAATGCATGTCTACACATATCAGGAAGGAGAGAACAGGCTGGGCTGCTTCTCCCTCGAAGAACGAAAGCTGAGGGGGTGGGGGGTGACCTCATAGAGATCTTTAAAACGATGAGAGTTGCAGAAAGTGCTGGAAATACACAACAGGCATCCGCAGAGAGAGAGAGACTGAGTTAACATTTTGTGTTGAAAATGACTTTTCTTCTGAACAGTTCCGCAGGAGCCATACTTGACTCGAAACGTTAATGTTGTTTCTGTCTCTGTGAACGCTGCCGGACCTGGTGCGTTTTTCTAGTACTTGGTTCTTTCTCTCAGATTTCCAGCATCCGCAGTATTTTGCTTTTATATCAAGGTTTGGGTTGGGTGGATACAGAGAGAGAATGTTTCCCCTTGTGGGAAAGAGCGGAGCCAGGGACCATCAATATAAGACCTGGGTCAGGTCCCCCAGTCTGTTAAATTCCCGAATGGGTCTCTAATTTTGTTAAGCTCCCGGGTAAGGAGGAATGACCTGGTTCCCTCTTCTTTATTCAACCCCCTCGGTTGGTCACAACACGATTAATTTAAAAGAGATCCCTTCCCCCATGGATACCTTTTCCCAGTCTAAATGTATTTATGTTTTGGAAGGAGCCAATTTAACAAGGTTTTCTTGAGTCAAAGAAAGAGCAAGTTTATTAGTTACTAAAAACCCCGAGAAAAATAATAAAAACGTATCACACACGCACACAAAGATCAGAAATGAGAAGTTAAGAGTCCAAGCAAAAGTTAAAACAAATATACGAATCAGTCTTTGGCTTGTCCATGAGGCGTAGATGGAGATACGTTGTGGCCGTTAAGTTGAGTGATTCCGGTCAGGCTGACTTTGGCAGTGGATTTGGAGACACTTGGTTCTGCAGGGTAGCTGAAGATGCTTCCCATTTCGTTTTTGATTGTGGCTTTTGCTGCCTCGCCTCCAGCAACAGAGAGAGAGGGAGAGAGAGAGAGAGAGCGATGTCACCTGCAACTGCAGGGCTGACTAGTTGGTCTCCTTGTTGCTGTCACACACGCTAACATACTGCACTGCTCTACAGCTAACTTTTGAACCCATTTTTCCCTGTGTATTCCTGTAAGGGGCAAAAAAATGTCTTGCCCCCAGAGTCTATTTTCCTTAATGTCAGACGATTTGACAAATTTTGAGTATGAATCAACAGGAGATGGATTTTAGATGCCTGCTCAGGCATAATAATCAGTCTTTTGTCTCTGCAGCTACAGGAGATTAATGTTCAGTCTTTTGCACCTTTCCTATCTCTCTTTCCAGGGTCTCTGCTTAAAGAAGACCATGATACCTTTTCATGTGAGACATTCCATGTTCTCTCAGTTACCAGACCCTGGAGGAACATGTGCATCAGGTGCTGGGTGGATTCTGATGGACACGGCTCTACAGCAAAGCAGCCCATGGACGTTGGGAGGTCTCCGTTGATGTCTGGGGTCTGTTTCAGGACATCATGGTCTTGGCCATCGGCTGCTGTGGATGATCATATGGGGGGTGGGTGGAGGAATGTCCAGCTGTGAGTGGGAGAGGAAGGTTTACTGGGGTGGGGAGGGGGGGGTACAAGGTTGGGAGGGGAGAGGTGGGAGTACAGGGGAGGAGAGTATAACTGGGGGAAGAATGCGGCAACTGGGGAGGTAGGTGTAAGGGAAGAGTTTCGAGGGGAGGGAGGTCTCAGGGGGAGGATGGAGTTCAGAGGCTGGAAAGAGTCCTGGGGAAGGAGGGAGTCCGGGGGCAAGAGAGAGTAGAGGTGAAGGAGGGACTAAGGATAGAGGAGGGAGAAAGAGCAGAGGACAGAGTAAGTGGGGATGTCCAGGTGACTTGGAAATATATCAGCCGTTCCTTCACTGTCGCTAGGTCAAAATCCTGGAACTCCATCCTAAACAGCACTGTGGGAGTACCTACACCACACGGACTGCATGTAGCTGAACTGCTGGTCGTGAGGATGGTGGGGGTGAATGCAGGGGGAGGACTTGCGAAGCCTGTAAATGAAGTTGAAAGACACCATTACATATTATTCAGTGAAAGTGAATATATTTCCAGATTGTGTTCACCTGAGCAACCAATTGTGATCAGAATTTCTTAATTTTTCCAGGCCTAACATTTCTAGGTGCTGCCCTGACATCTGCAGCAGGGGTGGAGACAGCCTGTGCAAAGGTCGTCCCTGTTGCCCCTGATGCCTTCAGTGTGGGTCCTCTGGAGAGCCGAGGCCTTGAGGGCCCTGGTTTGCTTTGTCTGTCCTCCTGTGGACCAGCTGCTCCCTCTGTGGTGACAGAGGGTGAGGTTGAGGGGGTCACAGGCAAAGGGGACTCGGAGGGAGAGGACAGCCTCTGAGATTCCTGAGTGGATGACCCAGTGGTGTCCAGCTGCTGCTCCTCCTCCCTTTGGGTGCTCGAGGGCCCCGGCCTGACTCCTTGAGGGGAGGGAGCACCTGGAGGGAGGTCGAGGTGCCCCGTTTCCCTCTCGCGTGGTCACTGCAGGAACTCACCCACAGCTCCCGCGATGGAGTGCGGGTCTGTACACATCTCCACGTTCTGCTGGACCAGGGTCTCCATGGCGTCCGCCACCCTCCCCATGGAGACCTCCATACGGGCACATGTGGACCCCACTTCATCAGAAAGCAGGCGGACTCACTCCTCCGACTCGCGTACCACTCTGCTGAGGGCTCCCAACAGCTCTGTGTGATGTTCCCCCACCTTCTGCTGACTCTCCAGGATGAGTTGGGAGGCCGAATCCAGAGGCTCATCATCTGACTCGGGCCTCACAGATGCCTCTTCCCCAGCAGCCCCTCGGAGTGCCGGGGAGCTCGGCTGAACCTGCCTCCTCCTGCTGTGGACACGTGTCCGTGTGGTGACCACCAGATTGTGAACCCGAGCCTGCTCTAGATCTAGGTCCCACCGAGGTGTGTGTCTCTGCGCTGGTGGAGGGTGTGGGTAAGCGCTGTGATGGGTCTTCCAGGCTGCTTATTTCCAGCTCTTCAATGGAGGAGTGGTCCTCTTGGCTGGAGGTGAGGACCTGGATGGAGCTGAGGGACTGGCTGGCTGAGGGTGTCGGTCACTTGGCAGAGCTCCCTGTGAACCAAAGTAGAGATAATGAGTGCCTGGCAGCAGAATCAAAAGCAGGAGAGAGAGACACTCACAGTTGTGTTGAGAGAGGGATGATGTGGAGCAGGATCCTCATGTGGGTGTTCACCGCCGACCTCACCATCACCACAGGCAGGGTCCACATCCTCACCAGTCAGCGCGATGACACACTCCTCAAAGTGAGTGAGGGGCCTAATGTGGGCCACTCCACCCCCTGGTCTGGGACCTCTCCCTGCTGATGTGAGCCAGCTTCTCCTGCATGGAAACAGATGGAGAGAGTGTGAGCGGGACACATGGCTCTGTGTGGAATGTTTGTGTGGTGAGCGGAGACATGGACAGGATGAGGACACGAGCTCCAGAGGATATGAGCCTGATGGAGATGTGAGGGTGTGTGTGAGAGTTAGTGGTGTTGTCCCTTGAGGTGTGAGATCCCTGTGGGTGTGCGATGGGTTTGTGAGTGTGTGAGTTGAGAGAGATGAGAAGAGTGACTTACCCTGGCGGAGCAGAGGAGACTATTCATCCTGTAGCGGCACTGGGTGGCTGCCCTCTTTTGCAGTGTATTGGTGGTGACCACCGCTGTCACTGCCTCCCAGGCTGTATTGCTGACTATGCTTGCTAGTCTTCGCCCAGACTGGAAGTAGAGGACATCGCGGCGGCCTCCGCTGCATCCAGTAGGCGCTCGAGGGAGGTGTCGCTAAATCTGGGGTCAGCACCTTTGGCAGCCATCAGTTCCCAGCAGCTTCCTATCCCTTGAAGAGCGCCAGCTCTGTGCAGGGACGGCCTTTAAACATGGCACCCAGTTTACTGAAGGCCTGAGGTGACGCTGGGGCCGGTGAATCAGAGGCTGGCCTGCCATTGACCTGGGCTGTTTCCCGGGAATGGGGCAGAACGTGCCGGGAATGGGTTGATACAGCGTGAAAAGCCACCATTGCGGCTGACGGGTAAAACGTCCTTTTTATCCGCCCGCTACCGCACTTAGTGTCGATCCGGGGCAATTCCTCCCTCAGAGTCAACCCTATCGCTGTGGGTCTGGAGTCACATGTAGGCCAGACCAGGTAAGGACAGCAGATTTCCCTCCCTAAAGGACATTAGTGGGTTTTTACAACAATCGATGAAAGTTTCATGGTCACCGAGACTAGTTTTATATTCCAGGTTTATTAACTGAATTTAAATCCCATCAGCTGCCATCGTGGGATTTGAACCCATGTCCCCAGAGCATTAACCTGGATTATTTAGGCCAGCGGCATTACCACTGCACTGCCATCTGCCCACAACAGCGTGGGGGCATTTAAGGGGAAGCTGGGTAAGTATATGAGGGAGAGGGGAAACAGAGGATTTCAATGATAGGTTTAGATGAGGAAAGATGGGAGAAGGTTTGAACCATAAATACAGCACGGACTGGTTGGGCTGAATGGCCTATTTCTGTGCCATTCATTTATCCTTACAACCTCTGCAGTTCAGATTATAATAGCCTCAGCTGACAGGCTGCATGTGACACAAAGCAGGGCTTGTCCTGATAGAAATTGGGGGTTAATTCCCATTCCCCCGCCATGCAGTGTGTGTGGCCCAGCCATATTTCTACAGGATTATAGCCTCTCCTCAACTGCATAGATCTGCCCGTCAATGATTCGAGCGGAGAGCGTCCCCTTTCTAACTGGCTGCTGATCAAACTCAGCCTCAGAGACAACTCCCGGTGCCAATAAAGATTAAGAGCCTAACCTGAACTCAAGGGGCCTCAGAATTGATTCAATCAGTCAGAGCTTGGATCAAAACTGGAATGATCACATTGTAATATGGCACGCAATTTTGATTAATCGCCTTAAGCTACATTTCATCGACGCCGGGCACAATCATCACTTACAGCTCAGATCGGACCATCCCGGGTTCTAATTAATATCAGATCCATCCCTTTAATGTTGAAAATATAAACTCCAGAACCAGTAACGTTGGGATTGATGGATGCGTTCACTAAAAGATGGAAATAGACAATGAATAGATAAAGTGCACCAACCGTTCAAAAAGCTGGGAATGCAGTTATATAACTGGCGACGCAGACATAAAGCACAGATTCTGACAGGCCTGTAGATTTGATGCTGTCATTTTTCTTGCTGTTACGTGACATGTTTGAACTTTCAACATATCCCTTTTCTCTTTATTCTTCCATGGAATGTGGGCATCACTGGCCAGGACAGCCTTTGTTATCCATCCTTAACTGCCCTGGAACTGAACACCTTGCTTGGCCACTTTAGAGGGCAGTTGGGAGTCAACCACATCGCTGTGGGTCTGGAGTCACGTGTAGGCCGGACCGGGTAAGATTTCCCTCCCTAAAGGGACATTAGTGAACCAGATGGGGTTTTCACGACAATCGACAATAGTCTCACGGTCACCACATGAACGAAAATACTGGGAGTAGTTTTACAGGTTGAATGTCCTTTATCCGAAAACCGAACACTTCCAAAAACCACAGTTTCCTTGGACCTCACCCGGCCTTCTGTGCTAGAAGCCTAGTTGTTGGTCCGCACATCAGCACACTGGGCCCTCCCCTACAAACAGGATGGCAGGTGGCTGCGAACTTATCACGGGGACGCTGTAGTTATTATTCAGTGATACATCTTACTTTTCCAGTCCTTTTAGTGACTTTAGACTATAGCCAGCCTAGGCTTTAGACCACTGTAATGGGAGTAGGCCTAGTCCGATATGCTGTGCCTGAAAACCAAAATGATCTGAAACCCAATTGGCCCGAGGGTTTTAGATAACTGATACTTGATGGATTTGAACCTGGTTTCCCCAGGGCATTAGCCAGGGCCTCTGCATTACTAGTTAGCCCAGTAACTTAGCCACCATGCCACCATCTATATGTTCTGAAGTTAACGCATTTCATGGTAGCCGATGTGGTTGGCACCAGCAAAAATGATTTACACGATCGCTCCAAGTATTTAGACCAGGTCTAGGCGTACTGGAAAATTATTCCAGGGGTAAACAAGTGAGGGGAAGGTGGGTCCTGTAACACTGTAGACTCCCACTGAGGAGTCACAATCGGACAGAGCGCATTGTGGGGAAACGTCGCTGCGCATTCTATGATTTTTCTGCACTGCAAGTTGTTTATAAAAGTTCTTCCAACAGTGACTACTCTTTTGTCCCTCTGAAGCACGTTGAGAGGTCCTGGTGTGGTCAACGGTGCTTTAGAAATGCAAAAGCCAAAATACCACAGATGCTGGAAATCTGAAATAACCAAAAATCACGCTGGGAGCACTCAGCAGGTCTGACAGTGTCCACTCGCGAGAGAGGAACAGAGTTAACGTTTCAGGTCAGCTGCCCTTCAGCATTTTGTCACCTTTGGTTCGGGTGTAGGATCATCGACCTGAAACGTTAACTCCGCACAGGCGCTGCCCGACCTGCTGAGCATTTCCGGAATTCCTTTGTCCCTATTGCATGAACGTGAAATCGTTCTTCAATTTTCCACTATTTTCATGAGACAGAATTCCCTCCCTGGACCATAAGATGAGCGTTAGGAGTTTGAAATAAAACCTCACAAGTGGCCAAGTCCGGCTGATTTGCCTACGGAGTGGGATTCTGTGGTAGTCTCTTCCCCATCTAGTATAAATAGATAGTGGTGCCCGGGACAGAGTGCACCGTAAACAGTCTAGGCAAATCCTGTAAATCCGTTGCATGTGGACTGGCGAATTTTTGCAAAGAGGGCCTGTGACCACGGTGCGATACTTTAATTTGGTTGCCATGCCAATACAAGCCCCTCGAGATTATCGGTGGGCCCTGGGCCTCATTGCTGGGGCGGGGGGAGGGAGCAGCTGCTCGAGATCACCATGGCGACAGCACATTACCGCGTCACTGTGACACAATGGCGTATTGCGTCAGAGGTTATGTTGGTGCGTGGGGCTGGTTGGGAAACAAAGCACCACGATCATGCTCAGTGCTTTCCTGGAGAAACTCAAACTCCGCAGCCTTGAGAGAAAGTGACTGGGAGGGAAAGCTGCAGAGGGTCACCACATTATAGGAAGGATGTGACAGCGCTGGAGAGGGTGCAGAGGAGATTTACCAGGATGCTGCCTGGACTGGAGGGTCTGAGCTATGAGGAAAGATTGGATAGGCTGAGGTTGTTTTCCTTGGAGCAGCGAATGTTGAGAGGGGACCTGATAGAGGTGTATAAGATTATGAGGGGCATAGATAGGGTGGATAGGAAGGCACTTTTTCCATTCGTAGAGGGTTCAATAACCAGGGAGTGTTGATTTAAGGTAAGAGGTAGAAGGCTAAGAGGGGAGTTGAGGGGATATTTTTTCACCCAGAGGGTGGTGGGAGTCTGGAACTCACTGCCTGAAAGGGTGGTTGAGTCAGAAACTCTCATAACGTTTACGAAGTATTTAGATATTCACTTGTGTTGCCATAGCCTCCAGGGCTATGGGCCAAGCGCTGGAAAATGGGATTAGTGTCGTCAGATCTTTGTTGACCAGTGAGGACACGATGGGCCCAATGGCCTCCCCCTGTGCTGTAGACGTCCATGAGTCTATGAGGCTAATGGAAAACCAATGGGGGCAGTAAGTTTGGGAGCATCATATCAACAAATTAAATCCTGGCCATCAGGCAAGGAAGCAGAATTTTAAAGGCACATTTTAAACTGGGGGAAACAAACTCCTCTTCCTAAAAGGAACGGACTTCATGTAGGGTAGTAGAGACAAAGGGGGGAATATTAATCCCCAAAACAGGAGAGCTGGAGTTGGGTGAGAAGTTAAAAAAATTTTAATAGTCAAAAGCGGCCCCAACCTACCTCGAACCTGCCCTCTCCCGCTTTCCTTAGAGTTGTGATGAGCGGTGAGTGACCAGTGCCCTCTCAGGATGTAGGTCAGTCAGTGAAACCTTGTAAAGATGCTGCGTGTCTCTGTTTTGTAGAGTGAAGGGTTAACTCTAACTTTGCTGCAATAATAACTACTGAGCACGTGTGTAAGGAGCTATGTCACAATGATGTCCCTCAGAGAGAGATGAGAGCCAATGAGAGGAGCAGTAGCTCGATCCTGATGTTTGGTGATCTTGTATATAGTTAGTTATGTTAATAAAAGTACTTCTAAGGGAGTACTTTGCCTCCAGTCAGATCTCTTACTAGAGTAAGACACAATGTCTCCTGAGCCAACCCAATAATGACAGGCATTTTGGTGGTATTTCCATTTTTCACTCAGGTTGCCTGGGTTTCCAGAGGTTCAGGAGACTGAGCAGGTGAGATCCATCGGGTGAGAGCCTTTACAGCATTCCCTATGGGCCAGGAGGAGTGGGAATGTTTCCTCAGGCCCGACAAGCTTCCCTGCTCACGTTCCCACAATCTCTCCGCTCTCCCCACCCCTCCTAACCGTCCCCACCCCCAACTCCACGGCCCCTCTCCCTCCAACCACCATCTCCACCCCCTCCACCCCGATCACCGTCTTCCATCACCCCGACAATTGCTCCCCTCCACAGTCCTCAATAGACGCCCCGCCCCACCGATCACCAAGCCGTAAGATCGAAAGAAATCGGAGCAGGAGTAGGCCATTCAGCCCATCGAGCCTGCTCTGCCAATCGATAAGATCATGGCTGAGGTGGTGGTGGTGTAGCTAAGTAGATATCAGGGCCTATTTTTGGAAAGGAATAATTTCAGGGGCACCTGTGAGGGGCAGCTAGGATGGGCCAGTGAGCCCTACGATGTTCTTGATCCCAAAACTGAACTACGGCACTGTATTGTGGGATGCAGTTACAGTAAACTGCAAACTACCCCCATTTCCAGAGCTGCTGTACATAATCTTATAATCAATGGAATCCTTTTTTTACCCCCAAATAAATAAATCATATTTATTTCATCTGATTAAAAGTTAAGTGAATCCTTCAGGAAGATAGGACTTGACAGAGGAGGGCATTCAGCCCCTCATTCCGCCTTCTATCCTTAATGCCACCATCAGCACCTCCTTTAGCCAGCACCACTACCATTAACACTCCCTTTGTCCTTTTGTCCATGATGTCTTTGTCAATCTCTCCTTTGCCCCCGACCTATTGCTGGCCTTCTATCCAGCTAAAACAGTATAAATTTCATCACATTTTTACTTTTACTTAGTTCTGAAGAAGAGTCATATGGACTCGAAACGTTATCTCTGCCTCTCTCTCTCTCTCTCTCCGCGCAGACGCTGCCCAGACCTGCGGGGCTTTTCCAGCATTTTCTGTTTCGGTTTCAGATTTCCGGAATCCGCAGCATTTTGCTTTCATCTTAAGCCCCTCAAACCCATTCTGCCATCCAGCCTGTATCTCAGCTCCAACCGCCCACCTTGGTTCTGTAACCCTCGATCCCTTTAACCAATAAAAAACCCGGCAGAGTGACTGCTTGGAAACTGAAAAGCTGCAAGACGGAATCCACCGCGGAGCCTGGAGCTGACAGAAGGGGTAATAAAATGCGAAGGGTTGTAATTTTGCATAATGAATTCCCAGGCTTCGAGGTAATGATGTCAGCTTCCTATGCAAAACAGGAGGATTTTTCCTCATAACGTGAAGGCCGCTGTGAAGCAGGAGCAAGCGACACATCGTCAGTAATCTCAAGATCAGCACGGCTGTCAAACCAAAGAGGGGTGGGCGGGGGGGGAAAAAATCAATCTCACCGGTCAGTAAATAATTGTTGGAATGATCGGAGCTAAGAATTCGGGAAATGTTTAAATGCCACGCTGTTAATTTCCTGGTGCAATGACTGACAACCGTAAAAAAAATGATTGTTCAGACCTTTCGCCTAAAACACAGGGGGACAGAGTAATTGGAAGTGAATTGTCACTTCATGATACTTGGCCTGCTCCCTATTAGCCTGTTACATGCCTATAATTAAGGATCTAATGGGATGAACAGAAGCAACCCTGAACTGGGAAATAATGCCAATAGCTCATCTGAAGTAAAACTCCACCTAGCTAAAGGGTGACTTAAAGGGGCTGTGCTCCGCATGAAAATGATGATTAAGGAATTTAAAACAGGCTGTGGATAATTGTGCTGTGCATCCCCTAGGTAAGCACGAGTCCCATTTCTCTTCCTCCTGTCCCTGGCAGTGTTTCAGCCAAGGCAACCCACCCTCATACCTGCCCGACTTCATTCTGGTAATGTTCCATGTTGACCTTCAGTGCCACTGAAGCGTTCAGGCAAGGCATTAAACTGAGGTTTCCCCACCTTGGCCCTGTTCAGCTGGACCCAATTGACCCCCATGGCACTGTTCAAAGATAAGTAGAGAATTCACCCCAGTGCCTTGGCCAACATTCATCCTTCACCCAACATTATTCATTCATTCATTCGTCGTTTATAGGCCATGCTGTAACAAGCACGTGCCAACACTTGCCCAACTCAGTGGCAATTCGTTGGCTGAGGAGAGCTCTGGAACACTGAGGAGGTGAAGGTTGATATATCAATGTAAACTTCTCCTCCTTCCAGTTTGGAAGGATTGCAAGGGGTAATTTTAGCCTGACCTATACAGAGGCAAATTGAGTTAATTAGATGGCCACCTGCTTTCCATGTCCATGAATTTATCTTCACCTTTCCATTGACTTCAGCTGTCAGGCAGTCAAATAGGAGCTCCATCCATTCACAGCTCTTTCAAACAAACTACGTTAAAGTTACCCCCATGTTTCTCCTCAACTTCGTTTTCCCTCTTGGTGGCATTGGCGAATGCAGGATTATAATCCCAATACACTAGCCTCCCAAACCCACAACTGCTGCCATCTAGAAGGACAAGGGCAGCAGATACATGGGAACACCACCACCTGGAAGTTCCCCTCCAAGCCACTCACCATCCTGACTTGGAAATATATCGCCGTTCCTTCACTGTCACTGGGTCAAAACCCTGGAACTCCCTCCCTAACAGCACTGTGGGTGTACCTACACCACATGGACTGCAGCGGCTCAAGAAGGCAGCTCACCACTACCTTCTCAAGGGTACCTAGGCAATGGGCAGTAAATGCTGGCCCAGCCAGCGACGCCCACACCCTGTGAATGAATAAAAAAAAGTTGCCCTCACCTGAAATTTATTCAAGTAGTCCCACAACCTTGCTCTTTACCCCATACCAGTGCAAAACTTCCCCTTCAAGTATTTATCCAATTCCCTTTTGAAAGTTCCTATTGAATCTGCTTCCACCGCCCTTTCAGGCAGCGCCTTCCAGATCACAACAACTCATCTTTCCTTGGCCGACACTCCCGCTCATGACTTTCAATAGTTTGTGTGTATGTTATCAGATCGTAGGGGAGGTAATGCTGCTGAGGGCAGTCCTGTCCCTCTCCCAGCAGTTACCAGCATGGGCCAGTTGCATGGCCCCAAGCTAATTTGCCGTTTCCTGTTGGGAAAGGGATCCTGACTGAACTGAAATCAGTGTGAGCCTGGAATTAAACGGTGGTCCCGTTATTCGACAGTTCATTAGCCCACAGAAGTGAAAGGGAGCTGTACGAACAAATTATCTGAGCTGAACTCTATTAGAGTGCCCCCTTTAAGGGAGGGGAGGGTATTTTAATCTCCTTTTGTATGAGCAGCTCGAGCCCTCACTGACAGTTTTAATTGGCTTCTCAGGTATGGAATTAGCAGCCGATCAGAGGGAAACCTATAATTTCCTTGAAGTGTTATTCCTTTGTTGTGCATTTCTCTCTCTCTCTCTTGGGGGAATGAAATCTCTCCATTGCACCCTCCAGCCCCAAACCCCTTCCTGCTTCAACCCCCGAGTTCATGGCTGCAGCCCATTCCCCTGAAGAGATCCTTCGAGCCCCCACATGATCGTTCCCTGCCACAATGAGAGGTTGATAAACCTTTTTACATTGTCCCCCCCTCAGGCAGGGTCGTTGCTGCAGTGACCTTTGAACCACATTTATTGGTGTTCTTCCAGTAAAATGTGTTCAGTCCCTCCAGGAACATTCGGGTGGTCTCACATGATACGAAGCTAGACCTTACCTCCAGTGCTTGAGAGCCTTACCTCATGTGAATGGAATTTGACTGTCAGTGTGGCTGAGAAGGTCCAGTTATCCATTAGAGCAGGTGCGGAAAGCTTATGAAGTGAAAAGTGCTCATTTATGGGTGGATAATGGGTGAAGAGGAATTTCCTTTAACTAAATAGGAGAAAGATTCAATCCATTGTCTTCTGCCCCAGCACAAACTCTGCTCCCTATCCACCAACTGCACCCCTCCCCCAGACCTACTGCCAGAGGCTGAACCAGACTGTACACAATCTTTGGGGTCATGTTTGATCCTGAAGAGAGCTTCCAGCCACATAGCCAAGCCATCAGTGCGGCTGCCCATTTCCCCACCTTGCCCTCACTTATCACCCCACCAGCCTCCCCATTCAGAGGATCATCCTCCGCCATTTCCGCCAACTCCAGCATGATGCCACCACCAAACACATCTTCCCTTCACCCCCTCTGTGGGCATTCCATAGGGATCGTTCCCTCCGTGACTCCCTGGTCCACTCCTCCATCACCCCCTACACCTCAACCCCCTAACCCCCTCCCACGGCACCTTCCCATGCAACAGCAGAAGGTGCAACACCTGCCCCTTTACTTCCCCTCTCCTCACCGTCCAAGGGCACAAACACGCCTTTCAAGTGAAGCAGCATTTCACTTGCGCTTCCCTCAACTTAGTCTACTGCATTCGCTGCTCCCAATGCGGTTTCCTCTACATTGGAGAGACCAAACGCAGACTGGGTGACCGCTTTGCAGAACATCTTTGGTCTGTCCGCAAGCATTACCTAGACCTCCCTGTCGCTTGCCATTTCAACACACCACCCTGCTCTCATGCCCACATGTCTGTCCTTGGCTTGCTGCATTGTTCCAGTGAAGCTCAATGCAAACTGGAGGAACAGCACCTCATCTTCCAACTAGGCACTTTACAGCCTTCCGGACTGAATATTGAGTTCAACAATATTAGATCATGAACTCTCTCCTCCATCCCCACCCCCTTTCCGATCCCCCTTTTTTTCCCAATAATTTATATAGATTTTTCTTTTCCCACCTATTTCCATTATTTTTAAATGTATTTCCACCCATTGTTTTATCTCTACCTTTTAGCCTATTTTGATTCCTTCCCCCCACCCCACCCCCACTAGGGCTATCTGTACCTTGCTCGTCCTGCTTTCTACCCTTAATTAGCACATTCCTTAGATAATATCACCACCTTCAACACCTCTTTGTCCTTTTGTCTGTGACATCTTTTGGTTATCTCCACCTATCACTGGCCCTCTATCCAGCTCTACCTGTCCCACCCCCCCCCCTTAAACCAGCTTATATTTAACATCTTTTCTATTTTTCCTTAGTTCTGTTGAAGGGTCATTCGGACTCGAAACGTTAACTGTGTTCCTCTCCGCAGATGCTGTCAGAGCTGCTGAGTTTTTCCAGCTATTTTTATTTTTATTTTTGTTTTTGTCCCCCCCCTTTAACATTGCCCGACCCTGTCCATACCCCTGTTCACCTGCCGCTTAAACCATCATCCATTCCTCCAGGCTTGACCATCCCAATGCACTCCTGGCTGGCTTCCCATATTCGACCTGTCACAAATTGGAAGCTGCCCAAAATTCTGCTGTCCCTGTCCTAGCCAGCACCAAATCCCATTCACCCATTCCCCCATTCCTCCATCACCCCTGTGCTCGATGACCTACATTGGCTTCCGGTTAAGCAATGCCTTGATTTTGAAATTCTCATCCTTGTTTTCCAAGACCCCATGTCCTCCCTTCCCTCCCTATCTCTGTAATCTCCTCCAGCCCCACAACCTTCCCAGATCTCTGCAGTCCTCCAATTCTGGCCTCTTGCGCACTCTCGATTTTAACTCCTCCACCATTGGCGGCCGTGACTTCAGCTGCCTGGGCCCCACGCTCTAGAATTCCCTCCTTACGCTTCTCCGCCTCTTTACCTCCTTTAAGACACTCCTTAAAACCTACGTATTGGTCATCTGCGTCGCACACCCTCCACCCACTGGTACTTGGCTTTGAGAAGTCTAATGACCAGACAGAGGGGTTGCTTCAGAGAGAAATCACTTACATAGAAACAAAGAGATTTATGACACAGAAGGAGGCCATTTGGCCCATCATGTCTGTGCTGGCCGAAAAGGCAGCTATCCAGCCCTAATCCCACTTTCCAACTCTTGGTCTGTAATCCTATAGTTTGCGGTACCTCACATTCAGATCCAAACACTTTTTAAATGTGATGAGGGTTTATGCCTCCACCACCCTTTCAGACAACGAGTTCCAGATCCTCACCACCCTCTGAGTGAAAACTTTTCTCCCCAACTCCCCCTCTAACCCTTCCACCAATTACTTTAAATCTTTGTTTCCTGCTCGTTGACCTCTCTGCTGAGGGAAACAGGTCCTTCCTATCCATTCTAACTCATCTCTTCATAATTTTATAGACCTCAATTAAATCTACTCGGCCTCCTTGGTTCCAAAGTAAACAACCCCAGCCTATCTGATCTTCCCTCATCGCTAACATTCCCCTGACAATGTCCTCTTCAATCTCCTCTGTACCCTCTGTGGTGTGATTATTAACCTTGTTTGTCTGAGGAACCTGTGATGTCCCAATTTATTATGCGTACGGCCTATGTAAACTTGTCACACTGGCCTTCAGTCACGCCGTGATTGCTGGGAGTGTGTAGTTGCAGCATGGTAAATTTAAAATAGGCAGTTTCCGTGGGAAATGTGGACATAGGAGCTAGGATTTAAAATTAAGGGCAGAAGAGATGATCTGAGAATGAAGACTGAATTATGTCCCTTTGAGTCTCTGGTTCAATTATACCCTGCCCTTTGACCCAGCATCACCTGAAGATTACGTCTGCTCTGGGATAATCCCCTCCCCACCCTATCTGCAAAGCTTAGGGAGATTGACAAGGATGATAGGGAGGGCTCAAATTACGGTCTTGCAAGATATTTGACCCCCAGCAGGTTTGGGGGTCATGACCTTTGGACATAAAGGTCAGGCACATTTGATGATCATGTTTTTAATAGACTGCAGACCCCAGCAGCTAATTGTCCCCTGAAATGCATTTCCCTGGGATCTCCAGAGCAACAGTCCCATTAATTTGCTGCATTTGTAAAGGATGATTCACTCTTCACCGGGGAACAGTCGCTCAAGTCAAGTTAAGGGCAGTGCGGGTGATTACTGTCACTGATTGAAGCACTGAGCGCATTAAACTGCCTCACTGAAGTATGTTCAATCTGGGGGATAGGGAGGGCGGGCAATAAGAGGACTCCCTCTTACGTTCCTGTCGCCGCCTCTCAGGCTGAGGTGGTTTGGGCACTTCACAGAATAACAGGGCGACAGCTGCGTAAAGCGGTTCTGAGAAATCGATTCACCATTGCTGGAGAGCCCTTTGTGTAGAAGGAAAGGGTCCCTCAGGTGTCAGCGTGGTCTCAGTACACACAGTCCCTGGTCAAGCACACGGATGAGAGGAAATGTAGACACTAAAACTCCAAAATTAAAACAGGAAATGGTGCAGATACCTAACCCACCAGGACCTCAGAAACGAACAGTGCACAGCGTCAACTGAGATGACAGATTAGTGTCCGGCTTAGACCTCAGCTGGAGTGTTGCCTCCAGTTCTGGGCGCTGCATCTTAGGAAGGATGTGAAGGCGTCAGGGTGGGTGCAGGAAAGATTCAGGAGGATGGTTCCAAGGATGAAGAAATTTATGTGGATAAATTGGAGAAGCTGGGGGCTGCTCCTCTTGAGAAAAGAAGTTTGAGAGGAGATTTGATAGAGGTATTCCAGATCATGAGAGGCCTGGACAGAATAGATGGAGAGAAAGTGTTTCTGTTTATGGAAGGGTTGAGAACGAGGGGTGAGGGAGTGGGTCTAGCTGGGTTGTTCTTACAGGATATGGGTACAAAGCACCTCCCGCTGTGCTGTAATCGTTCGATGATTTTATGAAGCATACAAAGAGGCCATTCAGCCCTAACAGTCTTTGCCAGTGTTAATGCAACACTCACACCTCCTCCCACCCTCCTCATCTACCTCTATCATTGTAACTCTCCATTCTCTCTTCCCTCGTGTGTTTATTTAGTCTCCTTTTAAATGTAGTGACGTTGTTCACTTCAACCTCTCCCTGGGTGATAGTGAGTTCCACATTCTCCCCACTCTCCAGGTAAAGTCCCTTTTGAATTCCCTATGGAGATTCGTGGTGACTGTTTTCTGTTGATTATCCCTAGTTACACTTTTCCCCACGAGAGCAAACAGTCTCTCTATAAACACTCTGTCCAAACCTTGCAGAATTGTAACTATATCAGGGTTACCCCTCAACATTCACTTTTCAGCCGGAAGGACACACAGTATGGAACTGGGCAGCAGACAGGAGGATGTCTCTGGGCTGCAGACAGGAGGATGTCTCTGGGCAGCAGACAGGGGAATGTCTCTGGGCAGCAGACAGGGGAATGTCTCTGGGCAGCAGACAGGGGAATGTCTCTGGGCAGCAGACAGGAGGATGTCTCTGGGCAGCAGACAGGGGAATGTCTCTGGGCAGCAGACAGGGGAATGTCTCTGGGCAGCAGACAGGAGGATGTCTCTGGGCAGCAGACAGGAGGATGTCTCTGGGCAGCAGACAGGAGGATGTCTCTGGGCAGCAGACAGGAGGATGTCTCTGGGCAGCAGACAGGAGGATATCTCTGGGCTGCAGACAGGAGGATGTCTCTGGGCAGCAGACAGGAGGATGTCTCTGGGCAGCAGACAGGAGGATGTCTCTGGGCAGCAGACAGGAGGATGTCTCTGGGCAGCAGACAGGAGGATGTCTCTGGGCAGCAGACAGGAGAATGTCTCTGGGCAGCAGACAGGGGAATGTCTCTGGGCAGCAGACAGGAGGATGTGGATGGACAGCAGACAGGGTAATGTCTCTGGGCAGCAGACAGGAGGATGTCTCTGGGCAGCAGACAGGGGAATGTCTCTGGGCAGCAGACAGGGGAATGTCTCTGGGCAGCAGACAGGGGAATGTCTCTGGGCAGCAGACAGGGGAATGTCTCTGGGCAGCAGACAGGGGAATGTCTCTGGGCAGCAGACTGGAGGATGTCTCTGGGCAGCAGACAGGGGAATGTCTCTGGGCAGCAGACAGGGGAATGTCTCTGGGCAGCAGACAGGAGGATGTGGATGGGCAGCAGACAGGGGAATGTCTCTGGGCAGCAGACAGGAGGATGTCTCTGGGCTGCAGACAGGAGGCTGTCTCTGGGCAGCAGACAGGAGGATGTCTCTGGGCAGCAGACAGGAGGATGTCTCTGGGCAGCAGACAGGAGGATGTCTCTGGGCAGCAGACAGGAGGATGTCTCTGGGCAGCAGACAGGGGAATGTCTCTGGGCAGCAGACAGGTGAATGTCTCTGGGCAGCAGACAGGAGGATGTCTCTGGGCAGCAGACAGGAGAATGTCTCCAGGCAGCAGACAGGAGGATGTCTCTGGGCAGCAGACAGGGGAATGTCTCTGGGCAGCAGACAGGAGAATGTCTCCAGGCAGCAGACAGGAGGATGTCTCTGGGCAGCAGACAGGGGAATGTCTCTGGGCAGCAGACAGGAGGATGTCTCTGGGCAGCAGACAGGAGGATGTGGATGGGCAGCAGACAGGAGGATGTGGATGGGCAGCAGACAGGGGAATGTCTCTGGGCAGCAGACAGGAGGATGTCTCCAGGCAGCAGACAGGGGAATGTCTCTGGGCAGCAGACAGGAGGATGTCTCTGGGCAGCAGACAGGAGGATGTGGATGGGCAGCAGACAGGAGGATGTGGATGGACAGCAGACAGGAGGATGTGGATGGACAGCAGACAGGAGGATGTGGATGGACAGCAGACAGGGGAATGTCTCTGGGCAGCAGACTGGGGAATGTCTGTGGGTGTTCACACTGAGATGCTGGTGGAGGGGAACATGGAGGCGTCTGGCTTTACCTGCACAGAGGGCATTGCACTGAGCTTGTCCTCACTAGCATCTCTGCTCCCTCTCCCGATCGTGCTGCGGACCCTGAGGTCATGTGACTGCAGACAGGCCCCTCTGGATGTCCGGCTGGGGCCGTGGGGTTGCCGTTTCTGTCCCCTGTTTTGGTAGTTGATGCCTCCAGGTCCAATCGGGCAGCCCCCACCCCCAACGAGACACCCTCCCACATGATGGGTGGTGGGGGGAGCCGGTCCACTGAGCAAGCCAAGAAAATTACTCTTAGTAAGGCCCTAAATGATTTCAATTGGCCACTCACCTCCATTTGGCAGGTATGAGGTGGGAACCCATCCCGACACAACTCCCGCTCTTTTACCAGACCCCCTCCCCTCCACATCCCACTGCCCAGGGACTGGGAAAAACCCTGCCCAAGGACTTGAGACCAAAATTCGAGGTTGTCCCTGCAGTGCAGGACTGAGGGAGTGCGGCAGTGTTCGAGGTGCCATCTTCCAGATGAGGAGTCAAACTGAAGCTCTCAGGTCGATGTGAAAGGTCCTATGGCAGTATGTTGAAGAAGAGCTGGAGAGTTCTCTCCAGTGTCCTGGCCAATATTTACCCCTCGATCAACATCACTAAAAGCAGGTTATCTGCTCAGGATCATGTTGATGTTTGGGAGCTTGCTGTGCACAAATTGACTGCCCTGCATCCTATGTGACACCATTGCAGGTACTTCCTCAGCTGTAAACTGCCAGTAGAATCCGACTGCTGTGAAAGGTGCTATATAAATACAAGACTTTGATTTTCTTTTTAAGTCCAGGAACTCATTGTGACGCGTCTAAAAAGAATCCAGAATACCTGCTGCGATGTGGAATCTCACAACTTAGCCTAAATTACCCCACCTGCAAGTTTGCTGAAGGTCCTTTAAGTAACGTGAGTGCTGGACCACTCATGGGGGAGAACATGTGTCGTCTGTGTGAGGGGAAAATAAACTGATCCCTAGAGTTACCATCCCTTTAATAAACTGTCCCGTAGTGTTACTGTCCCTTTAATAAACTGGCCCCTAGAGTTACCATCCCTTTAATAAACTGACCCCTAGTGTTACTGTCCCTTTAATAAACTGGCCCCTAGTGTTACTGTCCCTTTAATAAACTGGCTCCTAGGGTTACCATCCCTTTAATAAACTGACCCCTAGTGTTACTGTCCCTTTAATAAACTGGCCCCTAGTGTCACTGTCCCTTTAATAAACTGACCCGTAGTGTCACTGTCCCTTTAATAAACTGACCCGTAGTGTTACTGTCCCTTTAATAAACTGGCCCCTAGTGTTACTGTCCCTTTAATAAACTGGCCCCTAGGGTTAGTGTCCCTTTAACACACTGTTCCGTAGACTTTGTGGCCCAATGAGCACATTGACCACTGGAGTTACTGTCCCTTTTAATGATCACACACCGGTCCCTAGACTTCCTGACCCCTTTAAAACACCTAGAGTTACTATCACTTTAACACACTGACCCATAGAGTCACTGTCCCTTTAACACACTGACCCATGGAGTCACTGTCCCTTTAACACGCTGACCAGTAGAGTCACTGTCCCTTTAACACGCTGACCCGTAGAGTCACTGTCCCTTTAACACACTGACCCGTAGAGTCACTGTCCCTTTAACACGCTGACCCGTAGAGTCACTGTCCCTTTAACACGCTGACCCGTAGAGTCACTGTCCCTTTAACACGCTGACCCGTAGAGTCACTGTCCCTTTAACACGCTGACCCATAGAGTCACTGTCCCTTTAACACGGTGACCCGTAGAGTCACTGTCCCTTTAACACACTGACCCGTAGAGTCACTGTCCCTTTAACACACTGACCCCTGGTTCAGGAGATATGGGGACAGTTTCCGAGGGACAGAGATTTACAGGGTGGAGTCTGAAAGCTTGTTTGAAGGGTTTGGGAGGGGGGTGGTGGTGGTGGTGGGAGGGGGGGAGGGGGCGGGGGGGTGGTGGGGATGTGGTGTGGTGTGGGGAGGGGAGGGGAGGGAGGTGGGGTGTGGGGGTGTGGGGGCAGGGTGGGGTGGGGTGGGGGTCTGAGGAAGGTGCTTACCCTTCGGAGCCCCACTCACATTGCCGACTTCCCGAGGTTGGCACTAGTTTTCCAATTTCACTTCGGGAGAATGAGTTAAGCATGGTAGACAAAAACAAAAACAGAAACAGAAATACCTGGAAAAACTCAGCAGGTCTGGCAGTATCGGCGGAGAGGAGCACAGTTAATGTTTCGAGTCCGTATGACTCTTCAACAGAATTAAGTAAAAACAGGAAAGGGGTGAAATATAAGCTGGTTTAAGGGGGGGTGGGGGGAGTTGTTGGGACAAGCAGCCAGTGATAGGTGGAAATAACAAAAAGCTGTCACAGACAAAAGGACAAAATGGTGGTGGAGGTGGTGATATTATCTAAAGGAATGTGCTAATTGAGAGTAGAGAGCAGGACAGATAAAGTACAGATAGCCCTAGTGGGGGTGGGGGAATACTAAAAGGTAGAGATAAACAATGGGTGGAAATACATTTAAAAATATTGGAAATAGGTGGGAAAAGAAAGATCTATATAAATTATTGGAAAAAACAAAAAGGAGGGGGAAGAAATGGAAAGGGGGTGGGGATGGAGGAGAGAGTTCAAGATCTAAAATTGTTGAACTCAATATTCAGCCCGGAAGGCTGTAAAGTGCCTAGTCGGAAGATGAGGTGCTGTTCCTCCAGTTTGCGTTGAGCTTCACTGGAACAATGCAGCAAGCCAAAGATGGACATGTGGGCAAGAGAGCAGGGTGGAGTGTTGAAATGGCAAGTGACAGGGAGGTCTGGGTAATGCTTGCGGACAGACCGAAGGTGTTCTGCAAAGCGGTTACCCAGTCTGCGTTTGGTCTCTCCAATGTAGAGGAAACCGCATTGGGACCAACGAATGCAGTAGACTAAGTTGAGGGAAGTGCCAGTGAAATGCTGCTTCACTTGAAAGGAGTGTTTGTGCCCTTGGACGGTGAGGAGAGGGGAAGTAAAGGGGCAAGTGTTGCATCTTCTGCGGTTGCATGGGAAGGTGCCATGGGAGGGGGTTGAGGAGTAGGGGGTGATGGAGGAGTGGACCAGGGTGTCCCGGAGGGAACGATCCCTACGGAATGCCGCCAGGGGGGTGAAGGGAAGATGTGTTTGGTGGTGGCATCATGCTGGAGTTGGCGGAAATGGCAGAGGATGATCCTTTGAATGCGGAGGCTGGTGGGGTGATAAGTGAGGACAAGGGGGCCCCTATCATGTTTCTGGGAGGGAGGAGAAGGCGTGAGGGCGGATGCGCGGGAGATGGCCAGAAACGGTTGAGGGCCCTGTCAACGACCGTGGGTGGAAAACATCGGTTAAGGAAGAAGGAGGACATGTCAGAGGAGCTGTTTTTGAAGGTAGCATCATCAGAACAGATGCGACGGAGGCGAAGGAACTGAGAGAATGGGATGGAGTCCTTACAGGAAGCGGGGTGTGAGGAACTGTAGTCGAGGTAACTTTGGGAGTCGGTAGGCTTGTAATGGATATTGGTGGACAGTCTATCACCAGAAATTGAGGCAGAGAGGTCAAGGAAGGGAAGGGAAGTGTCAGAGATAGACCATGTGAAAATGATGAAGGGGTGGAGATTGGAAGCAAAATTAATAAATTTTTCCAGGTCCAGACGAGAGCATGAAGCAGCACCGAAGTAATCATCGATGTACCGGAGAAAGAGTTGTGGGAGGGGGCCGGAGTAGGACTGGAACAAGGAATGTTCCACATACCCCATAAAGAGACAGGCATAGCTGGGGCCCATGCGGGTACCCATAGCCACACCTTTTATTTGGAGGAAGTGAGAGGAGTTAAAGGAGAAATTGTTCAGTGTGAGAACAAGTTCAGCCAGACGGAGGAGAGTAGTGGTGGATGGGGATTGTTCAGGCCTCTGTTCAAGGAAGAAGCTAAGGGCCCACAGACCATCCTGGTGGGGGATGGAGGTGTAGAGGGATTGGACGTCCATGGTGAAGAGGAAGCGGTTGGGGCCAGGGAACTAGAAATTGTTGATATGATGTAGGGTGTCAGAGGAATCACGGATGTAGGTGGGAAGGGACTGGACAAGGGGAGAGAGAAGGGAGTCAAGATAACAAGAAATGAGTTCCGTGGGGCAGGAACAGGCTGACACGATCGGTCTGCTGTAGCTGTGGGAGTCGGTAGGCTTGTAATGGATATTGGTGGAATCCTCACACCCCGCTTCCTGTAAGGACTCCATCCCATTCTCTCAGTTCCTTCGCCTCCGTCGCATCTTTTCTGATGATGCCACTTTCCAAAACAGTTCCTCTGACATGTCTTTCTTCTTCCTTAACCGAGGTTTTCCACCCACGGTGGTTGACAGGGCCCTCAACCATGTCCGGCCCATCTCCCACGCATCCGCCCTCACACCTTCTTCTCCCTCCCAGAAACATGACAGGGTCCCCCTTGTCCTGACTTATCACCCCACCAGCCTCCGCATTCAAAGGATCATCCTCCGCCATTTCCGCCAACTCCAGCATGATGCCACCACCAAACACATCTTCCCTTCACCCCCCCTGGCAGCATTCCGCAGGGATCGTTCCCTCCGGGACACCCTGATCCACTCCTCCATCACCCCCTACACCTCAACCCCCTCCCACGGCACCTTCCCATGCAACCGCAGAAGGTGCAACACCTGCCCCTTTACTTCCCCTCTCCTCACCATCCAAGGGCCCAAACACTCCTTTCAAGTGAAGCAGCATTTCACTTGCACTTCCCTCAACTTAGTCTACTGCATTCGCTGCTCCCAATGCGGTCTCCTCTACATTGGAGAGACCAAACACAGACTGGGTGACCGCTTTGCAGAACACCTTCAGTCTGTCCACAAGCATTACTCAGACCTCCCTGTCGCTTGCCATTTCAACACTCCACCCTGCTCTCTTGCCCACATGTCCGTCCTTGGCCTGCTGCATTGTTGCAGTGAAGCTCAACGCAAACTGGAGGAACAGCATCTCATCTTCCGACTAGGCACTTTACAGCCTTCCGGACTGAATATTGAGTTCAACAACTTTAGATCTTGAACTCCCTCCTCCATCCCCACCCCCTTTCCATTTCTTCCCCCTCCCTTTTGTTTTTTCCAATAATTTATATAGATTTTTCTTTTCCCACCTATTTCCATTATTTTTAAATGTATTTCCACCCATTGTTTATCTCTACTTTTTAGTATTCCCCACCCCCACTAGAGCTATCTGTACTTTATCTGTCCTGCTCTCTACTCTTAATTATCACATTCCTTTAGATAATATCACCACCGTCAACACCTCTTTGTTTTTTTGTCAGTGACATATTTTGGTTATCTCCACCTATCACTGGCTGCTTGTCTCAACCACCCCCCCACCCCCCACCTTAAACCAGCTTATATTTCACCCCTTTCCTATTTTTACTTAGTTCTGTTGAAGGGTCATGAGGACTCGAAACGTCAACTGTGCTCTTCTCCGCCGATGCTGCCAGACCTGCTGAGTTTCTCCAGGTATTTCTGTTCCTGTTTTTGTTTTGGATTTCCTGCATCCGCAGTTTTTTTGCTTTTATCTTTAAGCATGTTAGTGATCAGACACCAGCTCCCTCTGAGCAGCATCAATGGCCGGGGGGGTGGGGTATGTGCTCAATGTGTTCCCTGTATTTAACTCTTTAAACACCCTCCCCCCCCCCACATCATGGGTTAATATCGAGCCTGTTATTCAACCAATGGGCCATCTGGGAAAGCTAATTTGGACATCAAGCAGTGTGAGTATGAAAGGGGCTCTTTGTAAAGTCTTGTGCTGAAAGGGTTTATTCATCAGGAAGCTGTAGGATATGCAGCTGACTGTGATCTGTGCTCTGCTGTCTCCCCTCCCCTCCTCTCCTCACCCTCTCGCCCCTGTGCAGTGTCCCGCTTATAACCCCCAGTCTCCAGGCTAATTACAGGGCTCTTTTGTATGCATCACACCGCATTTATAAACCGCCTCTTTCCAAGTGCAGCCTAGGATTGAGAGGAGCAGCAGTAATTAATAATAATAATGCTGCCGCACCAATCTGCTGGGAGGGAACTCTTTGGGGAGGAGGTGAAAGGGATTTAGACACACATTACTTGTCAGTGGAGGATAAAAGACCACCTTAATACTCAGTCATTATTTTACTAGCAGCTCAGGAAATGATTACCAAAGAGTTGGCGCTACTTTTGAGAAAAGAGTTTGCCCGGGTGCTGCTTTAATCTTTGTCACAAGGTCCAGTGATGTGCTCGGTCAGCCGACACTCTGTCTCTGTCTATGTCTGTCTGTCTGTCTGTCTGCAGTCCAACCTCCCCAGGCTGCGTCTCTGCAGCTTTCAATCAGGAAGATGAACGACCCCAGCACCCCCACCCCCACCCGCAACAGCAGCAGTGACTTCCCCCTGACCACAGGGGTCAGCATTTCAAACCACACCCTGGTCCCAACAGAAATCGGTCCTGCACATGGGCAGCTTCAGCTTAACTGCATTATTCAACCCATGGAAAACTGCAAAGAGTCCAGTGGAAAGACATCATCCAAATTCACGTAGATCAGGGGCACGCGCGAGAAAGAAATGTAGAGCCTGCCCCTGTAAAGCTCAGGGTGAGGCCATTCAGCCCTTCTAACCTGAACCACGGTTCAAGCAGATCATGGCTGACCTGTGTCTTAACTCCATAGACTCACCCTTGATGTAATAGCCCGCATCAAAAATCTATCAGCCTCAAGTTTTGAAATGTTCAATTGACCATCAGCTCCAAGGGGAGTTTTTTATTTGGTACAGAGGGCATTTGGATTCCATTTTGCCTCGTCTGCCTTATCAGTGACTTGGAGCCACGTTTACCCCTCCTCTTGGGCAATAAGAGGTCGGGGGGCGGGCAGCAATGGACAGACGCTGCAAGATTTAACGCAGAGTCAAGCTTCCTTGGGACACAGTGAAGAGGCTCGGTAAGGAACAGGTCAGCTGGAGAGCAAAGCAGACCTTCTACCCCCTCGGTCGACAGACGCTGTCAGCTGTAACACTGAACCCCATTTCGTATTGGGTTCAGTCTGCCGTTCCTTTACAATCACAGGGCAAAACTTCCAACTACCCGCTGTGTGTGCTACCCCCCACCCCCCTTCCAATTTTTCTCCCCACGTTGTGATTTCTGGTAACGGTTGTTGGAGCAGACTGACCTTCCTTAAACCCCCTGAATGACAGGCAGAGGACTGGCACCCCATTCATTCTGGACTAGGCTCACTCAGGGGTTCAGAGCAATGCTCAAATCCACGGGATGGCACAGACCCGGGGCTCTCTGGAAAGAACATTTACGTCCAGGATATTTTTCAAGGCAGTTTCTTGCCCACCCAGGGGGTATATTGAGGTAGGAAGCTGGGGTTTCAGTTATCCAAACAGCACCAAGACCACAATCCTTCCTAACACGGTGAGCAGAGATACCTTACCTCTTAGCCCATACATCTGTACTCACTCCTGAAATGTCAATATGAATTTAGGCCTTTAAATATCATTTGCCAAGTTCAATACCCCCCTCACTTAAAAGGGGGTATTGGCTGATCCTGGATTGGTTCATGAGGGAGACTACACTTCATGGGTCAGGCTACTAATTGTCCTGGTGATGTTTAAACTAACACTGTTCAACCCAACCAGAATTCTTCAGAGTCCACATTCAGCTTGGCCGAAATATCACTGCCCCACCAAAAATGTTACAGCAACCATTCCTTATTTTTCAGCTAATTTTCTCCATCCCGCAACACTTGCTTCACGAGCTCTCTCGCCTCAGCTTCAGGTCAATTGGTGCAAAGCCGGAATTCAGGCTGGGATATTGCACCCTGATGTTATCCAGGATGTTATTTCCCAGCAGTTATCACAGTCAAACTGTCAGCATCTGCCATTGACCCTCCAATGGATTCGACAAGAGCTCCTGCAGTCTGCACATGTGCAGAATGACCCTGCTGATGGTGACCTGGTGCTTTTCCAGAGGGGCTCAGGGTGAGGCTCTCACCAGGACAAGATTGCACTCGCTAAGCAACTAGTCAACTGATCAAAGCTTACACTTTTACACCGTTCGTCTCGTTGTTGGGCTTCTTGAAGATTCGGTTCCTAATTTTTGTTTATCGGGCTAGATTTTAAAACACTGGGACCCTGAGCAGACACCAAGACCCTGCAAAGACACCCAGACCCTGCACAGACACCCAGACCCTGCGCAGACACCGGGACCCTGCACAGACACCGAGACCCTGCGCAGACACCGAGACCCTGCGCATACACCGAGACACTGCACTGACACCGAGACCCTGCGCTGACACCAAGACCCTGCGCAGACACCGAGACCCTGCACAGACACCGAGACCCTGCGCAGACACCGAGACACTGCACTGACACCGAGACCCTGCGCTGACATCAAGACCCTGCGCAGACACCGAGACCCTGCACAGACACCGAGACCCTGTGCAGACACCAGGACCCTGCGCAGACACACAGACCCTGCGCAGACACCGGGACCCTGCGCAGACACACAGTCCCTGCGCAGACACCAAGATCTTGCACAGACACCGAGGCCCTGCACAGACACTGAGATACAGCGCAGACACCGAGACCCTGCACAGACACCGGGACCCTGCACAGACACCGAGATACAGCACAGACACCGAGACCCTGCGCAGACACCGAGGCCCTGCGCAGACACCGAGACCCTGCGTAGACACCGAGACCCTGCGCAGACACCTAGACCCTGCACAGACACCGAGACCCTGCGCAGACACCTAGACCCTGCACAGACACCGAGACCCTGCGCAGACACCGAGACCCTGCACAGACACCGAGACTCTGCACAGACACTGAGACCGAGCGCAGACACCGAGCCCCTGCACAGAAACCGAGACCCTGCACAGACACCCAGACACAGTGCAGACACCGGGACCCTGCGCAGACACCGGGACCCTGCGCAGACACCGAGACCCTGCGCAGACACCGAGACCCTGTGCAGATACCGAGACCCTGCATAGACACCGGGACTGCGCAGACACTGAGACCCTGAGCAGACACCGGGACTCTGCGCAAACATTGGGACACTGCGCAGAGCTTGGGATCCTACACAGACACTGAGACCCTGCACAGACACTGGGAAAACTGCCCACACTGTTGCAATGTGCACAATTTCACATTCCACCAAGTGGGATGAGAACAGACTCACAATCCCCTGGGGAGTGTGAACAGTCCCATCCCTTCTCGATTCAGACCACCCTGAGACTTCTCAAATATTCCTGAGATGATATATCAAACTGCAGCAACCTGTTCTGAAACAATAACTGCAGCAGACACGGACCAATAGAGTTTCTCTGGAACACACAAGCGGCGAGGTACTTCAAGGTCTTTGCCAAGCAGGAGTAGGGTAGAAAAAAGACATGATGTAATGAACATAGGCAAACTGGAACTGAGCCGTCTCTCTCTCTCTTGGACGTGCTGTGCCCAGTTTGCAAAGTAACCACCCGGAGAAGAAAAACCAACTACAAACCATGATATTTTCAAAAAATGTGGAAATCTGCTCCGTACAACTACACCCAGGGGACAGCTGAACAAAATGGCCTCAATGTTGAACAACTGCATCGTGACCTGTCAATGAACAGCTAACTGTATACCCCTTTGTTTTATCATTTGTGACCTGTAAATATCCTATAAGCTTATCCTCTTTCTCTGCCATTTGTACTGGTGTGTGTGTGTGTGTGTGCCTGTGTGTCTGTGTGTGTGTGTGTGTGTCTCTGTGTGCGTGTGTGTCTCTGTGTGCGTGTGTGTGTTGTGTGTGTCTGCGTGTGTGTGTGTGTGTGTGTGTGTCTGTCTGTGTGCGTGCGTCTGTGTGTGTTGTATGTGTCTGTGTGTGTGCGTGTGTGTGTGTGTGCACGTCTGTGTGTGCGTGTGTGTGTGCATCTGTGTGTGCGTCTGTCTGTGTGTGTGCGTCTGTGTGTGTTGTGTGTGTCTGTGTGAGAGCCCAGGTGAATCCGTGTGACACATGAATGGTGGCTGTGTTTTATCTAGTATTTTTTAGCTCGGGAAATAGTTTCAAAAAATTATCTTGCTCTTTGTTTAACCTAAAAAAGGCATGTCTGAATAATTCTTTTCAACTTCAAAGTGTAAACAGTGGGACTCTTACAGAATCAGCAAAGCACATCCTCTCTACATTCTCAAAAGATCCTGTACGGTGAAACGTGGAGTGGGAGAATAGCTGGGGGGGTCATTTCACCCCTCCTGACATGGTCATAACACTGAAAAAACTGTTGGAAAAGTTGTACCTTGTTGAATGAGTTGTAATTGGTTTTTAACAGTGTTTCTAACTTCATAATTACTGCTCACACCCTCCCTGGCCCTGAGAAGCCAATTTAATAATAATCGAATGTCAAATTTCTCTGTGTTGAAAAAAAACTCTACAGTTTTTAGAATAGTTTTAAATGTTTATTTCTGATAATTTAGCTTCTATATTAATCATGATTGTTTATTTGTTTTATTAAAAGTGACAATCATCAGTGCATTTTTGTTTCTTGATTTGCTGTTTATGTGGATACTTCAATGTGATTGGCTACTTACCCTGTTTGATGACATCACTGCTGCTACATGACTGGAGAGACCAAGGAAACAAGGCTCCTTGGGCAGCACCTTCCAAACCTGTGACCTCCATAGGACAAGGGCAGCAGATAGATGGGAACACCACCACCTGGAAGTTCCCCTCCAAGTCACTCTCCATCCTGACTTGGAAATATATCACCGTTCCTTCACTGTCACTGGATCAAAATCCTCCCTCCCTAACAGCACTGTGGGTGTACCTAAACCACAGGGACTGCAGCAGTTCAAGAATGCACCTCCCCACCACCTTCTCAAGGGCAATTAGTGATGGGCAATAAATGCTGGCCCTATGTGTGTTTTAAAGTTGGATATTAAATATTCCATATCACAATTCACTAAAATGTCTCAGCCAGCAAGTACAGATTAACTGGTTAATCATCAGTCACAGTAATCCCTTACTTCATTAAATATGATGGACCCGCTGGTACCTCAGCCACAAGAAAGCAAGAGTGAAGAAAATACCTTAAAAGAGTCATTTCTCCCTTTAAAAAATGGTGGGACTATCAATATAATGCCATTCTAACCAAGGTTCCTTCGACAGCACCTTCCAAACCCACGACCACTACCACCAGAAGGACAAGGGCAGCAGATAGATGGGAACACCACCACCTGGAAGTTCCCCTCCAAGTCGCTCACCATCCTGACTTGCAAATATATCGGCCGTTCCTTCACTGTCACTGGGTCAAAATCCTGGAACTCCCTCCCTAACAGCACTGTGGATGTACCTACACCACATGGACTGCAGCGGCTCAAGAAGGCAGCTCACCACCACCTTCTCAAGGGGCAATTAGGGATGGGCAATAAATACTGGCCCAGCCAGAGACACCCACATGCTATGAATGAATAAACAAAATCAGCTTGGTGTTCTCTGCCCTGTCTTCAGTGATTAAGCGTCTCAGTTTCTCCACGACCTGAACTGGGAGCAGCGTTTTAGGTGTGGTCTGGAGGACTGAGCGAGTTACCAGACTGGCTGGTCAGACCTGGGATGTGCATTAATTCCCGTATTTTTAACCCAGTGTTACCGTGCTCAGTCAAATTCCAGCTTCTAATCGGTTAATGCAGTTGTTAAACCTGTTAAAACAAAATGAGTTGAAACCTAGCACAGAGAAAATAAACACTTTGCTGATTTAACACTCTCAGTTGTTTGGTAATGGAAACCAAGCAGAAGTCTGGTCCTTTCCCAAAGGTTAAGAACAATGCCTGGCACCCGTCCGAACAGCCAAAGAGACGCCTGACAGAGATGTACATGTGGAGAATAGGGAGAAACTGTTCCCATTGGCAGACAGGACGAGACCCCCCCCCGCCCCCCACCACGAGGGCACAGATTGGCAAAAGAGGCAATGGTGGCACGAGGAAGAACCTGTTTACGCAGCGAATGGGTTAGGGTCTGAGATGCCCTGCCTGGCAGAGGGTTGGAGCAGAAGCAATCGCAGCTTTCAACATGGAGCTGGTTAAAGAGTGAGGAGGAAATCATTTGTAAGGTTATTGAGGGAGGGCAAGAGATTGCTCTGACAGGGAGCCAGAACAGGCCTGACGGGCTGAATGGCCTCCCCCCTTGTGCTGTATTCATCCTACGATTGGACGAGTTTAGAACAACAGTTTGCCTGCCTTCTTGGCCCGTTGGCCGGAGATGATGGATAGACCATCGGGGCGATGTCAGGGAGGAGGGAGAAGGCAAAGAGCTCCCTCTGCCCATTGGCCAGAGACGATGGATAGACCATCGGGGCGATGACAGGGAGGAGGGAGAAGGCAAAGGGCTTCCTCTGCCCATTGGCCAGAGACGATGGATAGACCATCGGGGCGATGACAGGGAGGAGGGAGAAGGCAAAGGGCTTCCTCTGCCCATTGGCCAGAGACGATGGATAGACCATCGGGGCGATGACAGGGAGGAGGGAGAAGGCAAAGGGCTTCCTCTGCCCATTGGCCAAAGACGATGGATAGACCATCGGGGCGATGACAGGGAGGAGGGAGAAGGCAAAGGGCTTCCTCTGCCCATTGGCCAGAGACGATGGATAGACCATCGGGGCGATGACAGGGAGGAGGGAGAAGGCAAAGAGCTCCCTCTGCCCAGCGGCAAAAGAAACTGGTTCAAAACGAGTTTTCAGGATTCTTGAGGGACTGGATCAACATGGTAAACTTTTCCCACCGGAAATATATCCAGAATAGGAGCCTGCACAGGAAGAGAGGCTGCTTCAAAACCGAGCTGTGGAAGGAGTGGCCCAGACCCTCCAACCTCTGGATGGTCGTACCCCAGATGTGCGCCGGAAGATGCTCTTGGGGGGGACTCCCTCTCCCCACACCGGACATCCCAGTGCAAGGACTGCACAGGAATTGGCCGGGAAGTTTCAATTTCCGATAGGATATGGCGGCCGGAACCCTCCAGAACTCCCGAGTTAGAGTCCGAGACTTCGGAGGGTTCCGACTTACTTAACAGGATAGTTATCCCGGGACTGTTGGGAGGATCAAAACCAGTTCTAACTCCTGGGGAATTAGGATTCGGACCACCACACACACCCACCCGCCGACCCTGATTCCCCATTGGACCCCCTGACTACCCCACCACCCCTCCAACTACACCCGACCACCCAAGTAACACCCATCACCTGACTACCCTCCACTGCAGCCTCCACTACCCCGACAACCCCCCCACCCCTGACTACCCCTGATACCCCAACTGCCTCTGACCCACTGACCATTCCCCCCATCTCCTGACTACCCCACCACCCCTCCCCCCACCCCCCTGTCCCCCTCCCTGACTGTGCCCTAGGTCCAGGGCAGAAACAGTCAGTATTGAATCATTCAACTGTAACTGCAATGGATTTCATTCAGAAAATAACACTTTGAGACTGAGCTTGTTCAGACATGAGGTGGGATGGTCCCAGATTTACACAAACTGGGTGGAGAAAGGTTGTTGACCTCATCGGCCACAATGGCGGCTTCTCACACTGTATCATCCCAAACCCGCCACGTCAATGATCCATTCCCAGGGAACACGCCGTTTCCATGGTGAGCGGGCTCTCATTGACCCGCCACACCATCACCTCACCGCCTCATCACGCCGGGCGTCATGTTTAAAGTGTAGCCGTGCGTACACCTCTCAGCGCTTCCAGCCCAGGACTGCTACAGGGGAGACATGGCCCTGAAAGGGAGAAAGAGTGCAGCCCCCAGGTGTAATGTTGTGTCTCTCGAGCGCCTTTTGGACACAGTGGAGTCTCGCCGTGATGTCCTTTACCCCCACTCTGGCCGCAGGACGGGCAGCGGTATCACCAACCCAGCATGGGAAGCAGTGGCAGTGGTGGTCAGTGCCAATGCCCTGCATAAGAGGACAGCCACCCAGTGCCGCTACAGGATGAATGGTCTCCTCCATTCCCCAGGGTAAGTCACTCTTCTCATCTCTCTCAACTCACACACTCACAAACCCATCACACACCCACAGGGATCTCACACCTCAAGGGACAACACCACTAACTCTCACACACACCCTCACATCTCCATCAGGCTCATATCCTCTGGAGCTCGTGTCCTCATCCTGTCCATGTCTCCGCTCACCACACAAACATTCCACACAGAGCCATGTGTCCCGCTCACACTCTCTCCATCTGTTTCCATGCAGGAGAAGCTGGCTCACATCAGCAGGGAGAGGTCCCAGACCAGGGGGTGGAGTGGCCCACATTAGGCCCCTCACTCACTTTGAGGAGTGTGTCCTCGCGCTGACTGGTGAGGGTGTGGACCCTGCCTGTGGCGATGGTGAGGTCGGTGGTGAACACCCACATGAGGATCCTGCTCCACATCATCCCTCTCTCAACACAACTGTGAGTGTCTCTCTCTCCTGCTTTTGACTCTGCTGCCAGGCACTCATTATCTCTACTTTGGTTCACAGGGAGCTCTGCCAAGTGACCAACACCCTCAGCCAGACAGTCCCTCAGCTCCATCCACATCCTCACCTCCAGCCAAGAGGACACCTCCTCCATTGAAGAGCTGGAAATAAGCAGCCTGGAAGACCCATCACAGCGCTTACCCACACCCTCCACCAGCGCAGAGACACACACCTCGGTGGGACCGAGATCTAGAGCAGGCTCGGGTTCACAATCTGGTGGTCACCACACGGACACGTGTCCACAGCAGGAGGAGGCAGGTTCAGCCGAGCTCCCCGGCACTCGGAGGGGCTGCTGGGGAAGAGGCATCTGTGAGGCCCGAGTCAGATGATGAACCTCTGGATTCGGCCTCCCAACTCATCCTGGAGAGTCAGCAGAAGGTGGGGGAACATCACACAGAGCTGTTAGGAGCCCTCAGCAGAGTGGTACGCGAGTCGGAGGAGTGAGTCCACCCGCTCTCTGATGAAGTGGGGCCCACATGTGCCCGTATGGAGGTCTCCATGGGGAAGGTGGCGGACGCCATGGAGACCCTGGTCCAGCAGAACGTGGAGATGTGTGCAGACCCGCACTCCATCGCGGGAGACATGGGTGAGTTCCTGCAGTGACCACACGAGAGGGAAACGGGGCACCTCGACCTCCCTCCAGGTGCTCCCTCCCCTCAAGGGGTCAGGCCGGGGCCCTCGGGCACCCGAAGGGAGGAGGAGCGGCAGCTGGACACCCCTGGACCATCCACTCAGGAATCTCAGAGGCTGTCCTCTCCCTCCGAGTCCCCTTTGCCTGTGACCCCCTCAACCTCACCCTCTGTCACCACAGAGGGAGGAGCTGGTCCATGAGTGACTCTGGAGGGAGAAGTGTGTGTGTGTCAGGGCCTTTCGGAGCCTCGTGTAAGCCTCTCCCACACACATGGAGCCTTCACGTTTCACACTCACCTCACTGCCCTGAGCATTTTCAATGCTGCCGGCTGGGGGTCACTTTCAGTGTCTGTCTGAGCTGCATCTCCCCCCACCCACTGACCACCCTCCCATCAGCACCTGCTCTCACCCAACACGACTCTCCGCTCACTTTCAATTTCAAAACCATGGTCGTAGTAAGTTTTATTCTGAGCTCCCCCGTCTTTTCCCCTCCCCCCAGTCACCCATTTCCTGTCCCCCATCACTGTCGACCCCCCGGCATCACCTTCTACCCCACCCTCTGTGACCTACCAGCCACAACCCTTTTCCCTCGGGAATGTCCAGGTGAACGTGCACATTCCCTTCCTTCCCGAAAATCCCCCCCCCATCCACACTCACCCCCCCGACCTCCTCCTTCCCACCCCCGCCCCGGAAGACCTTCCACCCACTTATTCCTCTCACCACCAACCCCCTTCCCAGACTTGCACCCCCGTTCAGTCCCTGCCCATTCCTGTCTCCCTCAGACACCCTTACTTCCTCCTTTAGTCCTCCCCCCAGACTGCTCCCTCCAGCCTCACTCCTCCCTCCAGCCTCACTCCTCCCCCCAGACTCCTCCCTCCAGCCTCACTCCTGCCCCCAGACTCCTCCCCCCAGACTCCTCCCTCCAGCCTCACTCCTGCCCCCAGACTCCTCCCTCCAGCCTCACTCATCCCTGCAGCCTCACTCCTGCCCCCAGACTCCTCCCTCCAGACTCCTCCCTCCAGCCTCACTTCTGCCCCCAGGCTCCTCCCTCCAGCCTCACTCCTGCACCCAGGCTCCTCCCTCCAGCCTCACTCCTGCCCCCAGACTCCTCCCTCCAGCCTCACTCCTGCCCCCAGGCTCCTCCCTCCAGCCTCACTCCTGCCCTCAGACTCCTCCCTCCAGCCTCACTCCTGCCCCCAGATTCCTCCCTCCAGCCTCACTCCTCCCCCCAGACTCCTCCCTCCAGCCTCACTTCTCCAGTTTTACTCTTCACCCTTCCCAACTCCTTCCTCCCATCTCCGCACACCTCCCTCTGCCCAGACTCCCTCCCTCACCCCCTCTGATACCTTCATTCCCACCCCCTCCCAAACTCACCCCACCAACACCTTTTCCTCTCCTAGTGGATCCTGGCCATTCCTCTCCCACCCCCTTGACCATCATCCATTGTGAGCATCAATGGTGACTTTCCAGCTTCCGTGAGCTGCTTCGCGGTGAAGCCGTGTCCATGAGAATCCACACAGCCACAAACGTTCCTCCAGGGTGCCATCGCTGTTGGGCTCCAGGGTCTCCTGTTCCTTGGGTGTCCGCGATGTGAGCAAGGCCCTGACGGTAAGTCCCGACCTCTGTACGACACACTTATCGAGACGTGTTCTACACCGGCGTGTTTTCCCGCTGATGTGGGCGGACGATCTAGTACACCCTGGGTTTGGGGTGGGGGTGGGGGTTGGGGTGGGGGTTGGGGTGGGGGTGGGGGTGGGGTTGGGGTGGGGATGGGGTTTGGGGTGGGTTTGTGTTGGGGGTTGGGTGGGGGTGTGGTTGGTTTGGAGGTGAGGTGGGGTGGGGGTAGGGGTGGGGGTAGGGGTGGGGGCTGGGGTGGTGGTGGAGGCTGGGGTGGGGTTGGGGGTGGGTGTGGGGTTGGGGGTGGGTGTGGGTGTGGGTGTGGGGTGGGGGTGGGGTTTGGGGTGGGGGTGGGGTTGGGGTGGGGTTGGTGAGGGGGTGGGTTGGGTTTGGTGGTGGGGGTGGGTTTGGGGTGGGGATGGGGGTGGGGGTTGGGGTGGGGTGGGGGTGGGTGTGGGTTTGGGGTGGGGGTGGGGTTGGGGTAGGTTTGGGGTGGGGGTAGGGTTGGGGTGGGTTTGGAGTGGGGGGTGGGGTTGGGGTGGGGTTGGGGTGGGGGTGGGGTTGGGGGTGGGGTTGGGTGTGGGGGTGGGGTGGGGGTGGGTTTGTGGTGGGGGTTGGGTGGGGGTGTGGTTGGTTTGGAGGTGAGGTGGGGTGCGGGCGGGGGTGGTGGTGGAGGCTGGGGTAGGGTTTGGGGTGGGGGTGGGTGTGGGGTTTGGGGTGGGGGTGGGGTTTGGGGTGGGGGTGGGGTTGGGGTGGGGGTGGGGTTGGGGTGGGGTTGGTGTGGGGGTGGGTTGGGTTTGGTGGTGGGGGTGGGTTTGGGGTGGGGGGTGGGATGGGGGTGGGGTGGGGGTGGGGGGTGGGGGGTGGGGTGGGGGTTGTGTTGGGGTGGGGGTTGGGTTTGGGGTGGGTTTGGAGTCGGGGGTGGGGTTGTGGTGGGGTTGTGGTGGGGTTGGGGTGGGGGTGGGGTGGGGGTGGGGTTGGGGATGGGGTGGGGGTGGGGATGGGGTGGGGGTGGGGATGGGGGTGGGGTTGGGGTGGGGGTGGGGTTGGGGTTGGGGTGGGGTGGGGGTGGGGGTGGGGTGGGGGTTGGGGTGGGTTTGGAGTGGGGGGTGGGGTTGGGGTGGGGGTGGGTTTGGGGTGGGGGGGGTTTGGGGTGTGTGGGTGGGTTTGGGATGGGTGTGGGGGTGGGGTGGGGTGGGGGTGGGGGTGGGGTGGGGTGGGGTGGGGGTGGTGTTGGGGTGGGGGTGGTGTTGGGGTGGGGGTGGTGTTGGGGTGGGGGGTGGGGTGGGGTTGGGGTGGGGGTGGGGTTGGGGTGGGGGTGGGTTTGGGGTGGGGGTGGGGTGGGGGTGGGTTTGGGGTGAGGGTGGGTTTGGGGTGGGATTGGGATTGGTCCTTCCCCTGCTATTTCTGAGCCTGATGTCTGGATAATCTGATAGAGACGGATCGCTATGATTGGTCAAGAATACCAATCCTGACTCCCAGGGTCCGAGATGGTGAACCAGACTCCGCTCTCTTATATCTGGTCATTCCAACGTCACCATGAGTTTGTGTAATGCGGCCAACTAGGCGATCTTGCAACAAAACCACAGCACCATTCGATCAGGAGTGGTACTTGTGTGGTGTGAATGTTACTTGTCACTTGTCAGCCCAAAGCTGGATATTGTCCAGGTCTTGCTGCATTTGGACATGGACTGCTTCAGTATCTGAGGAGTCGCGAATGGTGCTGAACATTGTGCAATCATCAGCGAACATCCTCACTCCCGTTTATATCCCACTGTGTCACCGCCACCTCTGCTGGGTCTGTCCTGCCGGTGGGACAGGACATACCCAGGGATAGTGATGGTGGTGTCTGGGACATTATCTGTAAGGTATGATTCCGTGAGGATGACTATGTCAAGCTGTTACTTGACTAGTCTGTGAGACAGCTCTCCCAATTTCAGCACTAGCCCCCAGATGTTAGTAAGGGAGGACTTTGCAGGGTTGACAGGGCTGAGTTTGCCGTTGTTGTTTCCGGTGCCCAGGTCGATGCCGGGTGGTCTGTCCGGTTTCATTCCTTTTCTGTCTCTTTGTAGCAGTTTGATACGACTGAGTGTCCCGCTCGGGCATTTCAGAGGCATTTAATGAGTCGACTACATTGCTGTGGGTCTGGAGTCACACGTAGGCCAGACCGGGTAAGGATGGCAGATTTCCTTCCCTAAAGGGGCATTAG